>NW_028327173.1:108167842-108470873 GCF_987537825.1 Furipterus horrens
TTTTCTTGCCCAATCAGTTTTTTCTTCCGGTGTGCATATATTACCTGTGTACTTTTAAAATTTAAATCCATTAATATAAACAACCTATAATGTACCCAGAGCCTAGTTCACATCTAGTAAGTATACCATTTGGAGAAAAGATGGTCTGGGATAAAATCCTATCTTTTGATTTACTGATATTTCTAAATATGAACTTTCAGCAAGGGATAAAAGAGTGTTTTGAAAACTCAAGCATGGAAACATGGTAAAAGGACGACCTAAAAAAATCCCAAGTATTTTGTACGTCTTTTTAGTTTGGTTCATTCGTGTTTTACCCTGTCCCCCCTAAAAATAACAAAGAATGAACGATGTGGATTGAGTGCATTACCTATATGTCTGTTCCAGAAGTGCCATAAAGAACTTGTAGGGTTTGACCTCAGTGACTAAGGCACATCTAAGAGCTGAGAAAGTTGGATGAGATTTAACTACATGAAAACAGATCATCAATTAAAAAGTTAAATAAAATATTCATGACTTTTTTTAAGCTAATTGAAAAGCCAACAAGCCTAGGTAATAAGTTTGAAAACATCAGATTTTATATAGTTGCAAAAAAATAAAATATTAAATGTTTTACTGTGAATTCTTTTGATAAAATTTCCTCAAAGAAAGAAAAAATCATTCTCAATTTAGGGGTCTAAGAAGTCTAGTCATATTTTGGGAATTAGAAAAAAAGGAGTAAAATTTATCCTCCTTCTACAACTCCTCAATTTCCTCCTTAAACTGCATTATCTATATGAAAATTTGAGATTTCCACTGTTTAGTAATAGCACCATATATCAGATTTTTTTACCATTATTCAAAACACTGCCTTCAAATGGGCCTGAATAGATGAGTTTAATTTTCAAAAGGAAGTGTTGATTACTAGACAATACTGTAAAAAGCTGTTAATCATGCAAACTCAACAAGTAGGCACTGCCAGACTGCTAATTTGCCAGTGAATATCAGCCTCTCAATTTTAAGAGAAAAAAATGTAATGACTGACATACAAGGAGGCATAGTAACTTGCTGCTCATGTATATAGTTTCCTTCCACGTAACTTGTGTTTTCTAAAAGTCGCACTAAATCAGCACTTCCTTTTTATTCTTCAATCGTATACCTGATCCCTAATCACAGAGATTTTTTTCCAAACAAATGGAAATGCCTTATATCTAAAGCTCAAAAACGCAAAATCTGACCCACGAGAAGGTTAAATAAAATATGGTTATCAATCTAAACCAAGCCTAACATACTGACCACGAAATAGAAATTAGCAGGGAAAGAGAGTCCGGAAGCAAAAAGCCTCTACTTTTTCAATCACAATAGAGTCTTGTCTAATATCGAACAACAACACTGCGGTTTGTTGTTTTAGCTGCAAGGCTGGGTGTGCAATCTGCAATAACTCTTCCAACAGCTTCAAGTAAGTCATACTCGGAAAAGCAGCAGTTAGGCCCCAAACAACAAAGATGTAAAAAGATGCAAGGGGAGCTTCACCATCGGAAAATAAGGCCCATCAGCACCTCTTCCGAGAAATAGTTCCCTTCCCCCACCTTTAAGTAAGCACTTAAGACTGCCAAGCAGATCCGTTTCTTTATTAACTGATGCCCACTTGGAGCAACCGTACACCAAGCTGCTCTTAGGCCTTCTCTAACCCCTTCCAAAAGTGCTCACGTGAGACTGAAGACCGGGGTACCCCTCCTAGGGGTCCAGATTTTTTCTGCTCTTTTCTGGCCCGTCGCTGTGGTCCCTCCTCGTGCCACAGGAAGGACACCGGACCCAGAGACAGACAGGCAGTGCCAGCAGAAGTCTCAGGCGGCCACAGGCCTCCGCCATAGCAGAACCTGGAAAGCACCGCCCCCAGCGAACCTCCCTACGCCCGGCTAACCGGCGAATGTCTGCTTTCCACACTCTCTGTCCCCAGCAGAGGCAGTGGAGGAGACAAGGGCGGGGAGGCAGCGGGCTGGGCTGCACACCAGGCCCAGGCCTGCCCATCGAGGCCCAGGGGCCCCCAGAATCTGCTCCCCGGTCCAGCCCGGTCAAGCCAGCGCGGCGGCCACCTCACCTGGATGACCTCGTTGACCTCCCGGATACATTCCACCATGTGTTGCAGTATCTGCTCGGCCGTGAGCACCTCGTAGCGGTAATCCTCCTCTTGCTCGTGCCCCGGCCCGCCGCCGCCGCCGCCGCCGCTGCCGCCACCACCGGGCCCCAGAGCACTGCCGCCGCCGCCGCCCGTCACCCCGCACAGCAGTCCGTCCCGCTCCCCGCCGACGCCCAGCCCGGGCTCCACCAGCTCCACCTCGCCCAGATCCAGGTTATCATCGTCTGGCTCGTCCTCGTCGTCCTCCTCCTCCTCGGCGCCGCTGTCTTCCTCGCTACACTCTTCGTCCTCGTCGAACTCGTAGTTGTAGCCCTCGTCCGAGTCCATGGCGCGACGCGCGGAGGCCCAGCGAACACTGGCCCTGAGGCGGGGAGAGGGCGGGGACGCCCAGGCTCCGGCTCTCGCCCCGGCTCCGGCTAATGTCCGGACGCAGGCCTGGCTCCGGCCCCGCGGGCCGCGGCTCCTCCCCAGGCGCGGCGGTTGGCAGTTGTCGGCTGGAGGCGGCGGCGACAGCGGCGGGGAGGGCGCGGAGGAGGGAGGGAGGGAGGGAGGGGGCCGCTCGCCGTCCGCCTCAGTCAGATGAGGTTCCACTCCGGCCTCCGAGAGAAAGAGTCCTCAGCGCCACTTCCACGGCCGCTGCTACCGCTACTGAGCCAACAAAGAGGCGAGCGTCACCGCGTCGCGCTGCGTAGCGCGTCACTACTCGGCGTCACCACGCCCCGCCCTTCGCCCCTGCGTGGAGTGTGAGGAGACCCCACAGCCCTGCCTGACACTGGGAGCGCGCGGCAGTGCGAGTGGTCTTTTCGGTTCCGGCTGCAGTCGCACCGGAGGTGGAGAACATTGGACCCGGTACTTGAGGAGGCCTCCCAGTCACTGCGAGAGGGCCTTCTCCCCCACTCTCTGGACCGCCCAGGGGTGCTTTTGCCACAGGCCTTAAAGATCCATTCCCTCCCTCCCGCAATCCGGTGGGGAAGTGGCCTTCTCGCTCACCCTAAACTTATTCTGGGAGGTTCCTGGATGTTGAGCCAAAATTCCTGTTGTCCAGGCTACTAAATGGAAATCCGTTTTATGCAGAACCTATAAACGTGTGACAGGTGAACATCATTTTTAAGTAGTTTTCTTCTGTACCCTGCTACATACGAGCAGTGGTTTTGAAGTTGCCCATATGACGTCATTTTAAAGAAGCTTTTCCTGAGCTCCTCTCAGCAAGCAACAGTTAATGGAGCACTGTATAAGGGCTTTGCCTATTACTGTATTTCTCATATTCATGGAGCCACAGTGTCCAGTCACCTTAGAAAAGGAACTTGACCAAGGCAACCGAACACTTGCCCTATTAGCCTCTGTGTGATGTAAAATATCAATCATAAAAATGCTTTATAATGCGTAATATGTATTATATATCTCAGTAAAAAAGTGCATTGCAATACAGCACAATTCAGGCAATAATAGAAATATATACAAGAGCCAAATACAGCAGAGAAGTAGTACTGTGTGTTTTCTGGAAATGTGTCCTGTGAGCTGAGTGTTAACAGGTGCTAGAAGGTAGGGGAGATGGTCTAGCCTCAGAGAATAACAAGCAAAAGCACAGCAGGTTTAAAGTAGTTTAGTCTGGGGAGCTTCAAAGTGTAAGGAGGCGTAATATTGGGCAAGTTAGGGGCCAGGACAATGATATTTTATGCCATTGTTTTTTGTTCTTTTTTTTTAATTGTTGACACTATTACAGATGTCCTCATTTTGCCCACCTCCACCCAGCCCCCACCTCCTCCTTCCCTCTGGCCATCACCACACTGAAGTCTGTGTCTTTGGGTTATGAATATATGTTCTTTGGCTAATCCCTTCACCTTCTTCCATCTAGTCTAAGAGTAGACTTAAGTTTTTGAAAGAAGAACAGGAGAGCCAAACAACTGTTCTGAAGGAGGATTGGTCAGATTGAAAATCTTCAAATCTGAATTCCTAGCTTATTGATAAATCTTACTGTTAAACAGGTTCGCTTTGGAAATTGATTTTGAAAAGTTAGAAATTATATAATGTAAATAAGCCTCTACTAATTTGTCCTTTTTTTTTTTTTTAGTTTTTAAGTAATCAGATTTCCTAAACAGGAATTGCAAATTAAAGCTTTTAACATCAATGGTAGTACTGTAGGTCTTGGTCCTTTGATTCTGTTTCTATTTAGCAACTCTATGTTGTTGCCACAACTAGGGCAAACTAAGGACACTAGCAACCCTTCTTCCACCCTGTCCCCATTTCTAGATACCTACAGAAAAGAGAATCAGTAGCACTTATCAGTAGCCTAAACTCCTTTGCCCTATCTTTTTTTCATCATACCCTACTTTGAATGAACCCTACCATTCATATCCTCCCCTTTTGGTACTGGAGCAGCTGACCACTACTGCAGAAATCTGTACAACATGCACTCTAAGTGATTACTGAGTTCCAGTCACCAAGCACAAGAGTCCTCAACACCAGCCAGCAATCCTCTGTTAAATTTTTCAGAATTGTTCTCCCACTTTAGGCAACTCTTTCAAACCTTCACCAGTTCTCTCAAGCCCCCAACCTTGCTTATCCAAATCCTCTCAAAGCAGACATTCACAGAGAAACTTGAAATCATAAGGACCAATGTGATTGAAGCATGATAAGTAAAGAAGAGATTGTTAAGGGTTGTACTGAGAGAAGGCAGGTCAAGACAGGGGTCCAAAAGGGCCTAGTAGAACATCTTAAGTTTACATCATTGCAGTGGGAAGCATTGAAGGGTTTTAAGCAGAAGAATGAAACAATATGATCTGTGGGGTTTTTTTTTCAATATAACTGGCTGCTTTATGTAATATGAACTATGAAAGCAGAGAGCAATTATGAGCTATCTCAGTAGTCCAGGTGAATAATGATAATGGCTTGGGCTAGGGTTGAGATAATGGAGATGATGAGAAGTGGTCAGATTCAAGTATAGTTTGAAAGTAGAGCCAGTAGATTTGCTGATGGCTTGACTGTGGGGTTGTTAGAAGAATCAAAGATGCCTACTAGATTTGGGGCTTGAACAAGTGGATAAATGGTGGTTCCATTTACCGAAACATGTTAAATTTGAGATGATTTTTGGACATTGAGGTAGAAGTGTTGAATAGGCAGTTCTATATACTAGTGTATAAGAGAAGTTAGGGTTGAAGATAAAATTTCACCAGAGTTTGTCAACAGTGCTGAGAAGCAGCATAGGCTAAAGGTTAAAAGCCTAGGCTATGAAGAAAACAGCGGATTTGCCTCTGCTCTTCCAGTTGCTATCTATAACTTTGAGCAAATTACTGAAACTTTCTGAGCTTCGCTTTGGAGGATTATAACTCCTATTCTCATATGATTCTTTGTGAGAATTAAGTGAAATAATGTGTCTAAAGCACTTGACACAGTGCTTGGCACAGAGTTAACTGCCCTGAAAACCAGAACTTTAAAAAAGTGTCATGTTACCTTGCATCTTGTGGGGAAAACTATGGCCAATTGGATTTATAACCTTTCTATTGATTTTATTTTAATTATGCATGTATGTACAAGGCCTGTGTTATTCCCATTTTCTAGACAAGAAAATGGTTTGCTTTTTTCTCAGAAAACTTATCCATCACCTCATGACTTCTTCTTTGGTCAACGTCATGGGAAATATCATAGTGTTTCTGAATTTTGGGGTCTCCTATTCATGGATAAACCTTCATAACCAGATTTTTTCAGCAACACTCATTCCATTGATATTTTAGAAATTATCTTAGAATCAGGTTAGGTTATAGTGCTATTTAAGGAAACCAGTATAACAACTTCTCTCTGGTCCCAACTTCTCTCTATTGGCCTAGGACTGACCCACATACAATGTTTTTCTAAATGACTTGATTGTAAAGGTACTGACTGTGTTATTGCTTTCTCAGCTATGGTGATTACTGGGTAGAAATACAGTAGTCTGTAAACAACAACAGGTTAAGGTCCTTGAAAAACAGAATAGGCAAGTTAATATTTCCTTGGTGCCAAAAGAATCACGGTTGGTAATTAGTTACTCCCATTGTCCCCTATGTCCTAATAAGGTCAAAAAAATTAGTACATGTTTATTAAGTATCTATTCATTGAGCAAAACCCCATAAATATTTATTTACTCACCAAATGGTTATGAACAAAATTCCAACAGGAAAAATAAGGAAGTGCTTTTCAGAATAGAAACTAGAAACTAAAACAGCACTGAAGTTTTCTAAAGGCAGATAATAGAATTATAAGCTATGGAAAAGCCTCTAGCAGGGTACAGAATAACCAACCATCCTAGGTGGCACAGAACAAGGGTTTCTGGGGATGTGGAATTCAGGGCTAAAAATGGGAAATCACAGATAAACTGGAATGGTTGGTTACCTTACAGGGCACTACACCAAAAATTCTTCTATGAGGTAACTAATTAAAACATGGTTTCCAAAACTAAGTGGAAAGAGATTGCTTTTTGTCATTTGTGTGTAAAGTTTGTTTTAATGCAGCATTTTTTGGTTTTGGTTTTTTTAATGTTTTCATTGTTTTACTAGGCTTAAAATAAAATTTAATTTTAGTTTTAATATAAATTTAACTTAAAGTTAAATTTTAGCAAAAGTACAAAGAGATACTAATAAGCTAATCGAGTACTTTGCATTTCTTTAAAAACATGTCTGTGTACTTTAAGTGTTGTTACAAACAACAATTAAGTGTTACACCATTATTAAGAGGCAGATCTTATCACACCAGTTCTATATAGTAAATAATAATAAAGCTTAGAGAAACTGATGTTTTATGTCTCATTAGAAGTCTGATAGGAAAAAAAAAAAAAAGAAGTCTGGCAGAGATAGTGATAATCAAAAATAGAACACGAGATTCTTGATTGCAGCTCTTTCTCTAAGCTATCCTCTACAATCTTTCTTGTAGAATACAGGACCTATAGACTTTATTATTGAACTTGAGATGCTATACAAGTAATTATCTATAGTATTTGGTAAATTAATGATTAATGTTGGGACTAAAAGTAGAGTACATGTCCTCATACAATTAGACAAATATACAAAACTGTAGTGTGTCTGTTCTCCATAAATTGCAAGACCCATTTGGCCTAAAAGTGTGACCCAAGTAAAAACTAACAAATGATCACTTCCCCAAAGATGACCATAAGTTTGTCCTAACAACTTAGCCATTTGAAGGAAAAAGTATTTTTTAAACAATGTTTGCAAAATAAATACTTCTCTGTATTTCACAGTATTGCTAGTTTATCCTATTGCCATGGAGATATATTTGAATGAGTGGGCAAAAAGTGAGTAAATGTATTACTATGTCTCTACTCTTTGCCAGAGTAGGTGCGTGCACATTTAGTTTATTCTTTATGATCTTGTGATGTTGGAACTCTTAACCTCATTTTCTAGATGAGGAAAAAGACTCAAAGGTGAAGAGTAATTTGCCAAAATCCACAAGAGGTGGCAGAGCTTTGTTTCAAATCCAAGCTTTCAGAGTTCAACTCTGTTGTTTTTAGCATAAACTTCAGGAATTATAATAAAATCTTGTTCCTATTCTAATATGTGCCTTTATTTGTTATTTGTTATAATAGAGTAATTGCTACCAAGCCTACTGTTGTCCAGATTGGCAGCATGAACATTGACTGTATGCAATGATTTTTTTCTTCCTGGAAACAAGTAACACAAATAGAATAGTGAATAGATGTGTTATTCTTTATTCACACCATCCTGCTTTATTCTTACAGATACAATCTTAGCATTTTTAATGAAAACTTAAAATATAAGTCACCTTCTTTGTTGATCAACCAATCAGTTATTTATTAGTTTCTACTCAGTGCAAAGCACCATTCTGGGCATTTTGAAGAGATAGAAAAGAAGAACCCTGCCATCTAAGCAATTGTTATTTATTTAAGAGGAAGAGACTTAAATAAAAAGAGAAGTTTAACTATAAAAATGGTAACTGTGCATTGAAGACATGGCACAGGCCAAAAAGAGTGGCCCAGATGGTAAGTGCTGAAAGTTTAAAAGAGACAGAAGTCACTAGACTGGGGTATTCTAAGAAGTAACATGCTGGTTTTGCTCATACTCCAAGCCTTTGCATCACCTGTTTCCTCCACCTGACATCCTTCCCAATCCCTCTTTTCCCCTCAGATAATCCATATGCTTCAAGACTATTTTTTTCCAAGCCATTCCAAACCTGGCACTTGATGCCTAGAAAATGAGTCATTTGTGTATGTCCCATTCCTAACAAACTTCCAAGATTTGGTAATGTTGGAATGAATTAATAGAAACCTAAAGCTGTAAACTAGTAGACATTTATTTTTCTTCTTACCTCAAAGTGTGTTGAATCTTGCCAACATTAGATCAACATTGGTGTTCTTACCTGTTAATTCTTCTAGGTCTCCATGAAAACTTGAAGGTTGTATGGAGAAGGACAGGAGGCCTGATGTGCACGTCCTTCATGCACCTCTTACCTAGGGTTTCTGTAGAATAAATGCCCACCTCACCTCTCACATCCCCAGTGGTACCTCAGCTTTTAATACTTCACAGCAAGAAAGGACTGATGTTGGAATTCAACAAGTTGTACACAATTTATATAGTGCAGCCTGGTTACGAATGAATAAAGGACTGCAGCAGGGAGCAAAAAAGAAATACCTTAAGTACCTGAAGGTTGGAGTAACTAAGGGAATCCAGAAACAGCAGCACCTGACAGGCCCACTTAGAACTAATGTTTTCAGAAGTGGAAAAGCTTTTCATTTTTTAAATTTTCGTTCTTTTTTTTCTTTGTTTGTTTCTTGGTTTTTTGTTTTTTGTTTTTTACCATTTGTTTAGTTTGAGACAATAACATGATTTAAGAGACTTAGTCACCTCTTCCAGTTCCAGGAACCAGATGCCACTCCTTATGGTTATTTTGCAATATAGCAAGAACCAGTTTTTCAATTGTGTCTTTCCTACTGTACCCTCAATGACATCACCAGTAAAGTAATAATGAAGGAGTTGTGATACATGACTTCGTGTCCAGAATAGTTTATGAGCTGCTTCACATTTTGCTTTTATGAAAAGATAATTTAACATGTTGGATGTGTGGTTTGACACACTCAAATTGAAGCACTGAACAGAGTTCCCATTTTAAAGAGTTTTAAAGGTCAATAAAATAATTAAAATCATTACATTGTAGCTAAATGTAATGAAATGGAATACTTCCAAAGGGTTATACCATATTGACTCATTCTTTCACATAAAGCAGAGACAGGTTTATGCAGCCACATTTTTTTAAAGTATATTTTATTGATTATGTTGTTACAGTAGTTCCAATTTATTCCCCCTTTGCTCACCTCACCCGGTAACCCCATTCCCTCCAGCAATCCACCCCGCTTAGTTCAAGTCCATGGGTCATGCATATAAGTTCTTTGACTTCACCCTTTCCTATATTATTCTTAACTTCCCCCTGTCTATTTCATACCAATTGATTATGCTTCTTAGTCCCTGTACAATTTCCCCATTTCTCCCCCTCCCCTCTCCCAGCTGATAACCCTCCAAATGATCCCTATACCTATGATTCTGTTCCTATTCTGGTTTGCTTAGTTGGATTTTGTTTTTATATTTTAGATTCAGTTGTTGATAGTTGTGAGTTTGTTGTCATTTTAGTGTTCATAGTTTTGATCTTCTTTTTCTTAAGTAAGTCCCTTTGACATTTTATATAATAATGGCTGATGATGATGAGCTCCTTTAGCTCTACATTTTCTGGGAAGCACTTCATCTGCCCTTCCATTCCAAATGATAGCTGGATAGAGTAATCCTGGTTGCAGGTTGCCTTTCATCACATTGAATACTTCTTGCCAGTTCCTTCCTGCCTGCAAAGTGTCCTCTGAGAAATCAGCTGATAGTCCTATAGGCACCCCCCATAGGCAACTCTCTGCCTCTCTCTTGCTGCCCCAGGACTCTCTTTATCTTTCACCTTTGGCACCTCAGTCATGATGCGTCCTGGTGTGGTCCCCTCTGGGTCCAGCTTGCCCGGGACCCTCAGTGCTTGCTGGACCTATCTGTCCATCTCCTTCGCCAAATTTGGGAAGCTTTTCTCATTTTTTTCAATTCTTGCTTCCTCATTCTGCACTGGTTGACTATTTTTTTTCTTCCTTATGTTCCAAATTATTGATTTGAACCCCAGTTTCCTTCCCTTCACCATTGGTTTTGTGTGGATTTTCCTTCATTTCACTTAGCATAGCCTTCACTTCTTCACTTATGTGTTTGCTGTACTCAAGCTTATCTGTCAAGCCTGTGAGCATCATTATCACCAGTGTTTTGAATTCTGTGTCTGTTAGGTTGTCTATCTCGTCATCTGTTAGGTTGTCTATTTCCTCGTCGCGTAGTTCTCCCACTGGAACCTTGATCTGTTCCCTCTTTTGGGCCATACCTCTCTGTCTCCTCATTCTGACAGGCTCCTGTGTTTGTTTGCCTCCGCGTCCCAGGTAGAGCTCTCACTCCCATTATGTTGAAAGGGGCGGAGCCTTAAGGATTCATCAGCACAGGGCAACCTGTTTCACCACGTTGTGGCGCTGTATGTGGGGGAGGGGTCCGAGAGGGAACAATGCCGCCAGCCCAGCACTTGCCCCTTTTCCAGGCACCTCTCCCACTTCCGCACTGGTCTGGCGCCCCTCTACCTGCTGCCCTGGCCATCGTTTCCAGAGTGGGTGGGTCTGCGGTTGTTCTAAGGTCATGGAGGCCCTTTAAACAAGCGGACTCTGCTGGGACCAGCAGTTTCTGCCTCCGCCCCAACCCCTGCTGGTCTGCACAGTCAGAAGCAATGAGGCTTGATTTTCCCCAGTGCTGGGACTGTGAGCTGCAAGGTCTGGTGAGGAGCTGGTAATGCTCCCCAGGTGTCCCTCCTGACTTGTTAAAATGTGTAACTGTGCCTTCCGGCAGCCTGCCACTGTTGCCGCCGCTGCTGCCACCACACCGCAACCTTTCTGCTCTGGCTCCGCCCCTACTACCTGTCTGGTATTTCTTCTTTATACCTTTGCTGGACTTCCATGTAGTTTGATTTTCTGGAACTTCTGGTTGTTTCTAGTTTTGAGGTAGTTGTATTCCTTCTTAGTTGCGGAGGGAGACGCAGCCTGTCTGTCTCTGCCTCCATCTTGGCCAGAAGTGCACATTTATTTTTGTGAACCATAGCAAACTGCAATATGAGCTATGAGCCTTTGTTTTCTTCTCAGTGAGTTTATGGGGGGCTTGCCGTTCAGACAGGGATGTTGTGCAAAAGTGAATATTCTTACTCAGCTAACTTTGAGAGGCAGTGTGGTGTGTTAGCACCATTAGCTCCAGAGCTAGAAGCCCCACTTATTAAGTATAACATATGAACTTAAGCAAGGTACATAATTGCTTGAGTATATTTGCCATCTAAAAAAATAGGAATAATAATAGGATTTTCCTCATTAGATTGTAACAATTAACTGATAGATATAAAGGACCCATTACATTATTATTTTTGGACACAGAAAATGTGCAATATTTAGTCTTAGACCTGAGACTATACAAAGATGATTATTCAGTCACTTTTAAAGCAGTGGTCTCTGAAGAATGGAGACCATAATTCATTAGTCAAATTGTTGAAAATGTTGCTGAGCTCTTCTTGTATGCCTGATTTTTTTAATTAGTCAATTCAATAAGTTAATTATTCACCAAAAGTATGTCAGGCACTGTCCTAGCTGTTGAGAATGAGAAGACAAATAAAAACATTTCATTTCTCAAGAGGTTCAGAGACTAATGAGGGAAACAAACATGTAAATCATTAATTACATTATAATATGATAAGTACTATAATGAAATATGATATGAATGTTAGGGGAGCAGGAAGATAGGCATTTCTGTGTGGGAGGCAGACAAGGGTGTCATGGAGGGCTTCCTTGGGAACAGGTGTCCTGAGCTGAAGTAGAAAAAAACAAATGATGTTCCAGAAAGAGGGAGTATGTATATGCATAGAACTATGAAAGAATATGGCATATTTAAACAATGACCTGTTTGGGGAATTGCCAATAGGTCAACATGCATGAAATTTAGGGTGTATATAAGACTATTATAAATACCCTTGTCCCTTCTCTGTGCCCTTCCCATATTCCTTTCCCTTTACTGGTTCTTTTTTATGTTCTCTTCCACCCCTCCTTAGGTAACCTAGCTAAAGGTTCCATAGCTTACAAATGGTAGGGCTAGAAATCAAAGTCCTGATTCATCTCTCTCTTTCCAAGTCTATGCTTCTGCTGTGCTACTTTGAAGACTTTTCATTTTTTAAATAAAGTTTGTCTTTATTCTCCTAGAATTTTTGTGAGGGAGGCTATGTCAGGTTGCTTGTTTTACTAAACTAATTTTGATTATTGCATTTGGTTTATATGGGACAATAAGTTAGGTGCAAGGAGGGGAACATGTGTTCTACCTTAATTCAATTGAATGTACATTTACTGAATGCAAATGCAATTGGACATAAACCATTATACTGGGTGTTATTGAAAATACAAAACAAGTTAAGTAGTTTACAATCTAATATAGTAAATGATAGTTATAGGAAAAAATTTAATGCAAAACAGCTCATCTAACAGCTCTCTATTAGGCTTCACTCCAGGGTAGTGCTTCTCAACATTTGTTTTTGTTTGTTTTGTTTTGTTTTCATTTTTAGCCTCTAAGGAAACTTTTTTATTCCTAATCACTCCTCCCATGAAAATTTAATATCACAGATATACTGTATATTTATTTATATACTATATGTAGATCTGTGCTTTATACATAAAAGAGTACTTTTTTTCACACATACACCCAAGAATCAATTTTCATCTCCCCAGGGGCAATAATGCCCATGTTAAGAATGTTTACACTAGGCTAGGCTATCACTTTCAAAGTATAGGACTGGTAATCAAATTCTAGTTTCAGAATTTTGGTAAGTACCAAAGATTAAATGTAATTAAAAAATTAAATTTCCTGAGTTGAAAAAATATGACATTAGGTTAAAAAATAATGTGTATATTCATACCTGTGTGGCTGAGCTTCAGGTTGCCACACTGTGTAACTCCAGGAGACTATATTCACGATATAGTCTATAATCGGAAGGGGAGGATGAAAAATAATTTGAAACTATAACCATGTTATGGATGAAAGAGAAACTCAAGTTCATAAATTATTTCACCTTCAGCCCACCCTAGTCACCTTAAACTTTTCCTGACACTCCTATCCTGTACAGAATTATGTGTTTGTCCTCTGCAATATGTAATTAATTATCTGTGAATAAATGCCTTACTCACTCATATATTAATTTATATAAAGGCCAGATGTATATACCAACCAGAAAATGCACAGGGTATGTACAATCATTTTAGTCCTCAATCTAAAACTAAGAAGCGCTATGCTCATTTTTACTCCATGTAAACATTCCTTATAAATCAGATTATCAGAGATAAAGTACCGTCCTGCACAAAAATTCTCCTGGCCTATCTGCCAAGGAACCAAGGAAAGTCTCCAGCCAACAGCCTGTGAGGAACTAAATCCTTAGGAAGAAACTGAAAACCTTGGTTCAAAAGCCTATGAGGAGCTAAATCCTGCCAAAAACCACATGAGCAAGCATGGAGTGATTCTTCCAGCAATCACTGAGATGAAATTGCAGCCCTGGCTAACACCTTGTTTGCATCCTTGTGAAAGACATTGAGACACAGAGGATGCAGCTAAGCCACACCCAGATTCTGACCCACAGATTCTCTGAGATAATGTGCTTGTTGTTTTTTTTTTTAATTGAACTCTCCTTCACTCTAACCAAAGTATCTCCCTTTAAATCAGCGGTTCTCAACCTGTGGGTCGTGACCCCTTTGGGGGTTGAATGACCCTTTCACAGGGTTGCCTAAGACCATCGGAAAACACATATATAATTACATATTATTTTTGTGATTAATCACTATGCTTTAATTATGGTTGGGGGTCACCACAACATGAGGAACTGCATTAAAGGGTTGCGGAATTAGGAAGGTTGAGAACCACTGCTTTAAATGGGCATAAAGCCCTGGCTTGTGTGGCTCAGTGGATTGAGCACTGGCTTGCAAACCAAAGGGTCACAGGTTTGGCTACCAGTCATGGCACATGAGCATACATTGATGTTTCTCTCTTTCTCTCTCCCTTCCCCTTTATCTAAAAATAAATAAACAAAATCTTTTTAAAAAAATAAATAAATAAGTGGACAGAAAGATAAACTAAAATACAAATGTCCAATAAATGACCAAGAAAGGACAACTTTATTAGAAATTGAAAAGGAAATTAAGAAGATTCAATTTTTACCTGTCAAAATGGTGGGGATTTTATACAATGCTAATGCTAATTTTGGTGGGAAAGAAACAGCAACAGAAGGACAACTTGTAGGAGCACAAATTGGTACAGTTTTTCTAGAGGACAATTTGTAAGTAAGAAAAATCTTTTTTTTTTTTTTTTAACGAGTATCTACACCTCAGAATTTAAAAAAAAATTTTTTATCTATTATTTTTAGATAGAGGGGAAGAAAGGAAGAAAGAGAGGTAGAGAAACATCAACGTGTGGTTGCCTCTCACATGCCCCCAACTGGGAACCTGGCCCACAACCATGTATGTGCCCTGACTGGAAATCAAACCAACAACCCTTTGGTTCATAGGCCAGCGCTCAACCCTCTAAACAACACCAGCCAGGGCTAGTGAGAAAAATCTTAAAATAAGTATACCCTTTGATCCAGAATTAATTCTTCACTAGTAACTTTACCTAAGGAAATTTGCATCAAGATCTAGCTGTGAATGTTCAAGGAATGAGTCGGTTAAACAAATTATAACCTAAAAATTAAAAACTATGCTACCATTTAAAATCACATTATAGGAATATATGAGTTAGTCTGGAAAGATGGTCATGATATGTGGTTAAATAGTCAAAAAGCGGTTACAAAGCAGTGTTAGAGGGTGGTTCTGTGGTGTATATGAGCATCTGTATGAATGAGTTAAGGGGATTTTAAAAACTTTACTAAGCTTTAATTTACACATCATAAGATAGACACATTTAAAGTGTACAATTCAGTGATTTTTAAATAAGCTTAAGTTGCAATTGTCATATTTCAGTTAAAGAAATTTTTTCTCATTTACCTTTATTTTCTTATATGTCTACAATAGATGTGTATAAATGGTAATTTTTTAAGTTAAACTCTTTTACTACTGACTTCTTTAAAAAAAAAAAAAAAGAGGCAAAGTCTTAAGTGCCAATATCATTATAATGGCAGTTGAAATGTTTTCCAAAGAACAAAAGAGTTAGCAAGCTAATACATGTTAATTCTCATAAAGAGATTGAAGACTCACAGAGATTGAAGGACTTACTTTCAGTTTGTATGTGTGCCTATTTGCAAAAGGGCTTTACTCTTCTATACCTACCTACCCTCTTTCTCTCTGACCTTGCTGGTCCTCTCAACATATTTCAGCTTAAAGGAATAAGGAATTTTAATTCTGGAGCCGCTGAAGTTTCTAATTCAACTTTACTTCTTAAAAGTAAATGGAGCCACTTATAACCAAAAGACTAGTTCCCAAGCCAAGTTTCAGGTAGATTTGTAAACAAGTTACAGTCTTAAAAGAAAAGGAAATAAAAGCGCTGTGAGTTCTCAGCTCTCTGAACATCAGAGGACCAGGAGGGGACCTGTTCCAGGATAAGGTGAATGTTAATGCAGTTAGGAAGCAGCCTGGGGTGCTCTGGAGGCAGCTGCTTACTGAACAGTCCTGAGATCATTCTAAGAAGCACCAACAAACAATAGGAGTCACAAAAATGGGGAGACAGAGAAACAACCCCACACTGAAAGGAAAGGTAGAATCCCCAGAAAGAGTGCTAAATGACATAGAAGGGAGCAAACTATCAGATATGGAATTGAAAACATGGATTATGGAGAAGCTCAATGAGCTCAGCGGAAACTACAAGGAACTCCAGAAAAACTACAAGGAACTTACTGAGAATTACAACAGCATGAAAAAGAACATAGAAGCTATCAATAAGAGCCAGAAGTAAATGAAGAATACAATTTCTGAATTGAAGAACACAGTAGAAGGTATTAAAAGCAGGCTAGAGGAAACAGAAGATCAGATCAGTGAGCTGGAGGACAACATAGAAAAAAATTCCCAGACAGTGCAACAAAATGAAAAAAGACTGAAAAAGAATGAAGTTTTAAGAGCGCTGCAGGACAACATGAAATGTAATAATATTCGTATCATAGGAATACCAGAAGGAGAAGAGGAGGAGCAAGGGCTAGAAAACCTGTCTGAAAAACTAATGACACGAAACTTCCCTAACTTGAGGAGAGAAAAATTTATGCAAGTCCAGGAAACACAGAGGGTCCCAATGAACATGAACCCCAACAGACCCACTTCAAGACACATTGTAATTAAAATGGCAACATTGAAAGACAAAGAGAGAATCCTAAAAGCAGCAAGAGAGAAACAGCTAATAACATACAAGGGAGCTCTGATAAGTCTATCATCAGATTTCTCAACAGAAGGGAGTGGCAAAATATATTCCAAGCAATGAAAAACAACCAAGACTACTCTACCCAGCAAGGCTCTCATTCAAAATGGAAGGTGAAATAAGGAGTTTCCCAGACAAAAGAAGGCTAAAAGAATATATCTCCACCAAACCAGTGTTGCAAGAGATGCTAAAGGGTCTGCTTTAAGAAGATGAAGAAACAAAGAGAGACAGAGAGGAACACAAGTACAAAGGGGGAAAATGACAATGAATAAGTACTTATCAGTAATAACAAAAGAACTTATGCACCCCTATGTTCATAGCAGCACTATTTACAATAGCCAAATGCTAGAAACAGCCTAAGTGCCCATCTGTAGATGAGTGGATTAAAGAAACTGTGGTACATCTACACGATGAATTATTATGTAGCAGAACCAAAGAATGAACTCCCACCATTTGCAACAACATGGGTGGAACTAGAGAGAATTATACTTAGCAAAATAAGCCAGGCAATGAAAGACAATGAAAGACAAATACCATATGATATTACCTAATACAAGAACAAATGAGCAAAACTGAACCAGGGGGGAGGGGGGAGGGAGAGAAGGGGAGTAAGGAAAAGGGTTTAGTCAAAGAACATGTATAAATGACCCATGGACATAGACAATGTGTTGGGGATTGACTATGGGAGAAGGGGTGAGCAGGGTGCAGGGGAGCAATGGGGAAAAAAGTGGGAACACTGTAATAGAAAAACAAACAAACAAAAAATTTTTGTGGGGAAAAGAAAAGCAAAATAAATAAATAAATGAGCCAGGAAATCCCCCCACCCCACCCCACCCCAAAATTTCACATGTAGGAAAGTGAACAAAAGAAAATGTAAAGTATGGAAATGCAATTTGAGTGAATATTAGGACAGGAATTTTCCTTCACACTGTATATTTTTCTCCCTATCTGATCCCTCCAGAATTTGGCATTCTGAAGAAGTAAGTAATGACATAAGGTTCTTTGCATAAAACTAATAAGACCTATTGTTAATAGAGGTTTTGTTAACCAAGACTTTGACTGGAATGTCATGCCTAAAGGAAGCATCCCTGAGTTATGGTTGTTACCAAAAAGCCCTGAGGAACTGGGATTGACTTTCTAAGGTAATAAAAGCCCACACGAAAAAAGGCCTGGTACCTTGTTTGGTTGTGCAGTTCATGGCAATCTTGCCAGGGAAGGAACGAAGGTTGCTTTCCTGAAAAATGGCTAGAAGGGACCTTAAAGCACAATGGAAAACCTGAAGAACTTGGACAGGTGTTTACAGGCAAGGCTGAATGGCAGGTATGTGGCTCAGCTTCTGTGCCCTGAAGGGTAACCTGAAGGTCACCCTAAAGTTTCCTTGTGTCAGTTCCAGAAAAGCAGACTTAAAGATCATAAGTGATCATTTGCTGCTCTTGTGTTTATGCGAACGAACAGGATAAATTAAAACTGGACTTAATGCAGTCCCTTTAATGACATGGAGGGTGATTTTAATGAGAAAAGTTGTGATTCAAGGAAAATCACAATGCTCAGTGGTAGAGTATAAACTAGTGCAGCTAACTGTCTTTAAAGTTTCTTTTCATTTAAAGTTTGTTTTCATTTGAAAGTTAAACTAGATCTGTCACATCATCAAAGATGCTTAATTTACAGGCAAGAAGAATGTCAAATGCCTTGCAACTGGATGTCTTTTCAATAGGACAATCTCGCAGATCTAGAGACTGGTTTGTGGGCTATGTTGCGTAAATTTACGTGTGTTCTTTTTTCATCAGGCATAAGCCTATGATCTCATTAATTGAGTGATTACACATATAGGTCTCACTTAATCCTGTCTGCATCACTGCCTCCTGAGACTCAATGGTTTGGCTGAACTGAGTGGTTGTGTTGGTGTAGTATGGAGACATCTGTAGGCTTCACTTTAAAATTGGCTTCTCTTCTCTATCCTAGTGGCTTGGCCAGAAAGGGCTCGGAGGTCTGAGGGAGGGAAACTTAAATATTCCCCTCAGCCCAAACTAAGTACAGTGGGGAAAAGAGCTTTGGACAGGTGTGATGTGCCTTGTACAACTTCCAAAGAAGCCTTTTCTTTTTCCCTAATGTGAGACATAAAAAATTAATCCCTGCCTTTTTTCATCTAGTGGTTACGGTTTTAATGATGCCTTTTAACCCTGTTGCCAAATCTGTTGCCCCCAGAATACAACAAGGATACCAGCTTGTTAAACCGAGCATGCTGTTGCCCAGGGATGGCCAACTGACCTGGAGTCTGCAAGATCCTTCCCCATGTGGGAAGGCCACCCTCCCCTCCATACCCCCACAATTATTAGGGATTTCCAGACCCAAGGGTAGGTAGGATGACGACCATGTTTAGCTTGAAGCAGCTAGAGGAGTACAAGACCTTCTCCCATTGACCTTTATAAGATTTTAAAACATCTTAAGTCTGAGAGGGGTGAATTGTTACAGAGAAGGGGTACCCCAAATGAATTAATTAATTAATTAACTTTTAAAAAAGAATAATATAGGAAAAGGTGAAACCAAAGAACTTATATACATCATCCATGGACATGAACTACGGGGGGTCGGATTGCTGAAGGGAAGGAGGGTACTGGGCAGAGGGGAGCAAAGGGAAAAAAATGGGGACTGCTGTAACAACATAATAAACTATACTTTAAAAAAAAGAAAGGAAGGAAGAGAGAAACATCAATGCGAGAGGGAAGCACCAATAAGTCACCTTCCATACGTGCCCAGACCAGGACTGAACCCACAACATTTCAGTTACAGGATGACGCTCCAACCAACAGAGCCATACCAGCCAGGGCATGATGTTGAGCATCTTTTCATATGTGTATTGGCCATCTCTATGTCCTCTTTGGAGAAGTGTCTATTCAGCTCCTTTGTCCATTTTTTCATTACATTGTTTGGGGTTTTTTGGTGTTGAGTTGTGAAAGTTCTTTATAAATTTTGGGTGTTAACACCTTATCAGATGTATCATTGGTGAATATGTTTTTCCATTCTGTAGGTTGTCTTTTCATTTGTTAAAGCCGCTTTTAAAGGTGGTAAAATTAAGAGCCAGAGAATGTGACTAACTTGTAAGAGATATAGGCAGGCAGCAATAGTAAAATAGTGACAGTTTAAGGAGTTAAGAGTGGGTTTTCATTTGAACTGCTCATATTGCCAACGAAAAAACTAGCTTCTGGTTTCAAAGGCCACAGTGCCTTTTGCAAAACCATGTTAAGGCCTCACTGAAATGCCCTGAGTTTAAACAGTACACACTCTCTTAGAGAGTTTGCATTCTTTTGCCTTTACTCTTTTCTTCCTTTCCCATTCATGAAAATACTCGAAAACTGTGGGAATCACATACATTCTTTTATGAGATATCTAAATAAAAAATAAGAATTAACTTGCCAAAAGTAGCCTTGGAAGTAGAGAAATGAATCTACTCTGACTAGACTTAGTCCTATTAAAATAATCTGGGGCTGTATGGACCAATAGAAATAGCTTCTCTATTATTTATCATTTATGGCCATAGAGAACACTCGAGGATCTCTCAGAGTCTAGCTGGTCTATGAAAAATCTTAGGCACAAGAAAGTTAAATGTTTGCCAAAGTCAGCCTAATTAATTAGGGGAGTGAGCACCAAAAACAAGGGTTTGAATTTCCAAACTGAATGCTTTTTCCATTCTGCTGAGATGTTTCATTGTGTGATCATGGAAATCCGGAAAGGCTTGGTGGTCTGGGCACCCCACTTAATGCCAAACTTCCCCAGTCATAGCACACAACACTGATGAGTAAACTTCTATTCATAACTTTTACCACTTCTGTGTAATTCTAAAGTTGTTGGTGCCTTCGACCCAAACCATACAAATGACTTTCTTTCATCCATAGTATCAACTTGTTCAGTAAACAAGGTATAATCTAGGGAGGGTTCAACAGTTGCTATAATGTCATCTCAGAATTACCTCTGATACTTCTACTACTCTTCATACAGACCCACAAAACATCTTCAACCCTGAAAGAGAACCTCTGGCAGGCTTTTAAAATTTTTTAAATCTGCCCTCTACTGCCTTATATGTAAAGTTTTTTTTTGTCTTTTCATCATAATTTTTCTCAGCTGAATCTGTCCCCATTTTTCCTGCCTTCAGTCATTTTCATTACTCTCAAGTCTATTATTTTATTTAGCACTAGTCATATAGCCTATTGTTATCTCTGCCTCAGGACTTAGCTCAACTGTGTCAACTGGTTTTGCTAACCTTGCTTGAGTTATTAACTCATTCCTCACTACTGATTCATTTCTTATCTATGGCTCTGTGTGGGTCCTTGACTCAGCCTGGGCCTTTGGTTCAGCCTGAGTTCCTAGTGCTTTTGGTGGCACTGGCCCTGTTGAGTCTCTGGCTGTGCTGGGGCTTCTGTCTCTGTTTGAGTCCTTGATTGTACCACTAAACTTGACTGCCTTTCTGATGCCTGACTCATCTATGGAGAAACATCTACACTTATCTCAGTAAGACTTGGTTCTACTGTGGCTAATTTTCTTTTCTTTTTTTTTTTTAAGTATATTTTATTGAATATATTGTTACAATAGTTCCAATTTTTTCCCCTTTGCTCCCCTCTGCCCAGTACCCCCTTCCCCAGCAATCCCACCCCACCCCAGTCCATGCCCATGGGTCATGCATACAAGTTCTCTGGCTTCACCCTTTCCTATATTATCCTTTTTTAAAAAAATAATTAATTTTTTTTTAATTTTATTTTTTGGTTTTTCAATTACAGTTGTCCCATTTTCCCCCTATTGCTCCTTCCCACCCAGACCACCCCTTCTCCTGCAATCATATTCTTCCCCGTTGTCCATGTCCATGAGTCATTTTTACACATTCCTTGACTAAACCCTTCCCTTACTTATCCCCCTTCTCTCCCTCTCCCCTCCCCCCTATTGACTGCTATTCTGCTCCTTGTCATATTTAGTTCTTTTGTTTATGTTGTTCTTTAGTTTCCTGTATTAGGTGATATCATATGGTATTTTTCTTTCTTTGCCTGGCTTATTTCACTAAGCATAATTCTCTCTAATTCCATCCATTTTGTCGCAAATGGCAGGAGTTCCTTCTTTCTCTCTGATGCATAGTATTCCATTGTGTAAATATACCACAGTTTTTTGATCCACTCATCTACAGATGGGCACTTAGGCTGTTTCCAGCACTTAGCTATTGTAAACAGTGCTGCTATGAACATAGGAGTGCATACGTTCTTTTGAATTAGGGTTTTAGGATTTTTCAGGTATAATCCTAGCAGTGGAATCGCTGGTTCAAAAAGCAGTTCCATTTTTAGTTTTTTAAGGAAATTCCATTCTGTATTCCACAGCGGCTGCACCAGTCTGCATTCCCACCAACAGTGTAGTAGGGTTCCCATTTCTCCACATCCTTGTCAGCACTTGTTGTTTGTTGATTTGTTGATGATGGCCATTCTGAGTGGTGTAAAGTGGTATCTCATTGTGGTTTTTATTTGCATCTCTCTGATGGCTAGTGATGTTGAGCATTTTTTCATGTGTCTATGGACCTTCTGTATGTCCTCTTTGGAGAAGTGTTTGTCCGGGTCCTTTGCCCATTTTTTAATTGGGTTGTCTGTTTTCTTGATGTTGAGTCATATAAGCTCTTTATATATTTTGGAGATCAGTCTCCTATCTGAGAGATCATTGACAAATATGTTTTCCCATATGGTTGGTTTCCTTTTCATCTTGCTGATGTTTTCTTTTGCTGAGTAGAAACTCTTTAGTTTGATGTAGTCCCATTTGTTTATTTTTTCCTTTATTTCTCTTGCCTTAGGAGATGTATCCGTGAAAATATTGTTACATGAGATATCTGAAATTTTCCTGCCTATGGTTTCCTCTAGGACTTTTATGGCGTCACGGCTTACATTTAAGTCTTTGATCCATCTTGAGTTTATTCTCATATGTGGTGTAAGTTGGTGGTCTAGTTTCATTTTTTTGCACTCCAGTTTGTTGTCATTTTAATGTTCATAATTTTGATCTTCTTTTTCTTAAGTAAGTCCCTTTGACATTTCATATAATAATGGCTTGGTAATGATGAACTCCTTTGGCTTTACCTTGTCTGGGATGCACTTTATCCGCCCTTCCATTCTAAATGATAGCTTTGCTGAATAGAGTAATCTTGGTTGTAGGTCCTTGCTTTTCATCACTCTGAATACTTCTTGCCAGTGTCTTCTTGTCTGCAACGTTTCTTTTGTGAAATCAGCTGATAGTCTTATGGGAACTCTTTTGTAGGTAACTCTCTGCTTTTCTCTTGCTGCTTTTAAGATTCTCTCTTTATCTTTAACCTTTGGCATTTTAATTATGATGTGTTTTAGTGTGGTCCTGTTTGGGTCCAACTTGTCTGGGTCCAACTTGAGACTCTTTGTGCTTCCTGTACTTGCATGTCTAGTCCCATTGCCAAATTAGGGAAGTTTTCCTTCATTATTTTTTCAAATAGGTTTTCAATTTCTTGCTCTTCCTCTTCTCCTTCTGACACCCCTCTGATTTGTATGTTGGCTCTTTCAGAGATGTCCCAGAGTAGTCTTATTCTCTCCATTTTTTAAATTTTTGTTTCTTCATTCTGTACTGGTTGTTTATTTATTCTTTATGTTCCTGTTCACTGATTTGAACTCTAGCTTCCTTCCCTTCACTGTTTGTTCCCTGTGGATTTTTTTTATTTCACTTAATGTAGCCTTCATTTCTTCTCTTATGTGTTTGCCATACTCAATCATTATCATGTGTGTTTTTTTTTTTAAAAGACTATTTCATTTTTAGAGAGAGGGAAAGGGAGGGAGAAAGAGAGGGAGAGAACCATTAATGTGCAGTTACCTCCTGCATGCCCCTAACTGAGGACCCAGCCCCAAACCAAGGCATGTGCCCTGACTGGAATGGAACTAGTGGCCCTTGGATCACAGGCTGGCACTCAGTCCACTGAGCCACACCAGGCAGGGCTCACTAGTGTTTTTAACTCTGCATATGATAGGTTGGCTATCTCCATTTTGCTTGGTTCTTTTTCTGGAGTTTTGATGTGTTCTTTCATTTGGGCCATATTTCTTTGTCTCCTCAATTTTGCAGCCTCCCTCTATTTGTTTCTGTGTATTTTACTCCCTGTCTTGGTGCACTTGTTATATTGTAAGGGGCAGAGCCTTAGGAATTCAACTGGGCAGAGCAACCCACTTAACCACTTGGTGATACTGTATGTTGGTGGGGGGATCATAGAGGGAATAATGCCACTTGCTTGGCACTTGTCCCATTTCCAGTCACTTCATCCATTTCCTGTATATAACTGGCACCCCTCTAGCTGTTGCCCTGGTTGTGGTTCCCAGAGTGGGTGGGGTTGTGTTCATTCTAGGACTGTGTGGGCCCTTTAAGTGGACTCTCCTTAGAGGCAGGCAGTTTCTTTTGCCACCCCAACCCCCACCGGTTTTCACACCTAGAAGCCATGAGGCTTGATTTTCCTGGTGCTGGACTCTTGGTCTATGTATTCTGGCCTGGGGTTGGGATTGGTCTCCAGGTGTCCCTCTGGCTTTTATCTGCCACATTTGAAAGTGGAACTGCCCATTTCACTGGCTGCAGCCTCTGCCTCGCTGCCACTGCCACCTCTGTGCCACTACACGACATCCCCTCCACCCAACTCCCAGTCTCTGCCCCTCCTATCTATCTGGATGAATATTTCTTCTGTAAATCCTGGTCGTTGGACTTTCAAAGTTTGATTTTCTGCAAGTTCTGGTTGTTTGCTGTTTTTAGGTTAGTTGTGATCCTTCTTATGGTTGTGACAGGAGGCAAAGCATATCTACCTATGTCTCCATCTTGGTTGGAAGACCAGGGGCTGGAATTATAAGAACTATGTAATTGCTCCATTTCTGTTTAGTTTGTTTTCTACCAAGGTTACTGGTGACACTATTTAAACCGAAAAGACCCAAGGGCTTATCTTTAAGAACAGCAAGAGGATAAGTTGGGCACTGTAATCCATTCCATTGCCAGGTTTGAGGAGGAGAAGAAAGGACCTCAATCAATAGAGTAGTAGTGCTAGTTACTAAAGAAATAAAGAACAAATGAATGTCAGAAATCTTATACATGGAATCTGATCTGGGTTTGAAAGGGATATTTAGCCACCAAAAGGTCTATATGATTGCTGGAACTATCCCCTTACCCCCACTTAATCTTACAGTGTATATGAAACATGGTAAAATCTTTCAACTTTGTCTACATATGTACTTAGGCTAAAGAAAGACTTTCAGCCTCATTTGGCTCAGTGAAACATTTGATGTCTCAGGAATCAAGTGTCACAGGCTTGTCAAGGATCTGATGGTGGTTGTGGGCCTCCTCACAGAAAGATGCAAGCACGAGTCTTGTGTAGAATGTCAGAGAGTTTGTGAATGTCTGGTTAAGGTACCTCCCAGCCTAGAAAGAAGCGATGGATTCACATAATATACTGTAAGGGTTTCAAATTACCAATTCTCATAGGAAATGGGACCTCATGGATTCCCCAGAATCCCCCCAGCACCTTTTGGTGATAGGTATTATCTCTATCAGTGTTCACTCCATTTCAAGTAATCATATACAATTCAGATTCAACAATATTGTCCGAGTATCTTCATCCTGAGTGTACCCACAGTTACACATAATGAAGAAAATTTCAAACAGAATTAGTTGACATTCTTGCCAATGGACCACTTTGGTCCATGACATCCCTGATGCCCAAAGAGATCTCTGATCCACATACTACATCTATTGCTAATTTCTTTCATTCATTACCCTAAATACTGATGTCTTCTTACAGACTTTTTTTATAAGTGATATTTCATTACTTTTTTTTATTGTTTTTCTATTACTGTTGTCCCATTTTTCCCCCATTGCTCTCCCTTACCCCATCCACCTCCCTTCTCCCACAGTCAATCCCCACCTTGTTGTCCATTTCCATGGGTCATTTATAATAGTTCCTTCACTAGACCATTCCCCTTATTATCCTCCTTCTCCCTGTCCCCCTTTCCCCCCTGGTCACTGTCACTATGATTATCATACATATTTTGAATTCAATGCACACAGAGGACACTTCATCAGCTTTAATGCTATCTCCTTCAGTAATATGGACATGATATTAGGAGAGATTTTTTTAAGAATCTGCACAAATTTTCCAACTCAGTTAGTTTCTCCCCATTTTTAAGACAGGCAGTAGTTGAGTTTTCTTATCACCATCACATCTCTGTGTTTGGTAGTTCTGCATTTCCTACTTTTTCCTCTCCATCACTTGCAGATTCCATCTCAGACCTTGACCCTTCATCTTTAGCAGGTGATACTGTAGTCACTGGACCAATTCCCAGCCTTGACCTTTCTATGGGAATCACAGTGACATTCTGATCAAGGGGAGGAGATCTGGAAGTTAAGTAATTGAGGAAGGAGATGATCCCTAGGGGAAGAGAAGAATTTGAGGTGAGTTTCAATAGACATATGGTCTTTTGGCTTTTAAAATTCTTACTTATTCTTTAAATACTCAGTTCAAAAGGTCTATTTTCAGTGAAGCCAACCCTTCTCTCCCCCAGCAGATTTCCTTTACCCTTCTGTGCTTCCATTTCATCATAGTATTTCTCATATGGTAGGACAAATCTTGAACCACCTGGATTCGAGTCATAGTTCCACTACTTTCTGTGTGGCCTTAAGCAAGTCATTTCTACTGTCTATGGCTCAGTTAGTGGCAGAACAGACAAACTAATTCCAAGTTTTCAGCTTCATACCATACTGCCTCTCAATGTAAAAATGTTCGAAACAGGAATAATCAGTGCTTCTATTTCTCCAAGACTCTGCCTCTATTTAAGAAGTGGTTTCCCCTTCCATCCATCTAGAATGAGGCAGGGGACTGACTCACCAGAAAATATGTATAAGAAGTCACTCCACCAATTAAGATAATAGGCCCATAGGAGATCTGACTCCATGGCATCTCTGGTGTGCCAGTGAACCTGTGCCAGAAATAGGATGAGGCAGAAGAGCAAGAAGATGGCTAGGACCAGAAGAAAAGATGTCATAACCCATCAGTTTCTTCAGTCTGCCTTGACTACCACCCCCACCTCTTCTGCTTCCAGATACTATATGTATGACAGGCTGAAAATTTGGGGATTGACCAAGATGGGGGAGAAAGTTACCTCTCCCCCAGCAAAAGTTACCTAAATTGTGTTTTATACAATAAGACAGGGTAGGTAGCTGGCAACTTGATGTGATATTGAAGAAGAGAAAAGGGACAAGAAAAAGATGAAAGCCCTACAGATAAACTTTGTTCCCTTGACTATTTTACCCCAGCATCACCCTGCCAGTCTGTATTTGTACCTGAGATAAAGCTGAGCATGGATACCTTCAGATCCAAGTTGGTAGTCCTGCTTCCTCTTTTAGGGAGGCAAGAACTTAAGAGCCAGCCAAGACCAATGAGTATGGTGAGGACAGAGATTAAGAAGAAGACCCTGGAATATTGGAGGTAATCTGCCAAAGAGAAGGAGAAAGGAAAGGCTTAGTTAGTTCAATGGGGAACCTCTCTCAAGAAAACCAGATAGAGTCTTTGAGAAGGGGGTGAGGACTAAGGAAATAAAGCTGAGCTTGTTATGTGGCATCCAGAGAACTAATAAAGATTTTCTTTCTCAGCTCTTCATTGATACTTGGAATTTCTTTACTATGAAGGTAAAGCTTTCATTGCAAAAGTAAAGATAATATACAAATAGTTCTGGGTATGTTAACACATTAACTTATATGTGAAATAGCTAATTAGAGTTAGAAGTTTAACATCACAACACAGATTAAAATTTTTTCTCCTTACTAATTCTAATCCTAAAAGTAATAAATGTTCAATATAAAGAGTGGAAAGGCTACAACAATACCAAGAAGAAGGAAGAAAATGAGACACAATCCTACTACTGAGAGGCAACCATTGATAGTATTTTATTTCTTTCTAGTATTATTTTATTTTATTTGTTTCTAGTATTTTCCTATCCTCTATACATAGTAGATATAATATTCAATATCATGTGAATTTTTTACTTTATATTATATGCTAACAATTTTCCCAGATTACATTGTAAACATCATTTTTAATGGCTACAAAATAGTATGTTATATTTTGTTTAATGATTAAACCATTGTTGAAGTTTCTGCTTTTTTCTCTTTCAAATGTATCTGATATGTATAAGCCTTATTAGCCTATGGCTACAAAATGAAGTCACGTTTACTTTAATTCCTATTTTTTAATAATTTCATGCCCTCAAATTTACTAGATTTCAGGGATTTAATACCCTCAAAATATCTCCCATTCTTTTGAAATTTCCTCAAGGTCTTATCTCACATTTGTTCAGGGAGAGGTGTGCTGAAGTTTTTTTGCTCCAAAGACCTTACCCAAGTTCTCTACTCTCCTCTCCCCTCTCCTCTTGGCTCCAGATCAGATCACTGCTCTTTTTGGCTCTGCCACTCACTTCAAATAGGAGGTTGGTAAGAGAGGAGGGGCATGCTAAGCCTAACTTTTTGTTACCACATCCCTTATATAGAACAGATCCATCCTAATGTCTCAAAAATGTTTTAAGAAACAGAAGCTAGCCTTTCCATCCTGGGCCTGGGAGAATGGCTCCCACAAAAAGGGTGGCAAGAAGAAGGGGTGCTCTGTCATCACTGAGGTCGTGACCAGAGAATACACCATAAATATTCACAAGTGCAACCATGAAGTGGGTTTAAAAAAGCATGCCCCTTAGGCACTCAAAGAGATCTTGAAATTTGCCATGAAGAAGATGGGAACTCCAGATGTGCACATTGTCACCAAGCTCAACAAAGCTGTCTGGGCCAAGGAAATAAGGAATGTCCCATACCTTATCCAGGTGTGGCTGTCTAGAAAATGTAATTAGAATGAAGATAGACCAAACAAGCTCTATACACTGGTTACCTATGTACCTGTCACCACTTCCAAAATCTAAAAACAGTTAATGTGGTTGAGAACTAACTGCTGGTTGTTGAATAAAGTTATAAAACTGCAAAAAAAAAAAAAAATGGAGGCTAACTTATATTTGTAAGATGATGTAGCTTTTCTGAGATACCGCAGACCCACAGATTTCTTCAATATCCTTTTCAGGGTGCCTCCTTATCTAACTTCTTCCCAGTCTCAATGTAACAGGGCCAACTCATCTCCACCACAGAAAATTCTCTAAGTAATTCTATGCCTAAGAATCTCAATTCAGCTTCCAAGTAACCCAGAGACAAAAAATTATGTACAAACATTATCCCAATCTAAGTTCTGCCTCTAAAGTTTTATTTACTTTTCTAGAACATACCAGTTACTAACACCATCAATAATAGTTATGTTCATAAAAAGAAATTATACCCCTAGTCACAGAGGTGAGTTGCTCTTCAAGTTAGCCACATTCAAACATAATAACCCAAGAGCAGCACATTTTCTAAAAACTGCATCACACAGAATTAGCAATATATCTAGCCAGTCAGAACCACCAGCCCATACTGAACTGAAGAACCTCAGTGACAGACATCTTTTGCAGTATTTAGCCCACAGTATCCTATGGGCTCTAGCAGCCCATGTTTATAGACTGGAACCCTTACCTACAGCCCGCTGAGTATAGCTAATTGAACTAAGGAAGGGTGTCTGACCCATGTTTGGTCAACGTGATTATTATATTTAGAAATTTGGATTTAGGACTGATCAATGCTAATTTCCTCTTTTCCTTGCTTGAATCAAGAATATATAAAGCTAGACTAGGATATTACTTTTGGGACACTTACACACCAATAAATAAGAAAAATTGAGCTGTAGAGGTAAAATAATGCATAAACAAAGATAGGTGATATAACAACTCTAGAGACACTGAGTGACTGGTGGTCTTGACCCAGTCTCTTTGGAATTCCCTAAGGTCCAGCAAACTTCCTGACTTTGGGAGTCTATGAGATTCTTCTGAAACTTTATAAATAATTTTTCTCTTTAGCTTATGCTAGTTCAAATTAGTTCTAATATTTAAAACACAAAAGTACACTGTATAAGATATTCAGTCCAATTCCTATATAAGATATGTTACAGTCCAGTCTTTATTCTACTATGAGGGGAAGACTGTGATTTCATGTTCTTACAATTTTCTCTGCTGTAGCTCCTCATCTCTTGAAAACTAAATAAAATCACTCACAAATCCAAAGGAACACTAAAGATTTATGCATATAACAGACTAACCACTGAAAGGAATCAGGTATACTAGTCATAATCATCCATCACAAATTGCCTAACCAAACTAAACACTTAGCATCAGAGCTTAAAACAGCTGCATTAGTTACCTTCATAGTTTTAAAAATGTATTTAACAAAACAAAAACAAAGTTTCCAAACCTGAATTTAACCTCTATCTCCTGTAAGACCAAAACTTACTTCAATTTTTAAATAACAGTTTTGTGGATCTCAGGATGCTTTGAGACTTTAGCTGGCCCTCCCCAAGGCCCAGTTCTGGTGAAAACCAGCCTTTGTTCACAGCTTGATACTTCTAGAATTCATCCAGGCCCCGCAGAGGGAGTCACATGCTAGGGATCCTGATAGCTCCAAAAAGGTTTCCGAGGGCCAGTCACATGCAGCATCTAACATAGGACTGAACCATGGTCTTTGGAGATCTACCTATTACATAGGAATGAACACCAAGAGGCAGCCAAAACAGGAAAACAAAGAAACATGCCCCAAAGAAACAGAAAAGGAACAACAGGGTTATCCAGAAGAAAAGCTAAGTGAAATAAAGGCAAGAAATTTATCAGAGATAGAATTCAGAGTAAATATTATAAGGGTGCTCAACAGCATGAAAAAAAGACATAGAAAAGAGCCAGTCAGAAATTAAGAATGCAATATATGAAATAAATAATACACTGGAAGAAATAAACAGTAGATTAGATGAAACAGAGGATCAAATTAGCACTTTAGAAGATAAGGTAGGAAAACACATCCAATCAGTAACAAAAAGAAACATAATTTTTTAAATTAAGATAGTTTAAGGAACCTTTGGGACAACATAAAGTGTAACAACATCTGCATCATAAGAATACCAGAAGGAAAGTAAGGAAGAGATTGAGAACCTATTTGCAGAAATAATGACCCAAAATCTCCCTAACCTGGTGAAAAAAAAAGATACACAAGTACAGTAAGTACAGAGAGTCCCAAATAAGATGAACCCAAAGAGGCCCACACCAAAGTACATCACAATTAAAATGGCAAAGCTTCAAGATAAGGAAAGAACCTTAAAAGCCACAAGAGAAAAGCAGTTAGTTACCTAAAGGGAGCTCCCAGAGAATGTCATCTGGTTTCTCAACAGAAACATTTCAGGCCAAAGGGGATAGGCATGAAATATTCAACGTGATTAAAAGCAAGGACAAACTACCAAAGCTACTTTACACAGAAAGGCTATCATTTAAAATTTAAGAAGAAATAAAGAGCTTCCCAGGCAAAGAAAAGCTAAAAGAGTTTGTATCCACAAAACCAGTGTTGCAAAAATGTTAAATGACTTGCTTTAAGGAAAATAAGAAAAAGGAAAATAGTAAAAAATAAAATGGCAATAAATACATATCTATCAATAATCACTTTAATGTAAATGTCTTAAATGTTCCAGTCAAAAGACAAAGAGTACAATGGGGAGGGGGTTGACTGTGGGAGAAGGGGTGGGCTGAATTGGGGGGAGGAGCCATGGAGGAAAAAGTGGGACGACTGTAATAGAAAAACAATAAATAAATTTTAAAAAGACATAGGGTAGCTGAATGGATAAGAAAACAAGACTTATATGTATGCTGTCTTCAAGAGACTCACCTCAGAACAAAAGATACACACGAACTAAAAGTAAAGGGATGGAAAAATATATTTCATGGAAATTTAAAGGAAGAAAAGCTGAGCTAGCAATATATATATATATGACAAAATAGACTTTAAAACCAAGGCTATAGTAAGGGACAAAGGAAGACAGTACATAATGATAAAGGAAACAATTCAACAAGATAATATAACCCTAGTAAACATTTATGCACCCAAATAGGAGCATCTAAATATGTAAAACAAATCTTGATGGACATAAAGGGAGAGATCAATAGAAATACAGTCATAGTTGGGAATTTTAACACACCATTGACTTCAATGGATAGATCTTCCAGGCAGAAAATCAACAATGAGACAGCGGCCTTAAACAACACACTGGATCAAATGGATTTAGTGGATACATTCAGAGTTTTTCACCCCAAAGCAGCAGAATATACATACTTTTCAAGTACACATGGAATATTTTCTAGGAGACACTACGTTAGGACACAAAACAAATCTCAATAAATTCAGGAAGACAAATCATATCAAGCATCTTCTCTGACCACAATACTATGAAACTAGAAATCGATCACCAAATGAATACTGAAAAACATGCAAAGACATGGAAACTAAATTATTTCCTTTTTAAACACATTTTAAAATTATTTATTTATTTGTTTATTTATTTATTTTTAGAGAGAGGGGAAAGGAGAAAGAGAGGGACAGAAATATCACTGTGTGGTTGCCTCTCACTCGCGCCCCCAACTGGGGACCTGACATGCAACCTAGTCATGTGCCATGACTGGGAATTGAACCAGCAACACTTGGCTCACAGGCCGATGCTCAATCCACTGAGCCACAGCAGCCAGGGCTAAATGATTTCTTATTAAGCAATAATGAGTCAACGACAAGGTCAAGGAAGAAATCAAAAGATATCTCGAAACAAATGAAAATGATAACACAACAATCCAAAATCTGTGGGACACAGGTAAAGAAGTCCTAAGAAGGAAATCCACAGCATTATAGGCCTATATCAAGAAACAAGGAAAAACTCAAATAAACAACCTAACTTTACACTTAAAGGAACTTGAAAAAGAACAATAAACAAAGCTCAAAGTTAGTAGAAGGAAGGAAATAATAAAAATTAAAGCAAAAGGAAATAAAATAGAGTATAAAACATAAACAAACAAAAGGTCAATGAATCTAAGAGCTGTTTCTTTGAAAAGATAAACAAAATTAACAAACCTTAAACCAGACTCATCAAGAAATGAAACAGGAGAGTGACCACTGACACCAAAGAAAAACAAAGGATTGTAAGAAAATATTACAAACTATATGCCAACAATTTTGAAAACCTGAATGAAAACGATAAATTCCTGGAAACATACAATCCTCCAAAACAAATCAGAAAGAATCAGGGAATCTAAGTAAAAAGATTATACCTAGTGAAATTGAAGCAGTAATAAAAAATAATAAAAACTCCTAAAAAAAACAAAAGCCCTGGACAGGATGAATTCACAGGTAAATTTTACCAAACATTCCAAAAACACCTATTTACACTTCTCAAACTATTCCAAAAAAATTCAAGGGGAAGGATGACTCACAAACTCATTTTACAAGGCCAACATTATCCTATTTCCAAAACCAGATAAAGACACTGCAAAGAAAGAAAATTATAGGCCAATATTCCCGAAGAACACAGATGCTAAAATCTTCAATAAAGAATTAGCAATCTGAATACAGCAATACATCAAAAAGATCATACACCATGATCAAGTGGGATTTATTCCAGGGATGCAAGGCTGGTAGAATATTTTCAAATCAATAAACATGATATACCACATAAACAAAATGAAGGATAAAAATCACATGATTGTATCAATAGATGCAGAAAAAGCATTTAATAAAATTTAGTGCCCATTAAAAAATAAAATCTCAGCAAAGTGAAAATACAGTGAACATACAAAATGTAATAAAGGCTATATATGATAAACCGCCTAGCAACATTATACTCAAAGAGAAAATACAACAAATGTTCTCCATAAGATCAGAACAAGGCAGGGATGGCCACTTTAACTTCTCATGTTCAATATAGTACTAGAAGTCCTAGCCATAGCAATCAGACATGAAGAAGAAATAAAAGGCAACCAAATTGGAAAGGAAGTAAAACTGTCATTATTTTCAGATGACATGATACTGTACATAGATAATCCTAAAGAGTCCACCAAGAAACTACTAGAACTGATAAATGAATTCAGTAGGGTAGCAGGATACAAAATTAATATCCAGAAATTTGTTGCAGTTTTATACCAATAATGAACTATCAGAAAGGGAAACTTAAAAAACAACCCCACCCACGATTGCTTTGAAAAGAATAAAATACCTAGGACTAAATTAAGAATGTAAAGACCTGTACTTGGAAAATTATAAGACACTGAAGAAAGAAATAGAAGGAGACACAAATAATTGGAAGTATAGTCCATGTTCATGGATAAGATAAATTAACATCATTAAAATGTCCAGGGTCAGGATGGAGACATAGGTAGACATGCTTTGCCTCCTTGCACAACCATAAGAATGACCACGACTAACCTCAAAACAAAAAACACTTAGAACTGCCAGAAAGTTGGACTGTATGGAAGTCTGACAATCAAAGATTTAAAGAAGCCATATTCATTCAGATGTGTAGGAGGGGTAAAGATGGAGAGCTGAGGTGGAGAGAATGTGGTATAGTAGTGAGAGGCAAGGAGGCAGTAGCAGTGACTGACAGAATGGGCAGTCCTGCATTCACATGTGGTGAATAAAAATTGGGGGGATTATCTTGGGAGAAAGTGATTCCTAGCCCCATGACAGATCACACAGTCCAGGGTCCAGCACCAGGAAAATAAAGCCTCATAACTTCTGCCTATAAAAACCAGTGGGGGTTGGCCCATTGCCTCAGACTGTGAAGCCCAGAGGGTGTGCGGACAGAGAAAGCTCTCAGTCTCTCAGCGGAGAGAGAATGGCAGGAATCCATCTTGGACCCCCACCCCCACGCAAAGCGCCACAGTGTGGTGAGAAGGGTCACACGGTAGTGACAAGTGCAAGGGGCTCCACCCCCAATAGTGTAGGACGTGTGACAGCCCCACCCAGGAAGCAAAAAACTGTCAGGGTGGCACGGTTAATGATAGAGATCGCAATTATGCAGCTGACCAGAAAGCAAATACATGAACTAATGGACAAACAGATAGATAACCTTTCTGAGGCTCAGTTCAGAGCTATAGTTATAAGACAGCCTACAGAAATAACAGCAGGACTTAATCAAGACGGGGAAGGAATAATGGCTAGTTCTGCTGAAATGAATGAAAACACATACAAAACAAGTGGTGAGGGAAGGAAAACCAGGGATCAAATCAACAAATTGGAACATGGGGAAGGAACAAACAAGTCAACCAGTGCAGAAAGAAGAAACAAAGTGAGGAAAATGAGGAGAGGCTCAGAAACCTCTGGGACAACTATAAGAAAGTGAACATCCGAATTATAGGATTGCCAGAGGGTGAAGAAGAACTAGAAATTGAAAAATTATGTGAAAAAATAATGAAGCAAAACTTCCCAAACTTGGGGAAGGAAATAGACTTACAGGTCCAGGAAGCGCAGAGAGTTCCAAATCAACTGGACCCAGGGAGAACCACACCAAGACACATTATAATCAAAATGTCAAAAATTAAGGATAAAGAGAAAATCTTCAAAGCAGCAAGAGAGAAGAAGAGAATTATGTACAAAGGGGTCCCAATTAGACTATCAGCTGATTTCTCAAAGGAGACTCTGCAGGAAAGAAGGGACTGGCAAGAAATATTCAAAGTAATGAAAAGCAAAAACCTACAGTCACGATTACTCTATCTAGTGAAGCTGTCATTCAGAATAGAAGGGCAGAGAAAGTGCTTCCAGGACAAAGTAAAACTGAAGAAGTTCATTAGGTCCAAACTACTGTTATATGGAATGTTAAGGAATGTGTTTAGGAGAAAAAGGATCAAAACTATGAACATTAAAATGAAAACTATATCACAACCACCACCAACAGAAGCTAGGGAATCAAAACAAAGGCCAACTAAGTAGGCAACAAGAGTGGAAAAAGAATTACAGGTATGCGGAACATATGGGGGGAGGTCAACGAGGAGGGGGAAGTGGGGAAAGGAAGGGAGATGATGCAGAAATTAAGAAGCATAGTAGGAGGGAGTGGAGTAGACATGAAGATGTTGAGAAGAACTATATGCACAACCAATGGGCATGGACTAAGGGGGGAGGGGACAAATATGGGGAGGGAGGGTCACTGGGTGGAGGGGAGCAGAGGGAAAAGAAATTGGGACAGCTGTAACAGCATAATCAATAAAACATTTTTTAAAAAACCACTGGGGGTTGGGGTGGTGGAATAAACTGCCAGTCTCTCAGGAGAGTCTGTCTATAGGGCCTGAACAGTTATAGAACATGCACAAACCCACCCATTCTGAGAAGCACCACCAGGGTGGCAGCTAGAGGAGTGCCAGTTGCATACAGGAAGGGGTTGAAGTGACTGGAAACAGGGCAACTTCCAAGCTAGCATCCAGCAGCCAGGCAGGAGCATTGTCCTCTCTGATCCCTCCCACACCTACAGAACAACAAACCTGTGAAGCAGGTTTCCCTACCCTGGTGAATACCTAAGCCTCACCCCTTATAACAGGTATGCTAAGAGAGTCAAAATAACTCTACCTATTGCACAGAAATAAACACAGGGAGGTTGCCAAGTTGAAGAGACAAAGAAATATGGCCCAAATTAAAGAACAGAGCAAAACGCCAGAAAAAGAACCAAGCAAAATGGAAACAGCCAATCTATCAGATACAAAGTTCAAAACACTGGTGATAAGAATGTTCAGAGAACTCATTGAGTATGGCAAAAGCATAAGGGAAGAAATAAAGGCTACATGGAGTGAAATGAAGAAAAATCAACATGAAACTAATGGTGAAGGGAAGGAAGCCAGGGTTCAAATTAACAATTTGGAACATAAGGAAGAAATAAACAGTCAACTAGTGCAGAATGAAGAAACAAAAATTGAGAAAAAAAAATGAGGAGAGAATTAGAAGACTTTGGGACATCTCCAGAAGTGCCAACATCTGAATCATAGGGATGCCAGAAGGAGAAGAGGAAGAGCAGGAAATTGAAAACTTGTTTGAAAAAATAATGAAAGAAAACTTCCCTAATTTGGAGATGGGAATAGACATACAACTCCAGAAAGAACAGACTCCCAAATGAGTTGGACCCAAAGAGGCCAAACCAAGACACATCATAATTAAAATGCTATAGGTTCAAGATAAAAAGAGAATCTTAAAAGCAGCAAGAGAAAGCAGAGCTATCTGCAAAGGAGTTCCCATAATACTGTCAGCTGATTTCTCAAAAGAAACTGCAGGCGAGAAGGGACTGGCAAGAAGTATTCAAAGTGATGAAAAGCAAGGACCTACAACCAAGACTACTCTGTCCAGCAAAGCTATCATTTAGAATGGAAGGGCAGATGAAGTGCTTCCCAGACAAGGTAAAGCTAAAGGAGTTCATCATCACCAAGCCCTTATTATATGAAATGTTAAAGGAATTTATTTAAGAAAAAGAAAAAGATCAAAGCTATGCACATTAAAATGAAAACAAACCACAAGTATCAACAACTGAATCTAAAAAACAAACTAAGTAATCATCTAGAACAGGAACAGAATCATAAATATGAGGACCATATGGAGGATTATCAGTGGGGAGGAGGAAGGAAAAGAACAGGGAAAAGGGTACAGGATTTAAAAGCAAAGTTGGTAGATACAAAATAGACAGAGGAATATTAATAATAGTAAAGAAAATGGGAAGCTGAAGAACTTACATGCATGACCCATAGATATGAAATAAGGGGGGATTGCTACAGGAAGTGGGTATGGGGCAGACAGAGGCAAAGGGGAAAAATTGAGACAACTGTAATAGCATAATGAATACAATATACTTAAAAAAATAAAATGTCTGTACTACCCAAAGCAATCTAATGATTCAAAGGAATTTCTATCAAGATATCAAAGATGTATTACACAGAACTAAAACAAGTATTACAAAAATTTATATGGAACCACAAGAGACATTGAATAGCAACAGCAATCTTGAGAAAAAAATGACAAAGTTGATGGAATCATGCTAACATAATATCAAAATATACTCTAAGTCCATAATAATCGAAACAGCATGGTGCTGCCGTGAAAACAGACACATAGATCAATGGAATAGAATGAGAGCCCAGAAATAAACCCACACTTTTTATAGCTAGTTAATATTTGACAAAGGAGACAAAAACATGCAACGGATAAAGATAGTTTATTCAATAATATGCTGTTGGGAAAATTAAACAGATATGTGAAGAAAAATTAAAATAGACCATCTTATTATTCCACACAAAAGAATACATTCAAAATGGGTTAAAGACTTAAATGATAGACTCAAAACCATAAAAATCCTTGTAGAAAACATAGGTAGTAAAATCTTGGACGTTGCTCTTAGCAATATTTTTCCTGATGTATCTCCTCAGGAAAGGGGGAAAGAAACTGGAATAGATCAAACTAAAAAGGTTTTGCACAACAAAATAAACCATCAAAAAATCAAAAGACCAACCCACTAAATGGGAGAACGTTTTTGCCAGTACATCTGATAAGACTTTAATATTCAAAATTTATTAAAACTTATAAAATTCAAACAAAGCAAACCAAACAACCCAATTTAAAAATGGATAAAGGACCCAAATAGACACTTCTCCAAGGAGGACATACAGATGGCCAATAGACATATGAAAAGATACTCAATGTTACTAACAATCAGAGAAACACACCTTAAATCCACAATGAGATATCACATTATACCTCTCAGAATGTGATCATGAATAAATCATCAAACAGCAAGTGCTGATGAGGATGTGGAGAAAGGCAATTTGTCAGATGCAGAGTTCAAAGCACTGGTTATAAGGATGCTCAAAGAACTTTGTGAGGACCTCAAAAGCATAAAATAGATCCAGTCAGAAATGAAGGATACACTAATTAAAATTAAGAACAATTTACCAGGAAACAATAGTAGAGTGAATGAGGCCAAGAATCAAATCAATGATTTGAAACAAGAAAGCAAAACAAGAAGGAAAAAGAATCCAAAAGAATGAGGATAGTGTAAGTAGCCTCTGAGACAAGTTCTAGCACTCCAACATTTGCATCATAGGATGCCAGAAGTAGAAGAGAAAGAGCAAAAATTGGAAATCCATTGGAAAAAATAATGAAAGAGAACTTCCCTAGTTTGGCAAAGGGAATAAACATGTAAGTCCAAGAAACACAGAGAGTCCCAAACAAGATGGATGCTAAGAGGCCCACTCCAAGATTCAATGTAATTAAAATGCTAAAGGATAAAGATAAGAAAGGAATCTTAAAATGAGCAAGAGAAAAAGTTACCTACAGGGGGTTTTCCACAAGACTGTCAGCTGATTTCTAAAAAGAAATGTGCAGGCTAGAAGAGATTGGCAAGAAATATTCAAAGTCATGAAAAGCAAGGACCTACAGCCAAAATTGTTCAACCCAGAACAAATATCATTTAGACTCAAAAGGCAGATAAAGAGCTTCCCAGACAAGAAAAAGCTAAAGGAATTTATCATCACCAAACTATTATTATACAAAGTGTTAAAGGGACTTATTTTTTTAAAAGATCAAAACTATGAACAATAAAATGGCAATAAATACATATCTATCAACAATTGAATATAAAAAAAACTAAGCAAACAAGAACAGAGACGGTATCATGGATATGAAGTGGGTTTTGATGGTTGCAAGATAGGAGAAAGGTGTAAAGGAATGTGTGAATAGGAGGGGATTAAGAAGTACAAATTGGGAATTCTGGATAAGATGGAGGCCTAGACAGACAGGTTGTATCTCCCTCCACAACTAAGAAGGAATACAACTACCTCAAAATGAGAGACAACCAGAAGTTCCAGAAAATCAAGCTGCATAGAAGTCTAACAAACAAAGATATAAAGAAGAAATACTCATCCAGACAGGTAGGAGGGATGGAGCCAGGGCGGAGTGGACACGATGTGGTGGCAGCAGCAGTGGCAGCAATGGCAGGTCAGTGTAAAGAGCAGTCACAGGTTTTAAAAAGTAGGGAGGGACACCTGGGGAGCACTCCCAGCACCAGACCAGACCATATAGCTCTCCTTTCCAGTGCTGGGTAAAATAAAGCCTCATTGCTCCTGACTGTGCAAACCAGTGGGGGTTGGGGCATAGGAAGAAACTGCCAGTCTCTCAGTAAGTCCCCTTCTTTAAAGGGCCCACACAGTCCTAGAATATCCACAGACCCACCTACTCTGGGAACGACAGCCAGGGCAATAGCTAGAGAGGCGCCAGTCCCATGCAGAAGTTGGAGAAGTGCCTGGAAAAGGGGTAAGTGCTGAGCAAGTGGCATTGTTTCCCCTCAGACCCCTCCCCCACACACAGTGCCATAACGTGATGAAACAGGTCGCCCTGTACTGACGAACACCTAAGGCTTCACCTCTTACAACATAACAGGTGTGACAGCTCTACCTACATCATAGAGACAAACACAGGAGCCTGTCAAGATGAGTAGACAGAGAAGTATGGCCAAAAAGGGGGAACGGATCAAGATTCCAGTGAGACAATTCAGCGACAAGAAGATAACCAACCTAACAGATGAGGAGATAGCAAACATAGCAGATTAAGAGTTCAAAACACTGGTGATAAAGATGCTCACAGGCTTGACAGATATGCCTGAGTATGGCAAACGCATAAGGGAGGAAGTGAAGGCTATCCAAAAGGAAACGAAGGAAAATCCACACAAAACCAATGGTGAAGGGAAGGAAACCGGGGTCCAAATCAATGATTTGGAATATAAGGAAGAAAAAAACAGTCAACCAGTACAAAATGAGGAAATAAGAACTGAAAAAGAATGAGGAGAGGCTTAGGAACCTCTGGGGCAACTTTAAACATACGAACATTCAGATCATAAGGGTGCCAGAAGGAGAAGAGGAACAGCAAGAAATTGAAAGCTTATGTGAAAAAATAATGAAGAAAAACTTCCCAAATTTGGCAAAAGAAATAAACATACAAGTCCAGCAAGCACAGAGACTCCCAAACAAGCTAGACCCAAGGAGGACCACACCAAGACACATCATAATTAAAATGCCAAAGCTTCAAAATAAAGAGAGAATCTTAAAAGCAGTAAGAGAAAAACAGAGAGTTACCTACAAAGGGGTGCCTATAAGACTGTCAGCTGATTTCTCAAAAGAAACTTTGGAGGCAAGAAGGGACTGGCTAGAAGTATTTAATGTGATGAAAAGCAAGGACCTACAAACAAGACTACTCTATTCAGCAAAGCTATCATTTAGAATGAAAGGACAGATGAAGTGCTTCCCAGGCAACGTAAAGCTAAAGGAGTTCATCATCACCAAGTCATTATTATATGAAATGTCAAAGGGACTTACTTAAGAAACAGAAGGTTAAAACTATGAACATTAAAATGACAACAAATTCACAACTATCAACAACTGAATCTAAAAAATAAAAACAAAATCCAACTAAGCAAACCAGAATAGGAACAGAATCATAGGGATGGGGATCATTTGGGAAGGGAGAGAAATGGGGAAATGGTGCAGAGATTAAGAAGCATAATTGGTTGGTACAAAATAGACAGGGAGAAGTTAAGAATAATATAAAAAAGGGTGAAGCCAAAGAACAAAGAACTTATATGTACAATCAATGGACATGAACTAAGGGGGGTGGGATTGCTGGAGGGAATGGGGGTACTGGGCATAGGGGAGCAAAAGGAAAAAATTGGGACTACTGTAACAACATAATCAATAAAATATACTAAAAAAAAAAGAAGTACAAATTGGTAGTTATACAATAGCCATGGGGATGTAAAGTACAGTAAAGGAAATGGAGTAGACAAAGAACTTATATGCATGACCCATGGACATGAACAATGGTGTAGGAATGCCTGAGGGAGTTGCGGTTTCTGGGTGGAAAAAGGAAGAGCAGGAATAATTGGTACAACTGTAGTAGCATAATCAGTAAAATATAATTTTTTTAAAATCTTAAAACCTAAGTTACAAAAGATCCTATTTGTATGAGAGTAACAAACTTGCTCCAGGGAGAGAGTAATGCCCTAGATCAGTGGTTCTCAACTTTCCTAATGCCGCGACCCTTTAATACAGTTCCTCATGTTGTGGTGACCCCCCAACCATAAAATTATTTTTGTTGCTACTTCATAACTGTAATTTTGCTCCTGTTATGAATCGTAATGTAAATATCTGATATGCAGAATTTATTTTCATTGTTACAAATTGAATATAATTAAAGTATAGTGATTAATCACAAAAACAATATGTAATTATATATGTGTTCTCCGATGGTCTTAAGCGACCCCTGTGAAAGGGTCGTTCAACCCCCAAAGGGGTCGTGACCTAAAGGTTGAGAACTGCTACCCTAGATAGAAGGAACATCCATGTGGGTCACCTGTATCCAAACATTTCTGATGCTTTCTTAAATGATATGCTGTGATATGGACTTAGGTTGCAGGAGTAGCAAGGGAAGCTCTTTATATCTGCCTTTCAATTCTAAATGATATGTGTTCGAGGTAGAGCAATCTTGGCTGTAGGATCCAGCTTTTCATGACTTTGAATATTTCTTGCCAATTCCTTCTAGCCTGCAGTTTCCTTTGAGAAATTAGCTGACAGTCTTACGGGAACTCCCCTGTAGGTAACTAACTGCTTCTTTCTTGCTGCTTTTAACATTCTCTTTTTATCTTTAACCTTTAGCATTTTAATTACAATGGTGCTAATACCTGGGAACATAAGTGGTGTCACTTTCAATTTGGAGAGGATGAAGTCCCAATCACTTGAAAAACTTAATAAGATCCTTGCTGGTGTTCTCAGGATCATCCCAATCACTGATTCTGCACTTCAGAGCACCATTGGTTAAGACGTAAAAGCTACCAATATTGGAAGGTACACTAACAAACCAAAAAGTAGTAGTGTTTCCATTTGGCAGTTTGTAACTGGTGGGTGGTATTTCCATCTACTGTTGTGAAAGTTTGCCTGGGAAGTTTTGGAAAGTGAGAGAGGCAGGGCTATAAGCCACCAGCTCTTGTGAACAAATAGGCTCAGTTTACAGTAGACATCCTTCTCCTTTATAGCTATCACCCTACTGAAAGGAAGCAGTGGGGAGGGCAAGATGACATTAGAGGAAAGAATCAGAGGAGAGAAACAGCACCTGCTACTCAGTGGTGCCAAAGAGATTTGGTGGTGGGCACCCTCATCACACCCTATATTCTTCACCAAAAATTAAATAATTACTGAGAGGTGGTGTAACTGTGAAGGAGCTAGACTGAGTGGGTGGATCTGGTGTGTGGATATTGATTTTGAGAAAGAAGGCAGTATTGTTTGAGACAAAGCAAGGTGATTAGACCACTTACAATATTTAGGCAAATCTAAATCTCCACGTTGCTGCTATAATGCCTTTATTCCAAGTACACAAGGCCAAGGCAAAACTTCCCTACACTCAGAGGAAATGCACATAGGAGGTGGTTTGGAAAGGATCCTGGATGGAGATATAGCTCCCTGGAGAGAAAGCTGTAAAATCTGCTTAGTGTCTGGTTTCCTGGTGATCTTGGTGCCAGAATAAAGCCCCTCCCACAACCTGGTGATGTTTAATATACAGTTCCCCAGGCCCTGGCTCTGGAGTACCCAGTGCCTTTATCAAAAGACCTACCCTATCTTCCCCACCCTCTACAAAACAGTTAGTTACTCTTTGTGGCAACACATTTTTTTACATTACGTTCTGATCTCACCTACACTCCGAGGGAATTAACAGAAGGATCTATTCCACACCTCTGACCTAGTAATAACAGTGAAGGATGGTGTCCTCTTCCCCTCACCCCTTCGTAATCTCATTAGCAACAGCTACAACAGAGAGTCTAATTGTCATTTACAACCAGGTGAGGTCAGAGGCAGGGGCACAGTGCCCTGGAGTGAACCCAAGACAGAGGACATGAGTACACACATTCTTGAGCCCTCATGGGACAGCCTCTGTGGAACTCTTAGAAGTGACTAAGGATACCATGGGAGCAAGGGCTAAATTCTTGCAATCCACTAGATAAAAGTTTAAAACTCTTGAATTTGGATAATAGTGGATTTGGGCAATAATAATATATTATTGTCACAGGCTGATGAAGCGTGGACATATGAATTATATTTTGGGAATTCCTTATGAGACTGAACCTAGAATTAGGACTAGTTAACATTGGAAATAGGAGGTTGGGTGGGTACTTAAAACTGTATACATAGAAGACTTACTTAGTTGACTTTCTCTAAACTATTAACATTTGGCTTCAGGTGAATTCAAGGCTTAAAAAAAAACTATTTGCTGCTTTGAGTGGCAAAATATCAAGATTCTGACTCATTAAAAATTTAAACAATAATCTCAAATTCTGAGTTATAGCCTGGGACACAGTTACACATTCAAGTATTAATCACATTGCTTCACAGTAACAGCTTGTAAATGACAAAAGAGTTCTTCCCAGAGAGTAAAGAGAATATCAACTTATTATTTGGGGAAGGAAACAACCTGAGATAGAAGGGAGAAAGCGTACACTGAGGACACCAAAGAAGGCATGGCTATAGTCACGACTTGGCGAGACCCACCCTCGACTTAGAGATGTGAGGTCCAAAGATCTTGGAGAAAGAAAGATGAAGGACAGTGTGGCAGAAAGCTCTGAAACTGTGGGGCCTGCAGCATTTATTTAGTGGCACTCACAGGGTGGCTTGGGCGTGTGGCTCCAGCACAGCTCATGCTTGCATGAGATCCAAAGTCCTGAGTAGAGCTGAAGGCCATCCTTGATCACCAGGAACTGCACCCAGTTCAGTGGGGACACGCAGATCAGCATTAGAAGGCTAAAACTACAGAGGCTGCCACAGAACATTCGGATGTACGTGTGTGTCTGATCCACATGCTGCTGCCGCCTCTGGGGTGGCATCGAGGCACTCGGATGTTTGTTGGTGGGGAGGGTAGGCTACAAGGACGAGGGAAATATTGCCTACCCAAAAAGATAACCCTTGATCCCCAGGGTCATCTACTCTTCTCTACCTTGAGTATCCCCATGTGGGTTTGATTTGTGGATATCTATCCCTACACTTTCTATGAAAAACAAGGGGGTAATATTTTCTCTGTCTTTAGGACACTCTTTCTAGGTCTGCCTTTAAGTAAGTCCTCTTCCTCCCATCTGGCCTGTAATTAGGTAACTCCTTACCCTTTGGTATTTCCGGTTCCCCTTAAGTTTGGGAACCTCAGGATTGTAGAAGGTCAAGACTAATTGATCTCTCCTCTCCATCTTGGCAGCCAGTTCACTTTCTAACTGTCATGGAATTTGTGTCACAATTCCGTGACACAAATGCTGGCAGAATCAAAAGGGGTCAGAACCCACAGTACATATCCCATGTATCTATGAGGCTCCCCACACTCACTTCTCTGACTCATCCCGACTCCTTTATTAAATAAATCCATAGACATTTTGTCAGCAGTTGCTGTGTGTCAGGCTTTATGTTAGGTCCTGGGACAAAGATGAATAAGACACAGCTTTCTAATAGCAAATAAAAAAGTGTAACTCAGATGTCTCCAGGACTCAGCTTGTGGTTATAATTAAGATTATACGTATGATTTTAATATACTGATATGCTCCTATACTAGTAGCCCAGGATCAGCCCAGGATCTGTGCTTTGGCATGGCTCTAAGAGGAAAGCCCCAGGTGTATCTCAACAGGCTCACAAACTCATCTGTAAGCTGTAGTTCTTCATGCAGCATCCACCCTTTCCTTCCTTTCTTGCTCTGGTTCTCTCTCTTTATTGCCCTCTGCTCATGAAGATATTTAAGGGCATTACCCATCCCCCACAGCTACTGCTGATAGGGCCCACTGTGAAAATGCCAGTATTTCTATCCCCAGGGGTCTACGAGCCAATGTGTTGAAAGGTGCCATCAAGATGCTGCAGCAGTATTAGGTTCTTAGCCAAAGCGAGGGAACTGGTCTTCCCTGGGCACACATCAGCATGACCTGTGCCCAGTGTAATGCAAAGTCTCCTTTTCAAACAACTCAGAGTTGGTCCTAGCTTGTGTCCCTACAAAAGCTCAAAATCAATTCAAGATGCTCAACAGACGTCATCCTGTTCCACAGCATAAGAGTTGATTCAAATAAATACCCAGCTGGATCACCAACTCTTGTTTTCCACGAACAAATCAACTTTGATTCCTAAGTTTGGGCTGAATCAGAATGCCCTTTTACGCTTTGCTAACATACCCTTACCCCTGCCTTTCTCAGGTGGTGGGAACTACCATCAGTAGCCAATAGTATGTCCATGGTTAAATATGTAGTCCTCTTGCAAAATGTAATTTGATTTTCTGTCTCTTCATACTTAGCCTAGTACCTGAAAAAAATAGTATTTAATGTTGAATGAATGAGTCAAGAATACATTTTACATACAGTACAAAGGTTAATACCAATGGCAGAATGGTTAACACTGAGAGAAAAAGTTTGCAAAAGTTTACTTGGAGAGGGGATGTCTTAGCTGGATTTTAAAGGAATCTGCCAGTTCATCAAGGTAGAAGGACTTCTGAAGCAAAGAGAATAATAGTAGGTCTCAGGGCAGTACTCCATGAACAGCATGTGGTTCTAAGGGCACAAGGAGCAGTGTGGTTCTGCTAGGCAGAAAGTCAAAGGTAAGAAAAAGAAAGTCTAAGGTAAATGTTGAAAGTTGCAGATATAGGCAAGAGCTAGACCACAGAATTTTATGCCATATTATGTGATTATGAAGGTGGACGCCCCCCCCCAACCCCCATAAAAACTACAGAATTATTTTCTGGAGGGCAGTCCCCTTATAGCACAGGCTTCCTCTGCTAGGTGAGTGGTCTAAGAACCTACCTGTATCAGTGTACCAGCTGGCATTGTTGTGAGAGTTTGCATTCAGCTTCAGTGAATTTTTTTTAACTCTTTCAACACGTCTGCCCATTTTATGATGGGTAATTTATGAGCACACCAGTGCACACTGTGCTGAGTGTTCAGCAGTTTTTGAAAAGAGTATGATCCCCTTGCCCAACCCTCCCTATTCACCCAATCTCACCCCAAGAGACTTTTTCTTTCCCTGAATGAAAAAGAGTCCTCAAAGGGAAACGTTTTCCTGATGTGGCGGAGGTGAAACAAAAAATGGCAGGAGCACTAGACAGCATCAAAATCAATGAGTTTGGAGCAGTGGGAAAAAAAGTCTCAGTAAGTGTATTGCATCAAATGGAGAGTACTTTGAAGGTGACTGAAGTTTAAACATGTAAGAATAAATACACATTTTTTTAAATAAATAAATTCTGTTTTGAGGGCAGTCTCCCCTCGTATATTGTGAAATCTCAATTATTGGAATACTCTAGCCTTACAGGCATGATTATAGGAAAGACATTTACACCAATAGCAAACTGGTCTGTACAGCATAACTGAGATACACATCTTGGCTAGAGAGCTAGATATAAAGTTTGAATAAACAGGCCTGCATTTTAATACTGGTTCTTTTTTTTACAGGTCTCCATAAAAATATTTTTAAGTATCTTTCATTATGTTGTTACAGCAGTCCCAATATTTTTTCCCTTTTCTCCCCTCCACCCAGTAACCCTCTTCCCTCCAGCAATCCCACCCCCCTTAGTTCATATCCATGCGTTGTGCATAGAAGTTCTTTGGCTTCACCCTTTCCTACATTATTCTTAACTTTCCCCTGTCTATATTGTACTAACCAATTATGCTTCTTACTCCCTGCACCATTTCCTCATTTCTCCTCCTTCCCCCTCCCACCTGATAACCCTCCAAATGATCCCTCTACCTATTCTGGTTTGCTTAGTTGGATTTTTTTTTTTTTTTTAACATTCAGTTGTTGATAGTTGTGAGTTTGTTGTTATTTTAATGTTCATAATTTTGATCTTCTTTTTCTTAATTAAGTAAGTCCCTTTGACATTTTATGTAATAGTGGCTTGGTGATAATGAACTCCTTTAGCATTACCTTGTCTGGGAAGTACTTCATCTGCCCTTCCATTCTAAATGATAGCTTTGCTGAATAGAGTAGTCTTGGTTGTAGGTCCTTGCTTTTCAATCACATTAAATACTTCTAGCGAGTCCCTTCTTGCCTGCAAAGTTTCTTTTGAGAAATCAACTGATAGTCTTATAGGCACCCCTTTGTAGGTAACTCTCTGCTTTTCTCTTGCTGCTTTTAAGATTCTCTCTTCATCTTGAATCTTTGGCATTTCAATTATGATGAGTCTTGGCGTGGTCCTCTTTGGGTCTAACTTGTTTGAGACTGTGCTTCTTGGACATGTATGTCTATTTTCTTTGCCAAATTTGGGGGGTTTTTCTTCATTGTTTTTTTACATAAGCTTTCTATTTCTCGCTCTTCCTCTTCTTCTTCTGGAATCCCTATGGTTCAGATGCTGGTATGTTTAAAGTTGTCCCAAAGGTTCCTAAGCCTCTCCTCATTTTTTTCAACTCTTGTTTCCTCATTCTGTACTGGTTGACTGTTTTTTTCTTCCTTATATTCCAAATCATTGATTTGGACCCCAGTTTTCTTCCCTTCACCATTGGTTTTGTGTGGATTTTCCTTCATTTCATTTAGCATAGCCTTCACTTCTTCCCTTATGCGTTTGCCTTACTTAAGCATATCTGTCAAGCCTGTGGGCATATTTATCACCAGTGTTTTGAACTCTATGTCTGTTAGGTTGGCTATCTCCTCATCACTTAGTTCTCCTGCTAGAGTTTTGATCTGCTCCCTCTTTGGGGGCCATATTTCACTAATTCCAGTGGCTCTTCCATATGAGTAACTTGTCTTATCTCATTGCTACAGATTTTCCTAAATTATCTCAAACAAGCATCATCTGGCCTCAGTATGCCCCATGCCTATTGCTAAAACAAACAGCTGGTCTTAGCTCACAGCTTTGACTCACATGGACACCTCCAAGACTAGCACAAGTAACAGCCAATTGCAGATCCATTTTTAGCTTATGCCAGGTGGCCCTGGAAAGAACACAGGTGAACCCAAAGAGGACCACACCAAGACACATCATAATTAAATGCCAAAGGTTAAAGACAAAGAAAGAATCTTATAAGCAGCAAGAGAAAATCAGTTAGTTAACTACAAGGGAGCGCCCATAAGACCGTCTGTTAATTTCTCAAAAGAAACTTTGTAGGCTAGAATTGATAGTCAAGAAATATTCAAAGTGATGAAAAGCAAGGAACAACAATGAAGATTACTCTATCCAGCAAAGCTATCATTTCAAATAGAAAGACAGATAAAGAACCTCTCAGAAAAAAAGGAGTTCATCATCACCAACCCAGTATTATGTGAAATGTTAAAGGATCTTCTTTAAGAAGAAGAAGGTCTAAACTATAAACAATAAAATGGCAATAAGTACATATCTATCAATAGTGGAATCTAAAAAATAAGATAAACAAGGAGAAAAGAAACAGAATCATAAATATAGAGAAAATTTTGATGGTTGCCAGATGGGAAGGTGGGGAGGGTGGGTGAAAATGGTGAAAGGATTAAGAAGTACAAATTGGTAGTTACAGTATAATCATAGGGATGTAAAGTATAGCATAGGGATTAGAGAGTCAAAGATCATACAAGGATTGTCCTGAAAACATCCTACCATTGTTAATACAATGAGAATGGGTTCTGTGACACTGATGTAACTGGCATCCCAGGAGAGTGAACTGAAATGCGCATGTGTGAATAATGATGACTTCACTAAACTAGTCAGTGAAAGCAGTAGACACTTTTGAGTGAGGATGTGTATTGTGTGGCTGTTGCATTCAAAATGACTGAACAAGTAGAGCAACGAACCTGCAGCAAATTTTGTGTTAAGCTTGAACATTCCTCCACGGAAACTATTTGGATGATTCAGAAGGCCGCAGCTAGGGGCAACTGGTGATTGGCAGCTTCATCATGACAACGCACCTGCCCAAGCATCACACATCTCATGCAGTTTTTTTGTGAAACATTAAATCATCCAGGTGACTCAGCCCTGTACAGTCCAAATTTGGCACCCTGAGACTTCTGGTTTTTTCTAAAACTAAAATCACCTTTGAAAGGGAAGACATTTCAGACTGTCTGTGAGATTCAGGAAATATGGAGGGGCAGCTGTTGGCAATTGGGAGAACTGTGTGAGGTGCAAGGTGCCTACTTTGAAAGGGACTCAGGTGTCATTTTCCCATGTACAATGTTTCTTGTACCTTCTTCAATAATTGTCTCTATTTTTTTTATTACATTGTTGAATACTTTCTGGACAAATCTCATATATGCATGACCTATGGACATGGACAAACAGTGTGGGAATTGCCTGAGGAAGTGGAGGTAGGGGCTGGGTGGAGGTGAGCAAAGGGGGAAAATTGAGACAACTGTAATAGCATAAACAATGAAATATAATTTAATTTAAAAAGTAAACAAAATATTTGACTAAAAGATGGCTTATGAAAATCATTGATGAAAGAGAAAATAAAATTGGATGACAAACTTATTATAATATCCAGGAACTGAAAAATTCTGTTGAAAATGCAGAGAACTTTCTTCTTTGTTTAATACTAGAAATATTGGGGAAAGGATCTTCATGCAGATAATGCCACAAGTCACACTGGAAAAGCACAAGGCATTGTTACGTGCTCAAGCAGCAGCACCCTATCACAGTAACAGAATGGTATTTCTCCCCTTGAATATATGTATGTTTGACAAGTACAACACAAAGTGTTTTGAAAGAGATTTTCAAGAGAAGAACCAAGATTAAAATGTGAGAGACCTAATATATGTCATTGCTAGCTAGTCACACTTGTGCATAAAGCATACTAGATCCTTTCACTAAAGTATTCTTTTGAAAGCATTTCCTACTTCTCTTCAGGACTATTCTGAAAAGATTCAACAAGTGGATTTGGTATATTCCACCCATCTCTAAAGTATAAAAATGCATTATTGCCATAATCTTTGTGTATTGAGTCATGGGTAAAAATATATTAAAGTAATTTCATGACACTGAAAATAAGCAATTTGGTTAGGAGAAAACATAGAGTATCATCTCTGTGATCTTGAAGTAGGCCAAGATTTTTTTGAAACAGAACTTCTATTCCCTGGAAGATACAACTGAGAGTAAAAAGGCAATGCACAGAGTAGGGTAAGATATTTGCCATATGTATACCTAATAAAGGACTTGCAGCAAGAATATATAAATAACTCTGATGAATCAACAGGAAAGAGAGACAACCTAGTAGAAAAATTGTTACCAGACAGGGACCTGGCCCTGAATGAGTCTGCCTAGGGCCAGCTACAGAGAGTGTGTGGGTTCTTGACTTTGTGTAGGAAAGATTTCATAACACAAGTCCAGGTAACTATAAAGATGCATTTATTAAAGCTGAGGACAGTAAAATAAGGAATATCTTAGCACAGAAGAAGCAACAGGAGAACCTAGGCTGGGCTTCCTTAGCTCACTGGGAAGCAGAGAAAAAGGGGCTTTGGGGACAGGATCAAGGGATTAGCCTGGGACAAGCTGCTAGATTCCCATAGCCTTAGAGTTTAGGAGATATGTGCCTGTGAAGAAAGAATTGGGGGAAGAAGAAAGGAAAGGAAATGGTGCAGGCTGCTCCATAGAGGGACAGCGCACACCCTGGGTCATTTGTCTTGAGGCTTTTATCTCTGTCTTGCAGGCCAGAATCTTAGGGCAGGTTTCATGGGAGGGTTTCAGTAGAATACTCATCTGTTCTCCTGGTGTGCCCTTTCAGGGTCAGTGTCTCCACTGACTGATCAGTGGCAGGCCAGTGGGTCTTTAGTCATTTAAGTTGGTTTTGGCATCATCTACCTGGTTTTGCTGCTTTTGGGGGCCTGGTGCTGAAATACAACTGAGGCCTAGATGTTATCTCCAGGGAAAAAATGCCAGAAGAGGAGAGATTATCCTAAGGGCAAGGTCCTTGTTTTCTTAGTTTTACCTCCTGCTAGCACTCATGCCTTTGCTCTGGTGACAATCTGTACCTGGCTGTAAATTGCTCTGCCATTGTGTTCACCTTCCAAGGAGTTTTCCTAGCCTCTTAGTATCCTGTCTCAAAATGAATAAACAGAATAGTGTCCATATGTCCACCAAAAGATAAGTATCACAATGCTCACAGCAGCACTTTTCATAATAGCCCTAAGTTGGAAACAATCCAACTGCCCATCAACAGAAGAATGAAAAATTGTGGCACAGTCATACAATTAAATACTATACAGCAATATGAATAATCCACAAGCACACAAGCAATAACGATTTATCTCATAAACATAATGCTGAACAAAAGAAGCCAGACTTAAAGAATACATATGCCTGATTCCACTTGTGAGAAACACTCACAATAAAACACTGGGACACAGGACTTAAGCAGTAGACAAGGCATTGTTTTTTCACAGGTCTGCTGAGCCAGACAGCCAGCCATATCAGGGACACGCGTGTGTGTCCGGAAGCAGACACATAAACTGGTTTTATACTAATGTGAGTAGCCCCTTCCTTCCCTCTGCCCCCTTCTCCCTCGTTTTTCCATTTGCTGGATAATCCGGAGTTACAATCTAACGCGATTAACTAAATTAACTGAGGGTAGTGATTAACTAAGGGTACTCTGGTTATAGGTCTGTCTCCAGCTCTCCTTTGAAATTTTCCTAACTTGTTTGCTGGGCTGTCTAGCTACATTTTCCCATTTCCCTGTGTTTGGTGATGAATATCTCCCCGTTTGATCTCAGAGGCATTCGTGCTAAGCTGTGGTATGTCCCTTCCTGACTTGTAAGTGTGCTAATACTGTTGACTCTGACTCGGAGACCCCGTGATTCAAGATTTAATTACATTTGCCCTTTACCGCTAATTATTTCCTCCTGGTTTGAGAGTCACCAGTTTCCTTGTCCCTTACACAGTCACATGAGGTACAAAACAGGAAAAACTAATCTGTGTTGGCAGAAGTCAGAAATACCCCTGAAAGAAAGATGACTAGGGATTAGGAGGGGACATACAAGAGGCTTTTGGTGTGCTGGAAATATTTATTTCTCAATCTGGGTACTGATTACCAGAGTTCTAGATGGATATTATACTTTAATAAAAAGTTAAAAGAATAACTTGGATATATAAATCCAGATTCATAAGAAGGTATTACTTATCTCAGTAACTGTCCCTCTATGAATCTATAAAATCAATAGTACTACAGCTTATTTATACAACCTCTTATTCACTAAGAAGTGTGCTAGGTGCTTTACATACACTGACTTGCTTTTGTGAAACAAATTATTTTATTTTATTTTCTCATTTGCTATTGCTAACATAAATAAGCTCTTTTCCATGTATTTATATTTTATCAAGCCCCTTGGCTGACACTATTGATTTTGTTTTGTTTTTTGTTCCATATGTATATTCATTTTTGTGTTAAAGAAGTTTCATATTATTTCTGTTGTATCAGGATTTTAAATTTACAATGGCTGTATCAAGTTCCTTTCTAACCTCTAAAATATAGATTTTCTGCCTTTTCCCCACACTAAAATCACCTGTGAAAGGGAAGAGATTTCAGAGCACCCATGAGATTCAGGAAACTACAACGGGGCAACTGATGGCAATTAGGATAACTGTGTGAGGTACCAAGGTGCCTACCTTGAAGAGGACTGAGGCATCATTGTCCTATGTACAATGTTTCTTGTATCTTGTATCTTCTTCAATAAATGTCTCTATATTTTATAATACATAGCTGGATACCTTCTGGACAGACCTTGTACAGCTACAATTATTTGTTTTTATAGTTAACTAAAGAATTATAATTTAAAATATATATACATATATCTAGATTTTTTCCAGTTTCAATAGATCATAGACAAAGGACATGTCCCATAAGGGACTTCTGGCCAAGATGGTGGCCTAGACAGACACACTGCATCTCTCTCGACAACTAAGAAGGAATACAACTACTGTACCTCAAAACTAGAGACAACCAGAAGTTCCAGAAAATCAAGCTGCACGGAAGTCCAAAAAACAAAGATATAAAGAAGAAATACTCATGCAGGCATGTAGGAGAAGTGGAGCCAAGGCAGAGAGGATGTGGTGTGGTGGCAGCAGCAGTGGTGGCAGTGGCAGGCTGCTGTCACATACTTTAAAAATCAGGAGGGACACCTGGAGAGTGCTCCAAGCACCAGACTAGATCACGCAGCTCACGGTCCAAGAACCAGAAAAAATAAAGTCTCATTGTTTCTGACTGTGCAAACCAGTGGAGATTGGGGCAGAGGAAGAAACAGCCGGTCTCTCAGCAGAGTCTGCTTGTTTAAAGGGCCCCCATGGTCCTAGAGCATCCACAGACCCACCCATTCTGGGAATGATGGCCAGGGCAACAACTAGAGAGGCACCAGCCCCATACAAAGTGGGAGAAGTGCCTGGAAAAGGGATGAGTGCTGAGCAAGCGACATTGTTCCCTCTCTGACTCCTCCCCTCCCATACAGCGCCACAACGTGGTGAAACGGGTTTCCCTGTACTGATGAATACCTAAGGCCCTACCCCTTACAATGTAACAGGAGCAACAGCTTACCTAAGACACAGAGGCAAACAAACACAGGAGCCTGTCAAGGTGAGGAGACAGAGAAGCATGGCCCAAAAGAGGGAATGGATCAAGGTTCCAGTGGGAGAACTAAGCTATGAGGAGATAGCAAACCTAACAAACGAGGAGATGGCCAACCTAACAGACATAGAGTTCAAAACACTGGTGATAAAGATGCTCAGAGGCTTGACAGATATGCTTAAGTATGGCAAATGGATAAGGGAAGAAGTGAAGGCTATGATAAATGAAACAAAGGAAAATCCACACAAAACCAATGGTTAAGGGAAAGAAATCTGGGTTCAAATCAATGATTTGGAACTTTAGGAAAAAAACAACAGTCAACCAATACAGAATGAGGAAACAAGAGTTGAAAAAAATGAGGAGAGGCTTAGGACCCTCTGGGACAATTTTAAAATTGCCAACATCCAAACCATAGGGGTGCCAGAAAGAGAAGAGGAAGAGCAAAAAATTGAAAACTTATGTGAAAAAATAATGAAGGAAAAACTCCCCAAATGTGGCGAGGGAAATAGACATACAAGTCCAGGAAGCACAGAGAGTCCCAAACAAGCTAGACCCAAAAAGGACCGCACCAAGACATATAATTAAATGCCAAATGTTCAAGAGAAAGAGATAATCTTAAAAGTAGCAAGAGAAAAGCAGAGCGTTACCTACAAAGGGGTGCCTATAAGACTATCAGCTGATTTCTAAAAAAAAACTTTGCGGGCAAGAAGGGACTGGCAAGAAGTATTTAAGGTAATGAAAAGCAACCAAGATTACTCTATCCAGCAAAGCTATCATTTAAAATGGAAGGGCAGGTAAGTGCTTCCCAGACAGGATAAAGCTAAAGGAGTTCATCATCACCAAGCTATTATATGAAATGTTAAAGGGACTTACTTAAGGAAAAGAAGATCAAAATTATGAACATTAAAATGACAAACTCACACCTATCAACAACTGAAAATAAAAAATAAGAACAAAATCCAACTAAGCAAACCAGAAGAGGAACAGAATCATAGGTACAGAGATCATTCGGAGGGTTATCAGCTGGGGGAGGGGAGGGGGAGAAATGGGAAAATGGTGCAGGAACTAAGAAACATAAGTGGCTGGTACAAAATTGACAGGGGGAAGTTAAGAATAATATAGGAAAGGGTGAAGCCAAAGAACTTATATGCACGACCCATGCTCATGAACTAAGAGGGGGTGGGATTGCTGGAGGGAAGCAGGGTACTGGGCAGAGGGGAGCAAAAGGGAAAAAAACTGAACTATTTTAACATAATTAATAAAATATACTTAAATAAAAAGAATTCAACTGTTTGCTTCTCATAACAAGAAAAAGTAACTTTTTAACTATATATGGTTGTGGATGTTAACTTGACTATTGTGGTGATCATGTTGCCAAACAGAGATGGGGTCCTCCTGCCTACCGCCCATAAATTCCAGAGGCATAGATTTGGTGAAAAAGGAAGAGTTTTCTTATTTAAAAGCTACACACTTTTAGAAGAATGGCAGACTTCTGGCTCAGAGCCCATTCATTCTTAAAAACCCAAAGAAAAATAACCCTGCCAGTTTAGTTCAAAGCTGTGCCGGGAATTTCTTTTCCCTACACCGTCCTTTCAGAAATACAGGCACCTTAGCTGGTTTCTGTTTGCAGTCTGGCCTCAGGCATCTGTCTGGAGTTTGTGTGCACTGGGTGAGCATGACCTTTTCTTCCTTTCCTGCTGCCAGACCTTTGGCCATGGGCTCACTGGTGTCCTTGTGCCCTGCTGAGCAGGACTACGCAGTGCCACTTGCCCAAGCCACCACTGCTTTCTGTGCCTGGAGCACCTGGGGCTTGTTACCAGGCCCCATGGCTTCAGCCGGAGTCTTGCCCTCCCTCCATTTAAAAATCCAGGTTCCAAAATTCCCAGGGCTGAAGAAGCCTCCAACTTCCTAGCCAACCCTGGCTATTGGGACAGGTCTGCATTTCCCCCTGACCTCTGAAAAGGGCTTTTCCCTTTAGCCAGCATGCTTGTCAGCCTGCTCAGTGTCTTCACAGGGCAGGCTTCCCAGGCTTTGCTAGCTCGGTTGCAAGGGACAACGCAATGCTGGAATGCTGGTTCCTTTACCCTTTACCCTGGGGTATGGAAATCTATAACCTACTGTCCTGCGGTTTCAGTCTTGAGGCCTCTGGCATTTTTCCTAACCCCTCCCTTCTCCTAGAACACTGGATGTCTCGTGTAGCCTTGGGTTCCCTACCTCTCCCCAGGAATCTTGGATCAAATCATTTTTATTTTACATCTGAAACTAATATTATGGTATATGCCAATTATACCTCAATAAAATAAAAAAAGGTTTTTACTTTTTGGAATTCAGGAATATTTGTCTTTTTGGCACTTTTTCTCAATGTCCTGTTTGGGCATTTAAAAAAACGTGTAAGAACCCTGACTGGTGTAGCTCAGTAGGTGAGCCCTGGCTTATAAACCAAAAGGTCACTGGTTTAATTCCTAGGTAAGGGACAAAGAAACTAGTGACTTTCAAACCAGTAGGAAATAATTAACAGCAAAGGACAAATGTAATTGAATCTTGAATTAGGGGGTCGGTCTCCAAGTCAACAGTAAAGCAGGAAAAAATGTTAGCATACAAGTCAGAAAATGACATTCTGCAGCTCATCACAAATGTCTCTGAGATCAAAAGAGAGCTAGAGATAGGTTATCATCAAACCCAAACACAGGGACTCTGGGACTCTTCAAAAGAGAGCTAGGGACAGCTTTATCACCAAATCCAAACACATGGCAAGGGAGAGCTGGAAACAGACTCCTGACTAAATTACCCTTACACTTCATTAATCATGTTAGATTGTAACTCCTGAGTATCTAGTGATGGAGAAAAGGGGAGATGTTGGGACAGAGCTCCTTCCAGTAGTATAAAACCAGTTTGCTCTATCTGCTTCAGCACCCATGCCCCTGGCTGGCTGTATCCAGCTCTGCAGACCTATGAATAAACAGCTACTGCTGAAGTCCCGTGTCCTAGTGGTCTTTTTCTTTCTTTCTTTTTTTTTTGAAAATAAGTTTAACTTTAATCGAAAAACAGGTATTTGGGAACAAATGCTTGACCAGAAAAACATGAAAATGTATTGTGTGTTTGTAATAGGCATGTATGAGAGGTTCACAGGTTTTGTGTAGAAAAGAAATCAATAAGCCATTGTCACCAACTGTGATTGATGTGTTGGTCCCCAAATGGAGATTCTATTGTGTCCCAGTGTTTTTATTCTGAACATTTCTCAAACTAGTCAGGGCACATGCCTGGGTTGCATGCCAGGTTCCTTTTTGGGGGCAGGAGAGAGACAACTGATTGATGTTTCTCTTGCACATCTATGTATAAAATAGTTTTAAATATATTTGTGTAGGATGTAAGATTCTCAATCTATTATATTTAAATTATTAATCATGTTATGCAAGGTGTTCCTGTTCTTATTTTTTCTGCACTTGATAAAATATTCTTAGAGAAATGTTAATATTTTACACTATGATTATAATTTTTTCTTTTCTCTTATATTTCTTCTGATTTTTCTTTATAGATATTTGTTTCTTCGTTATTAAGTGGGTAATGGTTTGTGATGTCTATCTTCTTTGTGAATTGTACCTTTTATCATTTGAAATATTCACCTTTGTTGCACTTAATTTCTTTTTTTTTTTCTTTTGCCTCGGTTTCTGCCAGATGTTAGTAAATGCTTCCCTTGCTCTATTTTTGTGTCCTCCTGGTATATTGTTGATATACGGTTCTTTTATTGCCATTGTTTTGGTATTATTTTAAATGTCTTTGTCTTTTAATGGGGGAACTTAACCTATTTAAATTAGTGTGATACTTAAATAGATTGGGCTTATTCCTGTCCTCCTAATCTTTGTATTTTCTGTTAATTACATGTTCTTGTTTTGCCAGAATGGTTCAGATTTCTCAGGTCCTTTTTTTAAAATAATGATGTGAAAATCATGTATTCTATTTCTGTCTTGTGAGATATTTTCTATCAATTTTTTTAGTTACATGACTTAACATTAATTTCAAGGCATCAGTAGTAGCAATGAAAAGATAATACTGGCCCTGGACAGATAGCTCAGTTAGTTAAAGCATCATCCCAATACACCAAGATTGCGGGTTCGATCCCCGGTCGGGGCACATACAAGAAGCAACAATGAATGTATAAATAAGTGGAACAACAAATTGACCTCTCTCTGTCTCTCTCTCTCTCTCTCTTTCTCTGTCTCTCTCTCTCTCTCCCTTTCCTCTCTGTCTTTCTACAATCAATCAATCAATTTTTTTAAATGAAAAGATAATACTGATTTTGGAAGAAAGTAATAAAATGGACATTTTAACACATTATTGGTGGGAATGTAAATTTTTATCCCATGTTTCCAAGTGTTTATATTGAGGGGTGAAAAAGATAGCTCTGATTACTTAGCTTAAACGAGGGTGGGCCTGAAGCTGTGTTCAACTTCATCCAAGCTGCAAAACTAAGGGATGAAATTTCCAAATGAAAAACAAGGTATTAATGGTGAGAACAGATGAAAATAGATGCTGTCATAACCAATACCATCTCTAATGGTCATTGTAGTTTTATTTATAACTGAGAAAATATGGAAGCAACCTAAGTGTGAATTATTAGGGAATTGGTAAAATAAATAATGTAATATCCACACTGTTCCAAAGCTCTTTGTAATCCTGGGCAAGTTACTTAACCTCTCAATTCTGATTTCCTTATCTATAAAATGGAAATAATAAGAGCACCTATATCAATCATAAAGTTATAGTAAGGCTTAAATAAGTTAACATACATCGAGCTCTTATAATACTGCCTGGCACATGATAAGTGCACAATAAATGTTAGTTGCTATTATTATTATTATCATTCAGCTTTTAAAAACAATATTATGAGGGTGGTGAGAGGGGGAACAGAAGAAAGGTGGTCAAAAGGCACAAACTTCCATTTAAAAGTAAGTACTGGAGATCTAATGTACAGCATGGTAACTATAGCTAACATTGATGTATAATGTATATGAAAATTGTTAAAAGAGTAGATTTTAAGAATCTCATCAGAAAAAAAAAAATATATATGCATATATTTTTGAATCTATATGAGATGATGGAAGTTACCTAAACTTATTGTGGTAATCACTGCATGCTCTCTGTAAGTCAAATCATTATGAATCATTATGCTGTACAACCTAAATTTATAGTGCTGTATGTGAATTATATCTCTACAAAGCTGGGAAAAAAACAGAATATTAGTTATTTTATATAATATATTCCTAACTAAAAAATTTGCAGAATAATGGTTATTTCATGCTCTAATTTTTTGCTGTTAAAGATCATGGAAGTGTGTATATACTGAAAGTGGCCATACACAGAAATGAGCATACATATAATGGATATGGAGGGTCTGCTGTTGCCCATGCAGCAGACCCCCCCTCTCTTCGCAGCTGAAGGATCCAAGGGAAAGACGGAGTCAATACAGCTTGGCTTCAGGTGCGCCGCAGGAGTTGCCGGTGTTGACTACAACGTCAAACCGCCTTAGGGACTCCGGCTCTGGATTTTCTGTCGGGGTTTACTCCCTTAGCCTTTCCCCTGAAGAGGTATGCTGCAAGGCAGCGGAGGTTTTTTGGAATCAGAGTTTTCCTTCTCTGATGTGCCCTGACTGAAAGATCGAACCAGCGACACTTAGCTCGCAGGCCGACGCTCAATCCACTGAGCCAAACCAGCCAGGGTCTCATATATATATATATATATATATATATATATATATATATATATATATATATATATATATATATATATATACACACACTACATATACATAGAAATATGTGCTAATGTGCCAACATTCATATCTTTCTGGTTTTTATGTGTCCCTGGGCACAAAAAAGGGCTCAAATGTGGGAAGTAAGCCCAGGGAAGGGTGTAAACATCAGGAAGGTTTGGGACGACATCTTGTAAAGCTAGCAGATTAGGGACTTGGGTCATGAAGGCAGAAAATAAATTATTCTGGAAATCATAGTTGTAATTCCTATGTAGCCAAATTTATGAACTGAGAGTCATACCTTCTACCACACAAAATTGTATTGTTTGAATTTTTAAAACCAAGCATTTGTTGCTTTTATAATAAAGAAATGGCTGTCATTGCCTTCTCATATATTCTCTTTAAAGTGAACCTGTAACTGAACAAAAATGAAGGTTCAGTTGCCTGTCACAACAAAAGCCAAACTCGTGAGGCAGGTGATGGTACAAAAGGAAAGAGGTTTTATTCAGGTATTTCCCATAGATGTTGTACATGTTCTAAATCTAAAGGGTGTATTCCTAAAACAGAAACTTGGAAAGGTCTCCCATAAACTATTTCAAAAGGGCTAAATTTAAGCCCACTTTGGGATGCTACCCTAATCCAGAGCAAGGCAACAGGGAATGCCTGGTCCCATTTCAAATGTATTCCCTGGAGTATTTTTGCCAGGATCTTATTTATTGTGTGGTCCATTTCTTCAGTCTTCTTTGTAGATTGAGGTCTCCAAGATGTATGTAGTTTCCATTGAATCCGTAGTCTGAATGGCAGGTATGTGGCTCAACTTCTGTGCCCTGAAGGGCAAACTGAAGGTCACCCTAAAGGTTCCTTGTGTAAGTTCCACCAAAGCAGATTTAAAGATCATATATGATCATTTGCTGCTCTTGTTGTATTTATGCAAATGAACAGGATAAATTAAAACTGGACTTAATGCAGTCCCTTTAGTGACCAGGAAGGTAATCTTAAGGAGAAAAATTGTGATTCAAGGAAAATCACAATGCTCAGTGGTAGACTATAAATTAGTGTAGCTAACTGTCTTTAAAGTTTATTTTAATTTTAAGTTTGTTTTCATTTGAAAGTTAAACTAGGTCTGTGACATCGTCAAAGATGCTTAATTTACAGGCAAGAAGAATGTCTAATGCCTTGCAACTAGATGTCTTTCCAATAAGACAGTCTCGCAGATCTAGAGACTGGTTTGTGGGTTATGTTGCATAAACATGTGTGTTCTTTTTTCATAGGGCATAAGCCTATGATCTCGTTACCTGAGTGATTGTCTGCATGTATAGGCCTCTCTTAATCCTATCTGGATCACTGCCTTCTGAGACTCAACGGTTTGGCTGAACTGAGTTGCTGGGTTGGTGAAGTATGGGGTGGTCTGCGGGCTTCACTTTAAAATTGGCTTCTCTTATCTATCCTAATGGCTTGGACAGAAAGGGCCCAGAGGTCTGAGGCAGGAAACCTAAAATATTCCCCTCAGCCCCAAGTAAGTATAGTGGGCAAAAGGGCTTTGGACAGGTGTGACGTGCCTTGCACACCTTTCTCCAAAGAAGCCTTTTTTTTCCCTAATGTGGGACATTGAAAAATTAATTCCTGCCTTTTGTCATCTAGTGGTTATGAATTTAATGATGTCTTTTAACCCTGTTGCCAAATCTTTTGCCCCCAGAATACAACAAAGATGCAAGCTTGTTAAACCTAGTGTGCCATTGCCTGAAGACAGCCAACTGATCTGGAATCTGCAAGATCCTTCCCCATGTGGGAAGACCACCCTCCCCTTTACAACCCCACACTTATTAGGGATTTCTAGACCCAAGGGTAGGTAGGACAATGACCATGTCCAGCTTGAAGCAGCTAGAGGAGCACAAGACCTTCGCCCATTGTCCTTTATAAGATTATAAAGGTCTTAAGTCCGAGAGGAGGGAATTGTTTACAGAGCAGGCCCCCCTCAAATAAATAGATTAAGTAATTTTTTAAAAATTAAAAAAAAAATCCAACCAAGCAAACCAGAATAGGAACAGAATCATAGGTATGGAGATAATGTGGAGGGTTATGAGCTGGGAGGGGGAAGGGGGAGAAAAGGGGAAATGGTGCAGGGATTAAGAAGCATAATTGGTTGGTAAAAAATAGACAGGAGGAAGTTAAGAATAATATAGAAAAGGGTGAAGCCAAAGAATTATATGCACGACCCATGGACATAAACTAAGGGGAGTGGGATTGTTGCAGGGAAGGGGGGTACTGGGCAGAGGGGAGGAAAGGGGGAAAATTGAGACTACTGTAACAACATAATCAATAAAATACACTTAAAAAAAAGAATCTGTAGTGCCTGTCTCATCTTCTGGGAGATTTCTGAAGTGGACTATTGTTCATAGTCACTTTGAATGCTGTAAGGAAGTCCAAATCTGGCATTGCATTTATGGCAATCTGGTTTGGTAGATTCACTGCCACTAGCAATTGTAAAATCTCTTGTGCATGTTTGATGTCCTTATTCCCTGAAGTTAAGAGCCCTCTTTCTTTCCATATTGCCCCATGGGCATGGACTACCATGAAGGCATATTTAGTCAGTGTAGATGTTAATATTCTTTCCTTTAGATAGTTTTAAGGCTCTGATGATGGCTATCAGTTCTGCCTTTTGTGCTGAGGTTCCTACGAAAAGGACTTGGCCTTCTATTACCTTGTTTATGGTGAACTGCATTCCCAGCTCGTTGCTGACCATTCTCCATGAAGCTGCTCCCATCTGTATATAATTCCCAGTCAGGTTCTTGTCACAATTGTCACGAGTGTATGGTCATAATATAGGCTTTCCTATAAGTCAGCTGGACAACTGCTCAGAGCTAGCTGCCTGCTGAGCATCCCAGCACCAAGGAATAGACAATAGTCACACACAATAACTATACTATTCACTTAGCTTTTATTGATGTAGGTTCACTTAAAGTAGAACATCAACATGCATTAATATTCTACTCACACTCTAACAATATAAGAGAATTATTATACACACACGGAGCAATCAATGGGGGATAACAAACCCAGGTCCCAGAGCCTCAGTCTGCAGGTCCAGCAGACAGCACGGTGGGCAAGGAAGTTGTCAATGTCTTGTAAGAAAGAATCTCCAGAGCCAGGTGTGCAGCAGGGCTGACGAAGTCCTCAGTCCAGCAGATCAGTGTGACATGGGACAGCACTCTGGTGTGTGGGGCTCAGTTGTCTCAGCAGTGGTCTGGAAACGGCCTCAGTTATATCTTGAAAGTGTTGTACACCACCCTTGTGGGTCTTTTCAATAAATATCTTGGCACCCCTGATGCCAAGTGTAGAATTGCCCAGGAGCCTATGGGTGGTATATGGCTGTTTTGCTTGACACCTCTGCTGGCAAGTGTGGAATTTCCCCAGGAGCTTATGTATGGGTGGTCATGCTCTGAAGACATGGCCATTCGATCTTAAGTGTGTCTCCTTGCCAGGTGTGTCTGCTTTGACTTAGGTAGTTTCCCTCTTGAACCAAAGTGTCATGGCTGACTGACAGCCATTTTGGTTGACATGAGTGACTCCATTTTGTTTTATATATGTTATGCTATCTTGATTTGACTAATGCATTTTATTGGTCCTGCTTTCCACAGTTCTGTCATCAGCTGGTTCAATAAATCTGGTCTGCTGGAATAAACTTGGTCAATGATTTCCAAGCAATCATGCTGGAGGTCTGGGCCTTCCTCTGAGTCCAGGAGTTGGGTGGAAGGGTTTAAGGTAGTGGTTTTTTGCAAGGCAACATTTGGGCTGTCTGGTAAAATGGCTTAATGTCTTGATAAAATGGCGTCCTGTCATCAGCCAACACCTCTCTTTCTAACATTTCTTGGTGAGCTTTCCTGTCTTTTCTATTTTCCTTTTTGAGTTTCAAGCAGTCCTTTCTCCAATGGCCCTCCTCCTTATAACAGGCACATTGGTTGGCACAAATGGAATTGTCCTGCTCTGGATAAAGATGTTCCCTGGCCAAATTGGGTGCCCTGCTGGGTCTTTGAGGGAAAGACCTTTCCGTCATTATACAGGGTTAGGACTGTCACCTCTCTGGCCCTATGTCAGGGGTATCTAGCAGCAGAGGTGGTGACAGGGGAATTCTTCCTGATGCTAATCCTGCATCTCCTGGGTTTAGGGTATTAAAGAGTCTCATTTTCTCATATTCCTCTTCCTCCTGTCTAACTGTCAGAAAGGGATTTTGAAGCCACGTTCCTTCTTGGCATCATTAGATTGTTCCCTTTCTCTGCCAAATTCTTATTGTGTAAAGACAAACATCTGGACGTAAAGAATTTTATCCCATTTTCCTAACCATTGGCAAAACAATTCTAATTACATGCCGCTGTAGTAATTTAGGGAACCATTTAGGATTCATTTCTCCCATAAGCTAAAGTATACATAGGCTAAACAGTGTTACACTAGAAAACTAGTTCCTTCCTAGACACTGGATGATAGCTGTACATGGGCCAATCTGCTAAAGTTAGGTCCAGGTGGCTCTGTTCAGGAGTTGAAACAGAACAACCCCTGATGACACAAAAGTACGAACCCAAAACCATAACCATAAGACAAAGTGGGAACATATAAATAAAACTTGACTCAACAATTTCAGACTTCCGGCCAAGATGGAGGCCTAGACAGATACACTGAGTCTCCCTCCACAACTAAGAAGGAATACAACTACCTCAAAACTAGAGATGACCAGAAGTTCCAGGAAGTTGAGCTGCATGAGAGTTCAACAAACAAAGAAATAACTCATACAGACAGGTAGAAGGGGCGGAGCAAGAGCGGAGAGGACACGGGGTGGTGGTGGCGGCAGCAGCAGTAGCAAGCCAGGAGAAAGCACAGTGACATATTTTTAAAAGTAGGGAGGGACACCTGGGGAGCATTTCCAGCCCCAAAGCAAACTGCACAGCTCACACTTCCAGCACCAGAGAAAATAAAGCCGCATTGCTATTTACTGTGCAGACCAGTGGGGTTTGGGGCAGAGGCAGAAACTGCTGGCCTCTCAGCAGAGTCCACTTGTTTAGAGGACCCCCACAGTTCTAGAATGTGTGCAGAGCCACCCACTCTAGGAACAATGGCCAGGGCAACAGCTAGAAAGGCACCAGTCCCATACAGAAGTGGGAGAAGTGCCTGGAAAAGGGGCAAGTGCTGAGTAAGCAGCATTGTTCCCTTTCAGACACCTCCTCCACACACAGTGCCACAACACGGTGAAATGAGTCACCCTGTCCTGAAAGATACCTAATGCTCTGCCCCTTACAATGTAACAGGTGCAGCACCTCTCCTAAAGACACAGAGGCACACAAACACAAGAGCCTGTCAAGAAGAGGAGACATAGAGGTATGGCCCAGAAGAGGGAATGGATCAAGGTTCCACTGGGAAAACTAAGCGACAAGAAGAGAGCCAACATAACAGTCACAGAGTTCAAAACACTGATGATAAAGATGCTCATGACTTGACCGATATGCTTAAGTATGGAAAATGCATAAGAGAAGAAGTGAAGGCTATCCAAAAGGAAACAAAGGAAAATACACACACACACACACACACACACACACACACACACACACACACAAATGATGAAGGGAAGGATACCAGGGTTCAAATCAATCATTTGTAATATAAGGAAGGAAAAAACAATCAAGTAGTACAAAATGAGGAAACAAGGATTAAAGAAAATGAGAAGCTTAGGAACATCTGGGACAACTTTAAACGTGTCAACATCCAAATCATAAGGGTACCAGGAAGAGAAAAGAGTAAAAAATTGAAAACTTATATGAAAAAATAATGAAGGAAAACTTCCCAAATTTGGTGAAGAAGATGGACATACAGGTCCGGAAAGCACAGAGAGTCCCAAACAAGCTAGACCCAAAGAGGACCATACCAAGACACATCATGATTAAAATGCCAACGGTTCAAGATAAAGAGATAATCTTAAAAGCAGCAAGAGAAAAGCAGAGAGTTACCTACAAAGGGGTGCCTATAAGACTATCAACTGATTTCTCAAAAAAAAAAAAAAAAAAAAAAAAAAAAAACTTTGCAGGCAAGAAGGGACTGGCAAGAAGTACTCAATGTAATGAAAAGCAAGGACCTACAACCAAGACTACTCTATCCAGCAAAGCTATCATTTAGAATGGAAGGACAAATAAAGTGCTTCCCAGACAAAGTAAAGCTGAAGGAGTCCATCATCACCAAGCCAGTATTATATGAAATGTTAAAGGGACTTATTTAAGAAAAAGAAGATCAAAGCTATGCATATTAAAATGGCAACAAAGTCACAACTATCAACAACTGAATCTAAAAAATAAAGACAAAAACAAACTAAGCAAACAACCAGAACAGGAACAGAATCATAGGTATGGGGGTCATTTGGAGGGTTATCAGCTTGGAGGAGGAAGGGAGAGGAATGGGGAAATGGTGCAGGGACTAAGACACATAATTGGTTGGTATAAAATAGACAGGGGAAAGTTAAGAATTACATAGGAAAGGGTGAAGCCAAAGAACTTATATGCACGACCCATGGATATGAACTGGGGGCGGGGGGATTGTTGCAGGAAAAGCGGGTACTGGGAAAAGGGGAGCAAAGGGAAAAGAAATTGGGACAACTGTAACAATATAATCAATAAAATATACTTTAAAAAACTGTAATACTAATGCTTTCTTATCAATGCATCCGTTCAACAAATACTTGTTGAACTCTTACTGCATGCAGAGTCCTGGTACAGACAGAGGGACAGAACTATGGAAGAAGATATCATTCATTCAACATATATTCTGTGGGGAACATGGACAAATAAAAGGCTAAAATGAGGATGCTATAAAATTAAGAAGCACACAAAAGGAGCTAATGTCTAAGGGCTTCTTTTTTTAAGTATATTTTATTGATTATGTTTTTACATTAGTTCCATTTTTTCTCCTTTGCTCCCCTCCACCTAGTACCCCCATACCTCCAGCAATCCCATCCCCCCTTAGTTCATGTCCATGGGTTGTGCATATAAGTTCTCTGGCTTCACCCTTTCCTATATTATTCTTAACTTCCCCCTATCTATTTTGTACCAACTGATTATGCTTCTTAATCCTGCACCATTTTCCCATTTCTCCCTCTTCCCCCTCACAGCTGATAACCCTCCAAATGATCCCCATACCTATGATTCTGTTCCTGTTCTGGTTTGCTTAGTTGGGTTTTCTTCTTCTTTTTTAGATTCAGTTGTTGATAGTTGTGAGTTTGTTGCCATTTTAATGTTCATAGTTTTGATCTTCTTTTTCTTAAGTAAGTCCCTTTGACATTTCATATAATAATGGCTTGGTGATGATGAATTCCTTTAGCTTTACCTTGTCTGGGAAGCACTTCATCTGCCCTTACATTCCAAATTATAGCTTTGCTGAATAGAGTAATTCTGGTTGCAGGTTGCCTTTTATCACGTTGAATACTGCTTGCTAGTCCCTTCCTGGCTGCAAAGTGTCCTCTCAGAAATCATCTGATAGTCCTATAGGCCCTATAGTTGCCTGTAGGCAACTCTTGTCTCTCTCTTGCTGCCCCCAGGACTCTCTCTTTATCTTTCACCTTTGGCATCTCAATCATGATGCAACCTGGTGTGGTCCCCTCTGGGTCCAGCTCTCCCGGGATACTCTGTGCTTTCCGGACCTGTACGTTCATCTCCTTTGCAAAATTTGGGAAGTTCTCCCCATTTTTTTCAATTCTTGCTTCCTCATCCTCCACTGGTTGACTGTTTTTTTCTTCCTTATGTTCCAAAATCATTGATTTGAACCCTGGTTTCCTTCACTTCACCATTGGTATTGTGTGGATTTTCCTTCGTTTCACTTAGCAAAGCCTTCATTTCTTCTCTTATGCGTTTGTCGTACTCGAGCATATCTGTCAAGTCTGTGAATATCTTTATCACCAGAGTTTTGAATTCTGCGTGTGTTAGGTTGTCTGTCTCCTCATCTGTTAACCTGGCTATCTCCTCATTGCTTAGTTCTCCCACTGGAACCTTGATCCATTTCCCCTTTTGGGCCATACTTCTCTGTCTCCTCATTCTGACAGGCTCCTGTGTTTGTTTGCCTCTGAATCCCAGGTAGAGTTGTCGCTCCTTTTATATTGTAAGGGGCAGAGTCTTATGGACTTGTCAGTACAGGGTGACCTGTTTCACCACGTTGTGGCACTGTATGTGGGGGAGGGGTCCGAGAGGGAACAATGTCGCCTGCCCAGCATTCGCCCCTTTTTCAGGCACTTCTTCCACTTCCGCACTGGACTGGCGCCCCTCTAGCTGCTACCCTAGCCATCATTACCAGAGTGGGTGGCTCTGCGGACATTCTAGGACAGTGGGGGCCCTTTAAACAAGTGGACTCTGCTGAGAGGCCAGCAGTTTCTGCTTCCACCCCAATCACCACTGGTCTGTACAGTCAGAAGCAATGAGGCTTGATTTTCCCTGGTGCTGGGACCGTGAGCTGTGAGGTCATGAGGAGCTGGGAAAGCTCCCCAGATGTCCCTCTTAACTTTATAAAACATGTGACTGCGCTTTCCGCCAACCTGGTGCTGCCATCACACCGCGTCCTCTCTGCTCCAGCTCTGCCCCTCCTACCTGAATGAGTGTTTCTTCTCTATATCTTTGTTTACTGGACTTCCATGCAGTTTGGTTTTCTGGAACTTCTGGTTGTTTCTAGTTTTGAGGTGGTTAAATTCCTTCTTAGTTGTGGAGGGAGATGCAGCGTGTCTGTCTACACCTCCATCTTGGCCGTAATTCTCTAAGTGCTTTTTAAAGTGTTCCATTTAATAAGCTGTCTTTAATAAAAGGAAAAATAGAGCAAACAATCAAATACTATATTACCTTCTCATTATTTTTGATAGTTATCTACTCTCAAAATTGGTGGTAATGTTGTGTATATACTAAACAGCAGACCCTCCATATTACCCTGCCCAGTCTCTGTAGCTTCAGCGTCATCACAAGATGTCGATTCAACACGGGAGGAGACAGATACCATGTCACTCCCGAGTTGGACTGCACAGCCATTCTCGGCGGTGCAGATAGACTCTTAAGAAGCTACACCATCGTCTCTCGAGACGGACGGCTGCCGACGACGACGACGACGATTGGTTTTTCTTTCACTTTTATTCATTTACTTTTTCAGTACAGTTTACCCTCAGTATCTAGTGTAAAATAACTTTAATTTAAAATTTTGCTACTATCACTATGCTAGTATCTGAACATTTATTTGGATTATGATAAGTTTGAAAACCTATAATGGTTATTTATTATTTTTCTGATTACCTGCTTACTGGTCAGGGACAGAATAACTGGAATAACGTTTGTAATATTCTCTCATTAAAAATTTCTAAGAATTTTTGGACTTCGGTCAAGATGGAGGCCTAGACCAATACAATGTATCTCCCTCCATAACTAAGAATGAATGTAACTACCTCAAAACTAGAGACAACCAGAAATTCCAGGAAATAGAGCTGCATGGTGTCCAACAAACAAAGACATAAAGAAGAAATACTCATCCAGACAGGTAGGAGGGGTGAAGCCAGGGTGGAGAGGATGCAGTGTGGTGGCCGCAGCAGCGGCGGTGGGTGCAGCAACAGGCCAGCATAAAGCACAGTCACACATTTTAAAAAGTGGGGACACATGGGGAGCCTTCCCAGCACCAGACCAGACCTCATGGTTCACGGTCCCAGCACCAGGGAAAATAAAGCCTTATTGCTTCTGACTGTGAAAAACCATGGGGGTTGGGGCAGAGGAACATACCGTCAGTCTCTCAGAAGAGTCTGCTTGTGTAATTGGCCCCACAGTCCTAGAACATCCGCAGACCCACACACTTTGGGAACAACAGCTGGATCAAAACCTAGAGGGGCGCCAGTCCCATACAGAAGTGAGAGAAATGCTTAGAAAAGGGGCAAGTACTGACAGTTCCCTCTCAGACCCCTCCGCCATACTGATAAATAACTAAGGCTCTGCCCCTTTAACAAGTATGACAGCTTTACCTAAGACCCAAAGGCAAACAAACACAGGAGCCTGTCAAGATGAGGAGACAGAGAAGTATGGCCCCCGAGGGGGAACGGATCAAGGTTCCAATGGGAGAACTAAGCGACAAGGAGATAGTCAATTTCACAGATGAGGAGATAGCGAACCTAACAGACTCAGAGTTCAAAATACTGGTAAATAAGATGCTCACAGGCTTGACAGGTATGCTTAAGTATTGCAAATGCATAAGGGAAGAAGTGAAGGCTATGTTAAGTGAAACAAAGGAAGATCCACACAAAACCAGTGGTGAAGTAAAGAAAACTGAGGTTCGAAACAATGATTTGGAACATAAGGAAGGAAAAAAACAGTCAACCTGTATAGAATGAGGAAACGAGAATTGAAAAAAATGAGGAGAGACTTAGGAACCGCTGGGACTTTAAATATGCCAACATCCGAACCATAGGGGTGCAAGAAGAAGAAAAGGAAGAGCAAGAAATTGAAAACTTATGTGAAAAAATAATGAAGGAAAACTTCCCAAATTTGGCAAAGGAAATAAACATACAAGTCCAGGAAGCACTGAGAATCCCAAACAAGCTAGACCGAAAGAGGACCACACCAAGACACATCATAATTAAAATGCCAAAGTTTCAAGATAAATAGAGAATCTTAAAAGCAGCAAGAGAAAAGCAGAGAGTTGTCTACAAAGGGATGCCTATAAGACTGTCAGCTGATTTCTCAAAAGAAATTTTGCAGGCAAGAAGGGGCTGGCAAGAAGTATTCAAGGTGATAAAAACCAAGGACCTACAACCATGATTACTCTATCCAGCAAAGCTATCATTTGGAATGGAAGGGCAGATGAAGTGCTTCCCAGACAAGGTAAAGCTAAAGAAGTTCATCATCACCTAGCCATTATTACATGAAATGTCAAAGGGACTTAAGAATAAGATCAAAATTATGAACATTAAAATGATACAAACACAACTATCAACTAAATCTAAAAAATAAAAACAAAATCCACCTAAGCAAACCAGATTAGGAGCAGAATCATAGGTATGGGCATCATTTGGAGGGTTATCAGCTTGGAGAGGGAAGGGGGAGAAATGGGTAAATGGTGCTGCGGCTAAGAAGAATAATTGGTTGGTTCATAAGAGACAGGGGAAAGTTAAAAATTATATAGGAAAGGGTGAAGCCAAAGAAGTTATATGTATGACCTATGGACATGAACTAAGTAGGATGGGACTGCTGGAAGGAAGTGGGGTACTGGGCAGAGGGGAGTAAAGGGAAAAAATGGAACTAATGTAAAAACATAATCAATAAAATATTCTTTAAAAATTTCTAAATATTTTCATTAATAATTTTTACAATCTCTTTATCCAGTCCAGCTCATTTATTTCGTGACTCAAGTAAACGACTCTTCTCCCCTGATACAGGTTAAGTATCACATGAAGGGGTGCCTTGGTACATGCTCAGACCTGAATCCCTACTTTGACCTGCTGTTCTAACCTTTGAACATGCTCTGAACCCTCCCAAATCTCCTGGTTTTGTGGGGTAGAAGCCTGATTATTAATTTGGTTCTGCTGACAAAGATTCTGCGATCCTCTCCCTTGGTACCTTGGGTAATGTACCTCCTGACTGGTAGAGTAACCAGAAACTTACTGGTGCTGATGAAAATTTAGGTTTAAGCAATGTAGGAAATATGAATTCTGAGGATCTGAAACTGTGACTGAGATTGAATTCCCACTTTTTTCCCATACAAGCTCCATCCTAGCACAATCAACCTTCTAAGAGAAATTTGAGGAATCCTGGGATGTTACAGAAGTGAGAGATATTTATCTGATTTCCCATTATGAGTGATGTATATATAACTACATTAGGTAGCTAAAACCTAAATACAGGGTGGGGCAAAAGTAGGTTTATGGTTATAAGTACGTGAGAAAATTTATCCTTGTATTATTATTTACTAATTATTGTATTATTTTCCATATGAACTGTAAACCTACTTTTGCCCCACCCATATAATCATGATTTTAAGAGTCCTTTATTTTAAAAAGTTTATGTTCCTGATCTTCACACTTACTCTAATACTAAAGTGAAATTTTATTAATTAAAAATATATATACTAGCCAAATAATTTTTATTGCTTTGTGCAGTCAGGCATTCGACTACTCTTTAATAATGCAGTGGTGAACAAGAAGACAGGGTCCCGGACTCAAGTATCTGTGAAGTTCTCATTAATCGGCCCTCAAGCCTCTTATATTAACCCTTGTGCTTCTAGATACCCACTATTTTCTGGATCTATAGCTGTCTTCCTTCCCCACTGCTTTAGTTGAAGCTGTCATTATCTTCCATCTCTTGCTGATGTCTTATCCATTTAACTATTCAACATGCGATTTCCAAAATGCAAATATTTGAGGTGATTTTCAATTGCACACAAAGTAAACTTCTGACCTTGGTCTTCTATGTAAACCTCTGCAGGACCAGGTCCCTTTCTTATCCCTGCACATTCTCCATCTTGCACCCAGAGTTTTAATCATTGTCTTACTACTTGCAGTAAGTACATACTCCAGTTTGTGAAGTTTTGTTTGGAGGGAGAGGATCTGGGGATAGTTGCTGGCAGATTATTAACCATCAAGAGAAGAGCCCACACCAGAAGCAGGAATTAGGACACATTGATCTTGCTCTGAAAGTGCTTGTTCCCCCCCCCCCCCCCCACCCAGTCATAAGTAGATCACATTTTTGAGATTTTGTGATCCTCCCTTTAGAAGGGTCATTACCTAATCACCGCTCCACAGCATTTCACCAGTGGTTTTATTATTTTTTAACTTACTGAGAGAGATTTGTTGTTCCACTTATTTATGCATTCATTGGTTCATTATTGTATGTGCCCTGACAACCCACAACCTTGGCCTATGGGAATGACTGCTCTAACCAACTGAGCTGCTGGCCAGGAACTTTTTTTTTTCTTTTTTTAGTTTAAAGTGAAAGACGGTTTACTAGTGAAGTAATGGTACAGACAGAAGGGTACTCCATAGGCAGAGCCGTGACCTGTGGTTTTAATTCTCTTTTCTTCTTCTGAAGTTCTTGCCAAACTCTTAAGATTCAGTCTATAAGTCCGAAGTCTGGGGTCTTCCCTTTCCCGCTCCCCACGTGGCGCTTCTCCAAGCTGAGGCCCTCACAGTTCTATGATGGCGGGCATGGCATCTGCGGTGCACACTAGCGACTGTGCCACAAGGCCCTCCAGTCCACCCTACCAGGGCCCCCGCGGGTGCCCAGCACCCTCTGCACCACGCCTTAGGAGCTCCGAGGTCACTCCTAGGGAAGGGGCAGGAACTCTGCTCCCCAATCTCCAGCGAATAGCCACGCCAGTCACGTGACACTCCGGTTGTCACGTGGGCGCCGCTCACCTGACCAGAGGGTCACGTGGCCCAGCCCGCTGGGGCAGAGGAGACCGGCGAGCTATGGCAGGCTCCAGGCTTTGGTTTTCGCTGCTGCTGGCGGCAGCGTTTGCTGGGTCGACCACAACGCTGTGGCCTTGGCCCCAGTACATCCAGACCTCCGACTGGTACTACACCATCTCCCCGAACAGCTTCCAGTTCAAGTACGACGTCAGATCGGCCGTGCAGTCGGGCTGCTCCGTACTCGACGAGGCCTTCCAGCGCTACCGTGACCTGCTCTTCCGTTCCGAGTCTTGGCAGCCGCCCGTCACCACTGGTGAGCCGGACGGACAAGTCCCGCCTAGTTCCCCGGCTCTGAGACTGCCCTCCTTGAGACAACTCCCAAGACTTTCTGAGACGCCTTGCTTTGCGCTTTTGCCCTATCCTCTAATCACCACCCTCTAGTTTCCACTTTTCCCGCCCTTTCCGTCTCAGGTTTAATCTCTTAACGCTGTTCACATCCCTGAGCTGATTTCTGGGGCCAGGCTTTGTCTGGAATCCTGCCCTCGGGCTGTATTTCACCCAGAATGCCTGCTATGGGACTACAGTCAATCGGGATACCAGATTGCTTAACATACTATGCCAGCAGACATCTTAAGATGTTCAAGTGCACTGGGACCTAGTGAAGCTGTTACCAGGGCTGGGCAGGGGTGACCAGAGCTGACGCCCGAACTTGGTATGACAAACATGAGAAACGTATTGACCTATCCAAAATTATATGAAATGACACATAACATGTTCAGTAAATGTTTAAACTTTAAGAGAAATCATAGAACACTTCTGTAAGTAAATGAGTTTTGAGCAAACATCTATAGTGAGGTGGTGAATATAATGGGCCACGCCTGAAAGGAGGGTATTCCAGGAAGGTAAAAGGCTTGATCAAAGGGACAAAGGATTATGATTGAGCTCGAAGTGCTGGGCTGGTGTGTGTGATGAGGGTGGAAGCTAGGGAGTGGGGAGGGATGAGGTGTGTCCTGGGGGTAAAGTATGAATTAGATGAAAAGTCAGGAGTGCTTTGGATACTGTTTTCATCTAAATTAGCAGAAGTTGACAATTTTCTTTAAGGCAGCTGCTGAAAATTGTGTTTGAGGATTATTATTTCAAAGCAAATTGATGAGTACAATTGGCAGTGCAAAAGAATAAAATTCTGTATGGATGAGAAGTGTATAGCATTTTCTCAAAAATCTCCCGGAATCTAGTTCTCTGGTTATGGAGTGTAGGTGTTTATGGTTGGGCCCCACGGTAACATCATACTGAATGATGTTTCAACTGTGCTTAAATTACTTTCACAAATGTTCCCATTTTGATAAATAGTATTAAAAGCATTTAATTAAACAGATGCCAATCAAAGAGTGACAGAGAGTCTCAGCATCAAGGTAGTTCTTAACTGGTAAAAGGCATTATTAGGCTGGGAGGATAAAAGGCCTGCTGTACTGTGTGTGGTAAATCACATATTTCTCTGAATCCTTCATGACAAATAATAAAATGCCTTACCTAGGATTGGCACTCAGAATATGTTTATTCTGATATAGAACAGTTAAGGCTTGTGCAAAAATACATATATATGTGTCATGTAATTGGTATGTGCCTGTCCCTAGGCTGGGCACTCTGTATGTTATAAGTAAAGTAGAAGACTTAGGCCCAAGCTTTGCAGTCCAAGTGGGGAAATAGGAAACAAAAGGATACAATGCATTATAAAATGCTCAAAAGATAGAAAATTAGAATGTTTACCACTATTGGATAAATTAGGATAATTCCTGTACTTCTAAATTAAACCTTTACTTTCATTAAAATAAAACTACAGTTTAGTCAAGAAAATAGAAACAGGTAGTTCTAAGACAATGGAGTGCTGTCAATTCCTAATGAAAGAGATATAGAGACAGATAAGAAACTAAATAAAGTGCTTATTTCAATTTATTACCTTCCTGTGAATGAATTTATTAGTTGAGGGGTTCTTATCCATTGAGAGATAATGAAAATTGGTTAGGATGAACATTGCCAAAGATACACAAGTAACTTCTTCCTCTGTTGTTCTTCCCATGGGGCCTTCCCTAGGGAACAGTTTTTTGGGGAGGCTTTCAGATGACTTGAGCTGTCATGCTATTTTTGAAAGAAACATATTGATAGAGGGGAAAGCAGCATGAACAAGACTTAAACCAGGGTCTATATCTCAGAAGGGTTGATTTTAGTAAAGAAAACAACATATGCAAATTAAGTCTTAGCTAAGTGCTATTGTCCTGTTACTCCAAATAACTTCCTGTAGGCACTGGGCCAGTGTTTTTTTAATGCAGCACAACTTCTGGTTTTGATCTGACCCTCGAGTACAGTGGGATCTTGCTTTTCTTAAAAACAAATCTAGTACTGAGTTTCCATTCCATTCTGAATTCACCTTCAAGGGTTAGCCTTAGTCCCTCCAATTGCTAAATGGTCCATGGAGGTGTTTTAGTATTTGCTACCTGTCTTTGTCACCTAGAGCTGTTTCTGTCATCTGGAGAGTGTGTGCTACATGTTATTAAACCTCTTAAATGGAATTATTTTAGGTTCTAGATATTTGAATGACCTAGGTCTGTGTTTTGATTATTAAACCATCTGATCACTTGGGATAGCACTCATCTAGTGTTGCCAAATATTGGGTTGGCAAAAAACTTCGTTCGTGTTTTTGTTTTGTTTTTAGGTTAGAAGGCTCTAGTAGTGTTTAATTGTCTTTAACTTCAATTGAAACAATTTTGTCATATCAGTGTGCATTTTTTAAAAACTTACCAAAATTGGTGAGTTTTTGTGTAGGCATTTTATTATTGAAGATGGAAGAAAATACACATTTTCAGCATATTATGTTTTATTATTTCAAGAAAGGTAAAAACGTGCCCTGGCTGGTGTGGCTCAGTAGATTAAGTGCCAGCCCGCAAACTGAAAGGCTGCCGGTTTGATTCCTGGTCAGGGCACATGCCTGGATTGTGGGCCCAGTCCTCAGCTGAGGGCATCTGAGAGGCAACCAATCCATGTATCTCTTCATGCGTTAATGTTTCTCTCCCTCTCATTTTCCCTCCCTTCCCTTCTCTCTAAAAATAAATTTAAAAAATCTAAAAAAAATAGAAAAGTAAAATCGCAACTGAAATGCAAAAAAAGATCTGTGCAGTGTATGAAGAGGGTGCTGTGACTGACTGAACGTGTCAAAAGTGGTTTGAGAAGTTTTGTGCTGGAGATTTCTCGTTGGATGGTGCTCCGTGGTCAGGTAGACCAGATGAAGTTGATAGAGAACAAATTGAGACAATAATTGAAAACAATCAATGTTATACCGTGTGGGACTCAACATATCCAAATCAATAGTTATTGGTGAAAATGGAAAATCTGTCTTTTATTTTACAGAAAAAAAACTAAATGGACTTTTTGGCCAACCCAGCAGTTTTTGGGGTGATAGATGGAGCTGATAAAGCCATAATTTTTCAGGTTAAATCTGATTCTGTCATTTGACTGCAATTTTCATTGCTTTTCCTGAAACTAGTTGATTCAAGCCATTACAAAGTTTCCATCCTGTTCTGGTGTGCACATGCAATTTCTTGTGAGTTACTTAGGATACCATTGTCCCTGGACAGAATAATCCCTATCCCTTTCCCCAGTTCTTTTATTGTAGACTGGAAGGAAGATTGTTGTATGAGTATTCAAATCTCTGTACAGTGTTTGATTTGCTTGTTTTCAGATATTGTACAAGTGACTATGTTAATATGTGGCATAGTTTATTATAATCTGAATCTCCTAAAATACCTCCTTGGGCCATTTCTTCTATAATTATGGCTGGAACATAGCAGATACTTAATTATTTATTGGATTTATTAACTTAAAAGAGCTACTTTGTATAAAAGTTTGGACGAAGTCTTCATGGTTTTTGTTTATTTCTAAGATCATCAAGATGGAGATGATTTGCAGGTTTCATTAAAAGTGATTACCTTAATGGGGGAAAAAATGGGACAACTAATTGAAAAAATCAAAAAATAAAATTAAATTTAAAAAAGTGATTACCTTTACTTTCAACTTTCAAACTTGGAATATTAGCATGTTATTCCAAGAAAAGGGGAATCACATTGTGCCATGGTCCAAGATCAAGTTGATTTTATCTTATCATGGAGCTACAGACACATTGGGAATGCATCTAGAGACTGTAGAAAATAAACAGGTAAAGTCAGGCAGCTGGGCTGGGGAGAAAGTAATAATGCTCAATAGTTCTCTCCACTCTAATTGGACTAGTGACTGTATACACTTTAGCCTTTCCCATGACAAGGACAAGGCATATTCCTGCAGAAGACTCACTTGCTACGTAGTTTGTTATTTTAAAAGCAAAGAGAGTTCTATAGAATTATTTTTCTTGTGAAGGAGAATGGAGGGACACATAAGGAGGAGAAATCATAAGGTTTGGAAAGGAGATAGGTAGGTAGCAAGAGCTAGTTTTTATTCTATTTATTATGTTTTATTGATTATGCTATTACAGTTGTCCCAAATTATCCCCCTTTGTGCTCCTCCACCCAGCACCCCCCACTTCCTCAGGCTATCCCCACACCATTGTTTATGTCCATGGGTCATATGTGTGTACTGTACTTTACATCTCCATGCTATTCTGTAGCTACCCCTTTGTACTTCTTAATCCCCTCACCTCTTCACTTATTCCCCAACACCCCAACTCCCAAAAGGCTATCATCAAAACCCTCTTCATATCTGATTCTGTCTCTGTTCTTGTTTACTTAGTTTGTTTTTTAGATTCAGTTGTTGGTAGATATGTATTGCCATTTTATTGGTTTATAGTTTTGATTTTCTTTTTCTTAAGTCCCCTTAACATTTCATATAATAATGGTTTAGCTTTTTCTTGTCTGGGAAGCTCTTTATCTGCCCTTTGATTCTATATGATATCTTTGCTGAGTAGAGCAATCTTGGCTGTAGGTCCCTTCTTTCTATGACTTTGAATATTTCTCGACAGTCTTTTCTAGCCTGCAAAGCTTTTTTTGAGAAATCAGCTGACTATCTTATGGGAATGCCCCTATAGGTAACTAACTGCTTTTCTCTTGCTGCTTTTAAGACTCCCACTTTATCTTTAACCTTTGGCATTTTAATTATTATGTGTCTTGAAATGGGCCTCTTTGCATCCATCTTGTTTGGGACTCTTTTGCTTCTTGGACTTGCATGTCTATTTCCTTCACCAAATTAGGGAAGTTTTCTTTCATTATTTATTCAAATAGATTTCCAATATCTTTCCTTTCTCTCCTTCTTCTGGCACCCATATTATGTGAATGTTGGAAAGCTTGAAGTTGTCACAGAGACTGCTTATGCTATCCTCATTTTTCTTCATTCTTTTTTCTTCTTCTTCTTCTGATTGATTGCTTTTTGCTTCTTTATGTCCCAAATCATTTATTTGATTCTTGGCTTCTACCTGTATACTGTTGTTTCCCTGAAAATTGTTGTTTCCATTAGTGTATCCTTCGTTTCTGACTGGACCTTTTTTATGCTGTCGAGGTCCTCACTAAGTTCCTTGAGTATCCTTATAACCAGTGTTTTGAACTCTGCATCTGATAGATTGCTCATTTCCATTTTGTTTAGTTCTTTTTCTGGAGTTTTGATCTGGTCATTCATTTGGACCATGTTTCTTTGTCTCCTCATTTTGGCAGACTTCCTGTGTTTGTTTCTAAGTATTAGGTAGAGCTGTTATGCGGGGCCTAATGTAGTAGCTGTCCTGTAGGGTCCAGTGGTGCAGCCTCCCCTATCACCTAACCTGGGTACTCAAGGTACACCCTTTGTGTGAGCTGAGTACACCCTTCTCTTGTAGCTGAGCCTTGATTGCTGTTGGCAGGTCAATGGGAGGGATTTACCCAGGTCAGTCAGCTGCAAGGACTGGCTGTGACCACTAACCACCAACCTTCACCCGCTGTGGAGGACCAGCCATGCAGGGGCAGCGTGGTGGTGGTCTGACGTGGTCTGTAGCTGTCCGCTGGATGCACAGGCTCTGGGGTTTCTCGTGTGGTGCAGGCCAAGGTCAGCTCCCACCCGTGTTCTGCAGAGGGCCACCTTGCATGTGCTATAAAGCAATCTTATGTGGCTGCTACTTGTGCTGGGCTTGGAGATTCCCAGCTGAAGCCAAGCACTGGATCTAGGCTGCTGCTGTTAGTACTGGGCTGGGGCCACTTAGCCAGAGGTATGGGGAATGAGGGTTTACTGAGGCTGGCTGGTGCTTGTTTGATGGATTTAGAAGTTGTGAAGCATGAGCCAAGACCAGCCATTCGTATGGAAAAGTCACGGTTAATGGTTTGGGTGGACCTGTAAGTTGGGTGGGATGGAGTCTCAGGGGTCTCTCCAGGAAAGGCAAGCAGTGTTAGCCAGGTTGATGGAGTCCCAGATATGGCACCCACCTGCCAGCTCTGTGGCTCTGGAGGGAGGGCTCAGAAAAGGGACGATGGCTTCTACTCACCTTTCTGTCTGGGAGAAAGCTATCCCCCAGCTCTCGCCTTGCTGCCAGACACTTCAGTTTCTCCTTGTATGCCACTGGTGCCTTTCAAGCTGCTACCCCGGTGCTGGTGCTAAGAGTGAGTTTGCCCAAGTCCATGCATGAGTTCTTTAAGGGGAATTGCTTGGGACTCCAGAAGTTTGTTCACACTGACTCAGTCCTTACTGGTTTTTGCAGCTATATGTTATGGGGATTTATCTTCCTGATACTGGAACCCTGGTTTCTGGGGCCTGGTCTGGGGCTTCTCACTCTTGATACATCTCTTCCAAATTTTTGTCCACCACACATGGATGAGGAACCAGTTCGTTCTACATCTTTGCCCTTCCTACCAGTTGGCATGGATGTGGTTTCTTAAATTCCATAGTTGTCAGACTTCCATTCAACTCTATTTCTGATGGTTCTGAGTAATGGTTGCTCTTTATTTTAGTTGTAATTTTGATGTGGTTGTGCAAGGAGGCGAGCCCTATTTACCTATGCCACCATCTTGACTGGAAGTCCAAGAGCTAGTTTTTAGTGAGAGACAAAATAATTGTTGTGTTCCATTTTGAATCCCAGGGCCTAGGTTATCTAGGCCTGGAGGCCTCAACCAGCTTTCCTTTCACAACCCTGTTGTTGTTGTTTTTTCTTTATTACTGAATTGTGATGCTTTTCCAGTAGCCCTAGAGAGTACTGAGCACAAGAAGCTCTGCTTGATCAAGGTACGTGTGGTACTGTGGGCCTGGTTTATGAAATATCAAGTCTTACTTCTTTGAGCTCCAACTGCCTTGGATAGTCTGCTTGAAGACTATATACAGTAGAGGACTCGAGCATGATTAGTTCAGGATCCAGCCAGAGGATGTTTACTAGTCACTTGTTAAACTATGTGCCTTCAGGCTAGTTGCCTAATTTCCAAGCTGCTGCTGCTGCTTTTTTAAAAATCTGCCTGTATTGAAGATATCAAGGAGACAGTTATGAACGTCTTTAAAGTCTTTGAAGGAGGAAATGTAAAGGAGGAACTTGGTAATTTTTAAATAAAACAAAAGTTACAAGTCTGAGTCCCAGTGGTGTCCCTTCCTCACCACCAAACAGAAGAATAAAGAGGGTTATTTTAGGTTTTTGTCTATTGATACTTCTTTTTTGGTTTGTTTATGTTTTTAATAGCAAATGTAGGCTTTTTTTTTTTTTTTCCTCTTATACTACACAATCTCTTTTAGGGGGAGGTTGTTAATATATTAGCCTGTTAAAGGTGTGAAACTCAATTCTTTTCTTGTTGATTTTATAGAAGGAAAGTTTTACTGCCTAACCAAACTTCTCTTAGAAATGAAGGAGGTCACTGTTATGTTTCTGCATTTTTGAAAATTCTTCAGCTGACTTTGCTGGCAGTGGCCTGACAACATGGGAGAAAGGTCCTACCTAATCCAACTGTTTAAAACTCTAGAGGGTGCACATTGATTCTACTCTCATCACTTATTTCCAGGGCCAGTAGAAGAGGTGAGAGGTGCGTAACCCTGGACGTTACTTAGTTTCTGTGATTCTCTGTTTTGAAAGCTGAAGATAACACCAATCTCAGAGCTGTTATGAAGATCAAATGCTATATGTTATGCCCTTGAGGCAGATCTCAAGGTTTATGGATCTATATGTAGTTCATTACCGTAGAAAAACGGATTTGCTTCTCCTCTCTACTCCAGGTTGTAGTGAATAGGTCAGGAACTTCTCTCCCTCATTTTCTTTGCTTCTGTTTTAAGCTTCTGTTACCATTTAAGCTTCCTCGCCATTCACTCATCCCTGATCTCCCGCCAATAGTGGTGTGCTATCGTGTCCACATTTGAGTTTGGCTGGGGTTTGACTATGGTGTAGAGCTCATTACTCTGGACATTGGACATGTGCTCAGATGTAGGAAATTTGGGTGCTTGTCAGCTCAAGTGTCAGTAAGCAGCCTCCCTGTCATTTTTTTTTTTTTTAAGATTTTATTTAATTATTTTTAGAGGGAGGGGAAGGGAGAGAGGAAGGGAGAGAAACATCAATGTGTGAGAGAAACATCAGTCGGTTGCCCCTTGCACACCTGTAACTGGAGGCCTGGCCCAAAACTCAGACATGTGTCCTGACCAGGAATCCAACCGGTGACCTTCCTATTTGGGGGATGGCACCAGCCCACTGAGCCACACCAGTCAGGGCAACTGCCCCTTCTTTTGTAAAGCTTTGGAATGGAAGCAAGGGAAATAGCTTACCAGGAACACTGGATGAAATTTTTTAATTCTGACTTGTTCTTCCTTGTCCTGATTGTTACAGAACCCATGGGCTGCTTCAATTGAAACAGAACCCACGGGCTGTTTAGTTAGGGGCCCGATTGCCCGCCGCCAGAATTATAACTCTCAGTACCAGAGTTTAGTGAAAAGAAAAAGAATTGTTTATTTAATAGCTATATATAGATTATTTGCGGATTTCTGCCGTTAAGTCTTATGTTCCTTAAAACACCCACAAACACATAATTCAGCCTCCCCCTACCAAACCAGGCTAATTTTAGACAAGTTAGAGTACCGTTTCCCTACTTTCTAAACACAGTTCAGCTTTACCAGTAGCTGCCAATCATTCAGTTCTGATTGGGAAGGTCTTTCTGTGTTGTGGTGTCCACCAGCTTTTAATCCAGAACCGTGTGAATTCCCAGCCTTTCCTTTCCAAAACCACATGGTCAGTTCTTTGTAATCCACATGGAGAACTTTTCAAAAACGCGTGGTCAGTGTCCCCCGTTAAATCCGCATGGTCCGCCTGGTTAAAATGTCTGCCGCTTATTTTTAAATGCCTGACTTCGTCCTGTGACGTAGAGAGCATGGCACTCAGTTCTGACCATTCACAGAACCTTACGCAGGCTCTGTGTGCTCTTTGCATGCTATCCCCTGGTCCAAGACCCCTCCCATCTACCTGAGGCCTTGGAAGCATTAAAGCCATTTTGCATAACAAAGACACTAGCCACCAGCCTCTGGCCTGTGAAGGTATCCTGTAAGCTGCTTCCTTCTCCCCATCCCCCAACCGCAAGCTCTGGGTTTTTTTTGGACACCCCCGTTTCTGTAACATGATGGTAACTGTTAGAAATAGTAAAAACCGAAACTAAGGAAGCTGAGATGCAAGATTTATTAAGGGGAACCTGCCAGGCTGTCTCAAAGAGGAGAACAGCAGCTGGCGTACAGGCTGACAAGGTTTTAAAGGGAGGGATAAAGGATGACTGGAACAGGGTATCGGGGCGCCTAGTGATTGGTTTGGCCTGGGGGTAACGTCGGGAACAATGGGTTGAGTCTGGGGGTAATGGCGGGCACAATGGTGGGAACAACGAGGCACTTGGTGTTCTGTTGGGTATGTTGTTCGGGAGAAGGTACTTGGTGATTTATTGGGCATGTTGCTGGGGAGAAGAATAGAATAGGGGAGTAAAAAATTTTCTACCTCCTACTGGTGCTTTGCAAGATTTGAGGAACTTTTCACTGGACTGCTCAATAGTCATTGTTTGTGGTTTTTACTTCCTGCTAATCAACTTATTGGGTGGGGGGTTTTGAGGCTCTTACTGAACCTAAGAGTAACTAATCACTGCAATCTCACATTAGTGGCTTTGATTTTTTGACTGGGACCACAATTATAGTTTGAGGCAGATTCAGAGTTCTAAGCTTATGTGCCTTTCATATGTTGGAATGTCAGCCAGTTTGCCATACAGGGTGGCATCATTCTATAAGAAGCTCATGAAAAGCCCTCAGGGAAGCTACTCCTGTGGTATGGTTATCCCACAAAGCATTCAGGCCCTGGGCTCCTTCAGCCAAGTGGAAAACTGACTTATCAGGAAAAGGGAAGGAGAAAATGGGAAGAAATGCATTTATTGAATGTCTAGCACTTGCTGTATGTTATGCCCTTTGATCTTCATAACAGCTCTGAGGTTGGTGTTATCTTCGTTTTTCAGAACTGAGAATCACAGAGACTAAATAACATGTCCAGGGTTACACAGCTGGCAGGGGCGGAGCAGGAATTCCAGTCAGTCTTTCTGTCTACAAAGATTGTGCTCTTTTTACTGTACAATCTTGAGGTAATCTACTTATAAGTATCTGCATCAAACATTATACCAATTAGTGATTTGGAAAAACTACTGGCCTCTGGTAGAATTAAGCGCTGATCACACTTTATTGTTAATTACTTCAGATAGTAACTTCTAACATCCAATTACTTAATCAGTAGCACTCAGGTTATGAATATTTTGTTACCTGGCCCATCATTATCAGATTCCAGTAGTGTTTCTGGCTGGTTTCCTTCCTTAGTACAAATAGGATTTTAAGCAAATATATAGCTGGTCAGTAGCTCTGTTCCAAAGAATACTAACTGAACTGCCCCATCCCTAAATAATTTACAGTCTCTGGAAGTGGGAATACAGACATATAATGGAGTGTTATTTTTGCTGACAATTTAAGTACAAGGTTCTTGGGGAGCACCTAGCCCAAGAGTGTGTGTATGTGTGTATAGGTACATTTTGAGAGGCTTCCCTAAGAGCTGGATAATCAGATCTGAAAGTAGGAATTGGTGGTGGTGGAGGTGGAAGTAGTAGTCCACACAGAAAGAACTGCACATGAGAAAGGCCTCCAGGAAAGAAAACTTCATGCCATATTCAAGGAACTCAAGGTCAGTGTGGTTGAAGCATACACTCCAGGATGGATCAGCAATTTCTGAACCTAGAGAAGTAATAGACCCAAATCATTTGAGGATGACTCCAGATTTATGATGTAGCAATTTGAATATATTCTGCTGCTCTTCACAATGATAGTGAAAACAGAAGGAGAGAAAGGGAAGGAAGGGAGGATGGAGTGAAAAGAGAGAGAGAGATTTGACCTGTTGAGAGTGAGGTGTCTGGTATCTAGCACATACTATTTAGTGCTGAAGCTTGAGAGAATGAGTTGAAACACTTCCAGGGGACAAGAAGCTCCAAGAGGTGACCATGGGAGGGTGTTGAGGAGAAAGAAGTTATTGTTGGATAACTGCTAAGCCAGAACATGGGTTAGTTCTTCCTATTGAGTATTGAAATCATCTAGGATGATAGCCAGTCTTGAGATGGAGAGGAAGACTGGGACCAGGATCGAAAGTCTTGGGTAAATATAGAAGTGACCAGGAAGTTGCAGAGTGCTGTGACAAGGAGAGGCTCAAGATTTTACAGCTGGGTGGCATGAGACACAGGAGAGAGGGGTTTTTTTGGTTTTTGTTTTTTTTCCACCTGATGCTAGAGGGCCTGACAGCAGCCCCAGATCCCATCCTGAGGATGTGAGAAGGAGCTGCCTCTCAGAGAGGCTTGTAGGAGAGGTAGCATTTCTGGGGATAGCCAGCTTCAAAGAAAGAGGAAGTAGAAGAGACTGGGGATTTTGGAACAAGATTCCAGAGGGTTTGTGGGGGTGGGTGACAGGTAGTACAGGTAGCTTGTGGAGGAGAGGAAACAACACTTACAGGAATGGGAGTGTAGGTCCAGAAATGAGCAGAGGCAATTAATTATATATATTGAGTAGAGTGATAAAAGATTATAGAAATATGACATGGTAGATTTCCCTGAGTGTAAGATTGCCAAGAAAATAAGTCCCAGAGAAAAGAGTTTAGGTATACATGATAATTTAATATATGATGAAGCATTCCTAATCAAAGTGAAAAAAGATAGACTAGTCAGTAAATGGATAGGGATGGCTTATTATCCATTTGGAAAAATTTTTAATTAAATCTTTACCTCATATCAATCATAAAAGTAAACTCCAGGTGGATTTAAGATCTAAAGGTAAAAGATTTACCATAACAATATTAAAAGAAAACAAAGGAGACTATTCATGTCTCCCTGGGGTAGAGGAGACCTTTCTCAGCCAGCAAATAAAGGAAGAAAGCAGATTGCAATGGCATAAAAACAAAGCAAAATAACCCATGAGGTTAAAAAATAAAGGTCAAAATTGGGCAAATATTTGCAACCTTAAAATTAAGATAAATTTAAAATGGAGAAAGATCTCTACAAATCAATAAAAGAAAATTAACAAAAACATACAAAGAATATGGCCAATAAATGCAAAATGGTGCTCAAATTAATTCATTATAAAAGAAATACAAATTTAAAAAGGATATATTTTTTTATCAGGCTGACACTGATGAAAAAGAATGGAGACATTCTAGTTTGGAAGGATATGAAGAGATGGGTCCTTTAATGTTGATAAATCAATGCAATAACTTGGTAAGAGTAATTTGACAGTGTCAAAACCAAAAAATTTCATATCTTTGTCTTAGCAATTTTACCTCTAGGAATTTTTCTACACAAATCTCTCACAATTGCTTTAAAAAAGAAAAAAATAGATACACACTCGTGACTATTTACTAGACATTGTTTATAATATTAAAAACTTAGTATTCCCAAGTGTTAACAAAGAGGAGAGAAGGTAGGACTTCGACTCTTTAAAGTATATCTCAAAAATGGGATTATATTTGGCTCCTACAAAAGACGTAGATTTATATATATTGACATTAAAAGATCTTCAGCCCTGGCTGGTGTGTCTCAGTGGATTGAACGCAGGCCTGTGAACCAAAGGGTTGCAGGTTTGATCCCAGTCAGGGCACATGCCTGGTTGCAGGCCAGACCCCCCAGTTGGGGGGTGCAAGAGACAACCACTCATTGATGTTTCTCTCCCTCTTTCTCCCTCCCTTCCCCTCTCTCTAAAAATAAATAAATAAAATCTTTTTTAAAAAAAGATCATCAGATCATTTTGGTAAGTGAAAAAAAAGTTACAAATTAATATGTATTAGGATCTCATATCTGTTTTTAAAATTAATGCTTGATGTTTGTATAAAAAATTGAAACACTGCAAAATGTTAACCAAGGTTATCCCTTGGGATCTAAAATTATAGGAAGATGTTTTCTCTTTAGTGGAGTTACAGAGGGAGAGGAAGAGAATAAATCAAGTTTTACAAGTAGGGGGAAAAAAAGACTACAAATTTCACAAAAGATGGAAGGAGGAACCTCCAGGATTCATCTGTAGGCTGGATCAAATACACTTCTGAGAGAGGAGGTATTAGACCCATGTGGTGGATGAAACATTCTGGCACTCAATGGGAGGAGACACCATAGTCCACACTGAATTCAGCAGCACTACAGAGGGGTTCCAGGCTCAGGGCAGCTGAGTTCTCAGACTCCTGTTTTGCTGGGATAAGAAATTGACAGAAGTGGCCTTGCCCCTTCTAACCACACAAGTGTATTTTTGCATTAACTGCTAACCAGGCTTTGGAGTGCCTCGTCCCCTTTTGATAGCCTGGCGAACACCAATTCAGGGTTCAAGGTTCCTGCTCAGAGGTCCCCTCCAAGGTTAAGCCTGCTTCCCTTTATGGAAATAGTTGTAATATCTACTGTAGCCCTTATCACACTGCTTTGTAATTGTTGTTTGTATTTGTCTCTCCTACTAGACTGTGAGCTCCTCGAGGGCAGGGACCAGGGCTTGTTTTTCTATTTAACTGCCCCAGCACCTAGCACAGTTCCTGAGGCACAGTAAGTGCTGAATGTATTTTGTTGGAATGAAGGAATGAGTGGGAAATGAATGATTTCAAGGGTTTTTATTAGGCTGTGTATGGGGAAAGGAAGCCTAGGTATATAAAGGTGGGAAGGTGTGGAGACCCAACAACATTGGCATTAGCCTAGGAGAGTGATAGCACATACGGGGCAGGGTAGACCTGAAAGAGTGGGAAGGTGCCAAAGGTCGAGTTGCATTTTCTAGTTTCTACTCCAGAAACCAAACCAAATGCTACTTTATAACCAAAATGAATGTGTTTTCTCCATGCTGCTAAGATTCTGTGAATTAAATACATTGATATGATAGAAATATTTTGCTTCTGGGAGGAGCAGGACTGGTGGAGGGAGAGGTTGTTGTACATTGAGGTTGTGCAGAGTTTCTAGGTACCCTAATGCAGCAATGACTTGTCCCTTCCAGAGAAGTGGAAAGTCCTGAATCTTTAGATTTAGGGACCTGAGGGTCTGCAGAGCAGTGTCTAAAAAGGTATCTTCTTATCAACCCCCACTCCAATCCCAGAAATCACTAGGTTTGGGTATATAAAACATTAACTGTTTCTGTTTGCCATTTATGACTGATTATCATATAGCACAATTATTATGCATGCATAGCATGAAATATGCATTTTTAAAATTCTAGCATCATTCATTACTTTCAGCAAATATTTGGCTACTGTGTGTCAGGCACTGGGAATACAAAGATACTGAGATTGGTCTCTGCTGTTGAACTCACAGCCTCCGTGAGGAGATAGACAAACAATGTATATTAAGATAAATGTTATGAAAAATGTATGTATGTATTGCTTCATGATCGCATAGGAAGGTCTCTTAGGAACGGGTCAGGGCATAACAGCAAAACTTTATAAAAGGAAAACCAGAGCTGTGTCTTAATCAGGTGAGATATGAAAGCAATGAAAAATTTGTTTCAATTGGCGGAAGCAATATGTGCAAAGAACAATATGAAGAAAATGTGGGGTTTTCAGGGTTCTGTAAAGAATTTATTGTGCTACTGTGAGAGTTTCTACACAGGAGCAGAGAAGGACAAAGCTGGAGTTCTTATATTAATCCAATGGACTCTGGACTTTATCCTGAAAGCTATGGGAAGGCATTGGAGGACTTTGAGCAGAGATTGTCACAATATGATTTTCATATTAAAATATCACAAAGGGTAGTAGACTGAAATGGGATACATGAGGGGAACCCCCCAAAATGGAATTTATCAAAAACTATATTTATTCTTACATGTTTAAACTTCAGTCACCTTCAAACTACTCTCCATTTGATGCAATACACGTATTAGACATTTTTTTCCACTGCTCAAAACAGGTTTTGAAGTCATTAATTTTGATGCCTTTTAGTGCTTCTGCCATTTTTTGTTTCACCTCTTCCACGTTGGTAAAATGTTTCCCTTTGAGGACTTTTTTCATCTGGGGAAACAAAAAAAGTCACTTGGGCTGAGACAGGGTGAATAGGGCGGGTGGGGCAAGGGGGTCATGCCTTTTTTAGTCAAAAACATCTGAAAACTCAGCATGGTGGTGGGTGCACTAGTAAATCACACATCATGAAATGGGCAAATGGGTTGAAAAGGTCTTTAAAAAAAAAAATTCATTGAAGCAGAATGCAGGCTCTCACAACAAAGCCAGCTGGTACACTGATGCAGATGGGTTCCTAGAACACTCATCTAGTGGGGAAGCCTGTATTACAAGGGGCCTACCCTCCAGAAGATAATTACAGGTTTTTGGGAGGTGCCCCCTCATATTTGAAGGCAAGAATAGACCAACTGGGAGATATTTTTAGTCATCCAAGTGAGAATTTATGAGAGGCTGAATTAAGGCATTGAGCAAAGAAGTGGGAAGATGGTGGTGATGTTAAGAGAGAATAAGGATTTGTAGTCGTAAGACTTAGTAGGAAAAAAAAAAGACTGAATTGGATCATTTTTATTTTTATTTTTATTTTACTGTTGTAATCTCAGTATTTAGGACAGCGTTTAACACATAGTCCATAAATTTTGAATGAATTAACTTACGATTTACTTAGAAAGGTGGAAGGAGGAGGAGGTTTGTGGTCAGGGTAAATCAATAGATGGTGCTGTTGAGACAGTTAACCAGGAAGAGGAATGAAGAGCTGGTTCAGTTCTGTGTTTAAGCTTTGAGGTGCTTTTGAGACATTTGAGCAAAGGTGTATGAGTTTAGAACCTCAAAAAGTATTGGCATGCAAAGTTGGGTTTGAGAATCATCAGCTTATGTGGGAATGGATGGCATTGTCCTGGGAGAGCGTAAGTGAGGAGAAAGAGTTAGTTTGAAACTCTGGGGAACACCAGCACATAGGGGTTGGTGAAAGGAAAGAAGAATGAGGAAGCATATTCAAGGAGTTAGAGGGACTACCAAGATATAGCAGTGTTCCCTAAGCCAAGGGAGTTAATTTTAAGGTCTAGGGTGGCTGATGCTGCAGAGTTCTCAGAAGGAGTGAATGTTCACTAGAAAATTAGTTCTTTGACAGCAGGGATTTTTTCCTGTTCCAATCATTGCTGTATCTATCCCCAACACTTAGAACAATCTGGCACATAATAAGAAAGAGAGAGAGAGAGAGAGAGAGAGAGAGAGAGAGAGAGAGAGAGAGAGAGAGAGAGAGAGAGAGAGAGAGAGAAAGAATTGAAAAAGGTCCCTTGGATTTAGTCACAGAACCACATTACCTTGGTTAAGGCATCTTCAGAGGAGTGGTGGAAGTATACCAGAGTATAGCAAACTGAGGAATGGATAAGAAGTCAGGAAGTGGCTACAGAGGACTTAGGAAGACCATCTCCATGAGCATTTACCATGTGTTAAGCACTTTACATGCCAAAACTTTTTTTAAAATTGTTTTTCCATTACAATTGTCCCACTTTTTCCCCCATTGCTCCCCCACCCACCCAGGCCACCCCTTCTCCCACAGTCAATGCAAAAACTCTAAATTTTCCCAACAACCCAGTATGTAGGTACGACCATGATCCCCATTTTACAGATGATAAAACTAACTCATAGGGGAAAATTATATGCCCAAGGTCTCACAGCTAGAACCAAGTGCTAAAACCAAGACCAGTCCAGATCTGTCTGACTTTGTCAGCATGGGACTGTTCAGGCTACATTTTGTCCAGAGTTTCTTTGTAAAAGACAGGTGAAAGAGTGGCTGATATGACATACAATTAAGACTTGCAAATATTTTAATGCTGATGGGAAAAAATTACCAGAGAGACTTCCGATCAAGGTGGTGGCAAAGGTAAGCACAGCTCACCTCCTTGCACAACCACATCAAATTTACAACTAAAATATAGTACAACCATCACTCAGAACCATCAGAAATTGAGTTGAATGGAAATCTGCAACTACGGAATTAAAGAAAACACATCCATCCAGACTGGTCAGATGGATGGAGATGTGGAAAGGACTGGTCACACATTCATAGTGGATAAAAATTTGGGAGGGATACTTCTGGAACGAGGAGTTTCAGCCCCTCAACAGGCCTCCCAGCCCCGGGTTTCAAGCCAAGAACATAAATCCCCATAACTTCTGGCTGCAAAAACCAGTAGGGGTTGAGTCAGTGTGAACAAACTTCTGGAGTCCCAAGCAATTCCCCTTAAAGAACCCATGCATGCAATTCCCCTTAAAGATTCCCTCTAAGCTACAGCGCCAGAGTAGCAGCTTGAAAGGCACCACTGGCATACAGGGAGAAACTGAAGTGTCTGGCAGCAAGGCGAGAGCTGGGGGATAGCTTTCTCCCAGACAGAAAGGTGAGCAGAGGCCATTGTCCCTTTTCTAAGCCCTTTCCCCACACAGCCACAGAGCTGGCAGGTAGACATCATATCTGGGACTAACTTGGCTAACACTGCTTGCCTTCCCTGGAGAGACCCCTGAGACTCCATCCCACCCAACTTACAGGTCCACCCAAACCATTAACCGTGACTTTTCCATACGAATGGCTGGTCCTGGCTCATGCTTCACAACTTCTAAATCCATCAAACAAGCACCAGCCAGCCTCAGTAAACCCTCATTCCCCATACCTCTGGCTAAGTGGCCCCAGCCCAGTATTAGCAGCAGCAGCCTAGATTCAGTGCTTGGCTTCAGCTGGGAATCTCCAAGCACAGCACAAGTAGCAGCCACATAAGATTGCTTTATAGCACATGCAGGGTGGCCCTGTGTAGAACACAGGTGGGAGCTGACTTTGGCCCACACCACCTGGAAACCCCAGAGCCTGTGTGCATCCAGCGGACAGCTACAGACCACGTCAGACCACCACCACCCTGCCCCTGCACAGCTGATCCTCTATGGAGGATGGATGTTCGTGGTTAGTAGTCACAGCCAGTCCTTGCAGCTGACTGGTCTGTGTAAATCCCTCCCATTGACCTGCCAACAGCAATCAAAACTCAGCTACAAGAGAAAGGTGTACTCAGCTCACACAAAGGGTGTACCTTGAGTACCCAAGTTAGGTGATAGGGGAGGCTGTGCCACTGAACCCTACAGGACACCTACTACATTAGGCCATGCTACCGACACATGGAGTCATAGCAGCTCTACCTAATACATAGAAACAAACAGGGAGTCTGCCAAAATGAGGAGGTAAAGAAACATGGCCCAAATGAAAGATCAAAACACCAGAAAAAGAGAAAAATGTAGATATATTAGATGCAGAGTTCAAAACACAGGTTATCAGGGTGCTCAAGGAACTTAGTGAGGACCTTGACAGCATAAAAACGTTCCAGTCAGAAATGAAGGATACACTAACTGAAATAAAGAACAATTTACAGGGAAACAACAGTGAAGTGGATGAAACTGAGAATCAGATCAATGGTTTGGAACATAAAGAAGCAAAATACAACCAATCAGAACAACAAGAAAAAAGAATCCAAAAAAATGAGGATAGTATAAGCAGCCTCTGGGACAACTTCAAGCTTTCCAACATTCACATCATAGGGGTACCAGAAGGAGAAGAGAAAGAGCAAGAAATTGGAAATCTATTTGAATAAATAATGAAAGAAAACTTCCCTAATTTGGTGAAGAAAATAGACATGCAAGTCCAGGAAGCACAGAGAGTCCCAAACAAGATGGATGCAAAGAGACCCTCTCCAAGACAGGTAATAATTAAAATGCCAAAGGTTAAAGATAAAGAGGGAATCTTAAAAGCAGCAGGAGAAAAACAGTTACCTACAGGGGAGTCCCATAAGACTGTTGGCTAATTTCTCAAAAGACATTTTGCAGGCTAGAAGGGACTGGCAAGAAATATTAAAAATCGTGGAAAGCAGGGACCTACAGTGAAGATTGCTCTACCAAGGAAAGGTATCATATAGAATCAAAGGGCAGATAAAGAGCTTCGCAGACAAGAAAAAGCTAAACCATTATTATATGAAATGTTAAAGGGGTTTATTTAAGAAAAAAAAGATCAAATCTTTGAACAAATAAAATGGCAATAAATACATATGTATCAACAATTGAATCTAAAAAACATACTAAGCAAACAAGAACAACAGAGACAGTATCATGGATATGAATAGGGTTTTGTTGGTAGCCAGATTGGAGGTGGAGTATGCAGGAATGGGTGAAGCGGTGAGGAGATTAAGAAGTATGAATAGAAGGTACAGAAAAGCCATGGGCATATAAAGTATAGTATAAGAAATGGAGTAGCCAAAGAACTTACACACATGACCGATGGACATGAACAATGGTGTGGGGATTACCTGAAGGAGTGGGGAGTGCTGGATGGCATGGGGAAATGGGAGAAAACTTGGGATAACTGTAATAGCATAATCAGTGAAATAGAACTTTAAAAAAAGAATCACCAGAAAGAAATTATTTGGAGACTTTGGGGGAAGAGGAAATGATTTATACAAGAGGAGCCTGAGTAGAGATCCAGAGCACTGGTGAAAGGAAACCCTTTCCACCAAGATAGGAGAAGGAGAAGGTGAAGACATGGTATGTGTTGCAGATATTTTTGTCAGGGAAGAGAGGGTAAGGGTATAGGGATGGTTGGGAGTTCTGATTGTCTGCTGAGGGTAAGGGAGGTGGTGTTCAAGCTATAGACTTTAAGAAAGTGGTATTGTTAATAGCAAGTGGTACCAGATGTTGGACCTCTGTCTTTGAGTTTTGGGCTAAGAAAGAATTCAGAGGCAAGACTCAAATACAAGAAAAATTTATTTAGAAAATCACAGAGGTAAAAGTGAGCCAGCTGAGTTGCATGGGTTCAGGAAACAAGTTATAGAGGCAAAAGAAGGGTACTTGGAGGTTAGGAGATAGAAAGCAAAAGACCTGTTGAGAGGGGGTGGGGGGGAAGAGAGAGATATCCTGGGTTCTTGTATGAAGGATTTTATTTTATATTTAGCATTTAACACCCTTATACCTCTGTCCCCCTTGCAATCACCACACTGTTGTCCATGAGTCCTTCTTCCTTTTTACTCAATCTGTTACAGAATGGGGGTGTCTGGGGGTCCCCAGAGCCTGCAGGCTGGGGGGTGGAGAAAAGGAAGCAGCTTTCAGGATGCCTTCACATGCCTGGGGCTAGTGGTTAGTGTCTTTGTTATGCAGATGGTTTGGTGCTTCCAAGGCCTCAAGAAGATGGGAGGAATCTTGGAACCCTGGGATGGTATGGAAAGAGCACACAGAGCCTGCGTAAGGTTCTGTGAATGGTCAGAACTGGGTACCATGTCCACTGCGTCACAGTACACAGTCAGGGATTTAAAAATAAGCGGCAGACATTTTAACTAGGTTCACCATGCGGTTTCGAGAAGGGGACACCATGCTGCTTTGAAAAGGAGTGTACTCCATGCGGCTGTGAGAAGGGGGTACACCATCAGCTTTGAGAACACCTTGTGGCTTGGAGAAGGGGAAATACCTTTGTGGTTTTGGAAAGGAAAGGCTGGGAATTCACGCAGTTCTGGATTAAAAGCTGACTGGCACCACAGCACAGAAAGACCTCCCCAATCAGGATCGAATGATTGGCAGCTACTGGTAAAGCCGAACTGTGTCTAGGAAGTAGGGAAACGGTATCTCTAACTTTTCTAAAACTAGTCTGGTTTGGTAGGGGGAAGCTGAACTATGTGTTTGTGGGTGTTTTAAAGAAGATAAGACAACTGCAGAAATCCACAAATCTAAATCTATATAGCTATTAAATAAACAATTCTTTCTCTTTTCACTAAATTCTGGTATTGAGAGTTATAATTCTGGTGGTGGGCAGTTGGGCCCCTAACAAAACAGCCTGTGAGTTCTGTTTCAGTCGGAGAGCCCAGGGGTTCTGTTACAAATCCTTTCACCCCTTAACCTCCCCTCACTATAGGTGTCATCCTGCTTTCTATCTATGAGTCTGGCTCTATTTTGCTTGTAAAGAGAAAGACAAATATCATATGATTTCACTTTTATGTGGATTCTAATGAACAAACTGAAGAGTTTTAAAGATGAAGATTTTATGGAATATCTCAATGAAGGATCTCAATACAATATTCATCAGCTTTTCCAGGTGTGTACTGTTAGGGTTGTGGTTTCCACTTATTGGTTGGTGCCAGGGCAGGGGGTCATTAGTCATTGCTTATGGGTCTAATGTCAGCCATGGTGTTGTGTTGCCCGGCCTGGCCTTACTGCTTCCCTGGGCCCTGGAGCTGAAACACTGCTGAGGCCTAGATGTTATCTCTAGTTTGATCAAACCTCCTTCTAGGTACACCCCAGGCTTTGTTCCTAAGAGTATTTGATGCAGGTCAGAACCTCATTGTCCTAAGGTCTTAATGCTTAAGGGAGTGGTCAAGCAAAGACTTGTATGGGAATCATGTGAAGCTGTTCTCTGGCCCCCTTGTTTTTCCTATAAGGGGTTCTACTGCCTGACTTGTGCCATGCCAGGGGAGGGTCTGAACCGTATGACCAGGGATATGAAAGGTCAGGGGGTCTAAAATGCATGAACAGCAATATGCTAAGGGAAGAAATGTCACCCTCGGGGCAAAGTCCCACCCTGCAATTGTCTTGCTAGGAACCCTGATTTTCTGCACTGGTGACCTTCTGTTCCTGGCCTGATGTTCCTACTCTGCTCATGCCAGTTTAACTGCCTGCCACATCAGTGTAAGTGTGAAACAGCTGTTGCAGAGAATAGAAAAAAAAGCAATGGTGCAGATAAGATTTTCAGGGTTGTATCAAGGGCCCAGCCAAGATGAGAGACCATGATTTTATCAGTGGCCCAATCCCGCTGATACATGACTTACAGGGTTGAGAGTTTTGTCCACTGTTTGCAACAGAAGATAAAAGAGACAGGTTATTTCAAATACTGGTTAGATGGTGAGGTGATAGCTCATCACATCTAGGGCAGAGGGAAGGAAGTGAAGGTGGGAGACTATTGACAACAGAGAGGAGATAGAAGGGTCTAGGGCCAGCATCTGGAGACGGTTTGCCACAGGGACATTGGGGATAGAAGGATCTCAAGAGTACCACATCCAGCCGGCCTGTGATGAATAAAGCAAAATTATGTCAAAAAAGGGGACACAGGGAAGAAAACTAACAGTGGTTATCTCTTCAGAGAGAGGACAAAGGAGGGGTATTAAAGATTTTTTTTTTGTAAACACTTAATTTTTTCAACTTTCTAAATTAAAAAAAGAACTTTTTGGTAAACCCTAAAAGAGCAAGTTCACATGAAAGCAGAGATAAGGGAGCTGCGGAGACAGGAGGCAGTGGACATGGCTTGGTCCCACTTAAATGGGAGCCTGAGATTTGCTGAGCTTGGCACCAGCAGAACCAGAACTAGAACCAACCTTTCCTGATTTCCCAGCTCAGTGCTCTGTTTTCCAGGCTGGTTTCTGAGCACTAGAGGCTTCAGCATTTCCTGCTGACCCCCCACCCCAGCATGTTGTGAATGTGCCCATGAGGTTGCTGGCTAATGGGCTGCTTCCTGTCCTGTGCCTCCCGTACCTCAAGTGCTTTTGTGTGTTGCATGTGTAGGTGAGTGCAGAGGTGGCTGGCCTGTCCCCTGCTGATTTCCTTCTCTCTTCAGAGTTGCAAGTTGGAGGTGAAAAACTACAATGATACTCTATTTACATCCTTTTAAGTGACCAGTGTCCCTCCTGTTTCACTGTCTCACATTGCTACCTCCCCCCAAATTTTTCTCCTCAGATTGTTTAAGCAACAGCCCAAACCCAGATGAGTCACTGAGCACACTTAGAAAGGGATTCTTTACAATGAGATTGGTGGCAGGGGTGAAGGGATGAGCCGCCCTTCAATTAGGAGCATTGTTCTAGGGGGAGAAATTCATTCATTTTCATTAGATCTTCAGAGGGATCCCCTTAAAAATCTATAGATTGAGTGAGTAGTGTACAGGTGTGTTTTAGAAAAATAAGATAACATCAACAACAACAAAAATTAGTTGTTTTCTTGTCTTCCAAGTAATGGTTCAGATAAACCTGGTATTTGTGCAGCCTCTTGTCATCGGGATAGTGACTGTGGCAGTTGCATACAGATTAGTTGTGATTTCTTCTAAATTTGGTAGATGAGGTCCAGAGGATTAACGCTAAGCTAAGGACTTTTGCCCTCCTTTGGATGGCTGCCTGGATAAATACACAGATGAACTCTCCACAAAGTGATATTGAGGCTCTGTGATATGCAACAGTGTGGGGACAAGGAGATAGGGGGAAAGGCATAGTGAAAAGAGTGATATTCTTTTGTTGTTTTCTTCACCCCCACCCTCAGTCAAGTCCTCCATGGTCTTTGTAGAAATGGCTTGGGGAGTTTGGGATGATTCTGCAGGTTCTTTGAAAGTGGTCCCTGAAAGCCTGATTTTTCTGTGTTCATGGGGATGAGTTTTTAGGGTTTACAGTGCAGTTGTGAGTTGGCCTGGCCCAGAGTAGCCTCAGATTCTCTTTTCCCTGCATGGTTAGGCAGATATTAGAGTGAGGACATAGGCTATTTACTGGGCGGAGAAAGAATGGGCCCCTTATCCTTCCTTCTTGGCAGACCTGAGAGCTGAGATGCAACCAGGTGGTCATGCTCAGGAGGGGTTGAACAGGCTCTTGGGTTCCTTCTGCCTAGAGATGGATAATATTTGAGATTTCAGTTTGGTTCTGAATTCTCCCTACTTTCTGCGAGACCATTTTGTCTCTGATTTTGTAGTTCTATAGGAAGTCACGGATGTTGTGCCCGTGGGAATGCATGACTGAAAGACTAGAGAGGGAATTCGTTGAGGTTTAGGCTTGGGACAGTACAATCACAACTACTCTGATCACAGAAGAACCAGTAGGAGGGTGGAAAGAGACGGTATTGATATATATATTTTTAAGTATATTTTATTGATTATATTGTTACAGTAGTCCCAATTTTTCCCCCTTTGATCCCCTCTGCCCAGTACCTCCCTTCCCTCCAGCAATCTCACCCCCCTTAGTTCATGTCCATGGCTCGTGCTTAGAAGTTCTTTGGCTTCACCATTTCCTATATTATTCTTAACTTCCCCTGTCTATTTTGTACCAGTCGATTATGTTTCTTAATCCCTGCACCATATCCCCATTTCTCCCCTCCTGCCTCCCAGCTGATAACCCTCCAAATGATCCCCACACCTATGATTCTGTTCCTATTCTGGTTTGCTTAGTTGAATTTTGTTTTTATTTTTTAGATTCAGTTGTTGATAGTTGTGAGTTTGTTGTCATTTTAGTGTTCATAGTTTTGATCTTCTTTTTCTTAAGTAAGTCCCTTTGACATTTCATATAATAATGCCTTGGTGATGATGAGCTCCTTTTGCTTTACCTTCTCTGGAAAGCACTTCATCTGCCCTTCCATTCCAAAAGATAGCCTCGCTGGATAGATTAGTCCTGGTTGCAGGTTGCCTTTCATCACATTGAATACTGCTTCCCAGTCCCTTCCTGACTGAAAAGTGTCCTCTGAGAAATCGGCTGATAGTCCTATAGGCAACCTCCTATAGGCAACTCTACGCCTCTCTCTTGCTGCCCCCAGGACTCTCTCTTTATCTTTCACCTTTGGCATCTCAATCATGATGCGCCTGGTGTGGTCCCCTCTGGGTCCAGCTTGTCTGGGACCTTTCGTGCTTTCCAGGCCTGTATGTCCATCTCTTTCACAAAATTTGGGAAGTTTTTCTCATTTTTTTCAATTCTTGCTTATTCATTCTGCACTGGTTGACTTTTTTTCTTCCTTATGTTCCAAATCATTGATTTGAACCCCAGTTTCCTTCCCTTCACCATTGGTATTGTGTGGATTTTCCTTCGTTTCACTTAGCATAGCCTTCATTTCTTCTCTTATGCATTTGCTGTACTCAGGCATATCTGTCAAGCCTGTGAGCATCTTTATCACCAGTGTTTTGAATTCTGCATCTGTTAGGTTGGCTATCTCCTCATCACTTAGTTCTCCCACTGGAACCTTGATCCATTCCCCCTTTTGGACCATACTTCTCTGTCTCCTCATTCTGACAGGCTCCTGTGTTTGTTTTCCTCTGCATACCAGGTAGAGCTGTCGCTCCTGTTACATTGTAAGGGGCAGAGCCTTAGGGATTCGTCAGTACAGGGTGACCTGTTTCACCGCATTATGGTGCTGTGGAGGGGGGAGGGGTCCGAGAGGGAACAATGCCACCTGCCCAGCACTCGCCCCTTTTCCAGGCACCTCTCCCACTTCCACACCGGACTGATGCTTCTCTAGTTGCTGCCCTGGCCGTTGTTCCCAGAGTGGGTGGGTCTGTGGATGTTCTAGGACCATGGGGGGCCTTTAAACAAGCAGGCTCTGCTGAGAGACCAGCAGTTTCTGCCTCCAACCCAAACCTACTGGTCTGCCCAGTCAGAAGCAACGAGGCCCAATCCTCCCCGGTGCTGGGACCACAAGCCGCTAGGCCCAGTGAGGAGCTGGGAATACTCCCCAGGTGTCCCTCCTCTGTGACTGCTCTTTCTGCTGGCCTGCCACCGCCGCCACTACTGCCACCACCACACCACGCCCTCTCCACCCCAGCTCCGCCCCTCCCATCTGTCTGGATGAGCACCTCCTCCCTACATCCTTGTTTGCTGGACCTCCATGCAGCCCGATCCTCTGGAACCTCTGGTTGTCTCCAGTCCTGAGGCAGTTGTATTTCTTCTCAGTTGTGGGGGGAGACACAGCGCGTCTGTCTACGCTCCATCTTGGCTGGAAGTTGCAATCCGAGACAGCATTGATATTTTGGCTTTTTTTTTCTAGCATATACTGGGCTTTATAAGACTAGATTAGCCCTGACTGGTGTGGCTCAGTGGATTGAGTGCTAACCTGCAAAACAAAGGGTTACCAGTTCCATTCCTGCTCAGGGCATGTGCCTGAGTTGCAAGCCAGTTCCCCACTTGGGGGCATGTGGTAGGCAACCAATTGATGTGTCTCTCACACGTCAATGTTTCTCCCCCTCTCTTTCTTCCTTCCCCTCGCTCTCAAAATAAATAAATAAATAAAATCTTTTTTTTTTAAAAGACTATATCTGATAGTATGTTGGCTCAGACTGGGTGGCTTTGCACTGTTGAGAGAATTCTACCTTGGATAGAGAACCTGTCTGAGAAGAGGAGGGAAGGTAGCAGGATGGGCTGATGACCATGTGCCTTTCCTGGTGCACCAGCTGGGTCATCTCAGGCCTCCTGTGCATAGGAGGTCCTCTGTCATCCTCTTCATCTACTCACATTAGTTCGGGCTTTTCCAAGGTTGGAAAGCCTCATGAGGAGCCCTCAAGCAGTGCTACGTCGCATTTCAATCTTCAACGATATGGGAAGTGTGCACACCAGAATGTAAAATTGTTCCCTTCACTGAGACCTTGCAATGAAAAAAATGTCAAAACTACATGGTGTGTTTATTCTGACATAATTGATTTACATTCTTGCATCATATAAGCTTCCTGTCTGGTGACCAACCAGTAACACAGTGTACAAGTCAGCAGCTAATTCTCAGACCACACTTTGAATAGCGATGCTCTGGAGTTGCCTCTAGTTTCAAAATAGTTGCTGAGGTCTTGGAATTGTGTGCTTGGACTGTACCAAGCCAGAAATAATAGAGTCCTGCTTACAGAGGTCTGAGAGAGGGGAGCACAACCAAAATGAAAAAGTTGAACAGCTGACTGGGGAGCACATGTGCCAAGGGTACATGCCCATCCTACCTTCCCTCTTGCCACAGGCATATTAGCTGAAGGGACTAGAGCTAGGGACCCTCCGGGAAGGCTTTGGTTTTGCCTGTTGCCTCTGGTGGCAGGTCAGCCACACTGAGTTTACACTGTCCTTGCAGGAAAGCAGCATACATTGGAGATGCAGTCATTGGTTGTCCTTGTGGTCACTCCTGGATGTGACCAGCTTCCTTCTTTGGAGTCACTGGAGAATTGTAAGTACCACCCTGTTCCCATTCTAGAAGAGCAAGCACTTGTCTGGAGCTGGAGCTCTGGATGGCCTGGCCTAAGTTGCTGGCACTAGGCCTGGAGCTCTCCATGACTGTAGGGACTGAGGGCCAACAAGTGCCAAGAGCCACAGAAGGTGAGTTTTTCGTGTGCCCTCTAACCAGTGTCTGCAAGCTGACTGTGGATTGTCACACTAGCTGTTCACCGAGTCCCACGAGACCCCTGCCTTTTGGACTGAGCATAATTCTATTGCCATTTTAGGAATGTGCACACACTAGGCTGGTCTTCTCTTAAGAGATCCTACACAGGCAAGAGGAGGTGTTTTTTATCATTTGAACTGAGATGAGATCAAGTCCTGTGGCTGCCTGCTGTCTTCCCTGATCAGCAGCATTTGGGGACTCGCACTCTCCAAAGTAAAATTCAGTTATTGACTTTTTCCTCACATTCTTGGAGGAGGTCGCTAAAGCCTGGGGACAAAGGGAAAGGAGGGTGGTTACAAAGGCTTTGGGGAAGATGGAGGCTTAGACAGACACGCTCGGTCTCCTTCTACAACTAGAGAGGAATACAACTACTTCAAAACAAAAGATAACTAGAAATTCCAGAAAATAAAGCTACACGGAAGCCCAACGTATGAAGTTATAAACCAGCGGCGCCCTTTGGGCAGGTAAGAAGAGTGAAAGGGGGCGATGCTGTTTGCGGTAGCACCAGGGACAGCGGCAGGGAGAGCAATGTCAGCTGCAGTCTAACCTCAGCAACTTGAGACCCCAACGCTGGGAAAAGCAACCACCGCATCACCTCGAACGGTGAGGCCCAGAGGGCGGGAGGATGGATCCCGGTCTCCTAGCGGAATAACTGCAGGAATCCATCTTGGACCCCCGCCCCCACACAAAGCGCCACAGCACTGCGAAATAGGTTGCGGATCGCCACTGGTCTCCGCGCAGTGACGACAAAGTGCCACAGCGCGGTGAGAAAGGTTGCTGGACCACCGCCGGTTGCTGGGTTGTGACGAGTACACAGGCACTGCCCCCTATAGCCGGCCCAAGAAAACAAAACGCATCTGTCAAAATGAGGCAGACAACTATAGAAGTCCCGGTAGCGCAGCTCACCAGGCAACAGATGAAGAACCTGACAGATGAACAAATAAGAAACCTGTCAGAGGCTCAGTTCAGGGCCATTGTTATCAGGTGGCTTACAGAATTAACAAAAGATCTGGAAAAAGATGAGAAAGAATTTAAAAACACTCATACTGAAAGGAGCAAAACCACATACGAGACAGATGGTGAGGAAATAAAATCCAGAGTTCAAATCAACAAACCAGAACATCGTCGTCGTCGTCGGCAGCCGTCCGTCTCGAGAGACGATGGTGTAGCTTCTTAAGAGTCTATCTGCACCGCCGAGAATGGCTGTGCAGTCCGACTCGGGAGTGACACGGTATCTGTCTCCTCCCGTGTTGAATCGACATCTTGCGATGACGCTGGAGTGTCCTCTCCAGTGAAGCTGAAGCTACAGAGCCTGGGCAGGGTGATATGGAGGGTCTGCTGTTGCCCATGCAGCAGACCCCCCCTCTCTTCGCAGCTGAAGGGTCCAAGGGAAAGACGGAGTCAATACAGCTTGGTTTCAGGTGCGCCGCAGGAGTTGCCGGTGTTGACTACAACGTCAAACCGCCTTAGGGACTCCGGCTCCGGATTTTCTGTCGGGGTTTACTCCCTTAGCCTTTCCCCTGAAGAGGTATGCCGCAAGGCAGCGGAGGTTTTTTGGAGTCAGAGTTTTCCTTCTCTGATGTACCCTGACTGGAAGATCGAACCAGCGACACTTAGCTCGCAGGCCGACGCTCAATCCACTGAGCCAAACCAGCCAGGGGTATATATATGTAGATACTTATGTGTTTATGTTTTCAAAAAATGGGATTATACCATACATATTGTTTGGCAACTTGCTGTATACTTAAACTTTAAAAACTGTTTACCCACACAAATATACCCATCTGATTTTAGGCAAAGGTACAGAAGCAATTCAACAGAGGAAAGATAGTCTTTTCACCAAATGATGCTGAAGTAATTAAACCAGAACATAGAGAAGGAACAAACAGTCAACCAGTGCAGAGAGAGGAAACGGGAAGCAAGGAAAATGATGAGAGGATCAGAAACCTCTGGGACAGCTATAAGAGATCCAACATACGGGTGATCAGATTGCCAGAGGGCGAAGAAGAAGAACTAGAAATTGAAAAATTAAGTGAAAATATAATAAAGCAGAACTTCCCAAACTTGGGGAAGGAAATAGACTTACAGGTCCAGGAAGCACAGAGAGTTCCAAAACAACTGGACCCAGGGAGAACCACTCCAAGACACATTATAATCAAAATGTCAAAAGTTTAAGATAAAGAGAGAATCTTAAAAGCAGCAAGAGAGAAGAAAAGAATCATGTACAAAGGGGTCCCAATTAGACTATGAGCTGACTTCTCAAGGGAGACCCTGCAGGCAAGAAGGGACTGGCAAGAAATATTCAAAGTAATGAAAATCCAGAACCTACAACCACGAATACTTGATCCAGCAAAGCTGTCATTCAGAATAGAAGGGCAGAGAAAGTGTTTCCAGGACAAAATAAAACTGAAAGAGTTCATTAGATCCAAACCACTGTTATGAGATGTTAAAAGGACTGGTTTAGAAAAAGGAGGATCAAACCTATGAACACTAAAATGAAGACTGCATTACAAGAAACAACAACAGAAGCTAGGGAATTGAAACAAAGGCAAACTAAATAGGCAATGAGAGTGGAAAAAGAACTATAGGTATGGGGAGCATATTGGGGGGAAGTCAGCAGGGAAGGGGAAGGGGGAGAGGGAGGGAGATGGTATAGGAATTAAGAAACATCGTAGGAGGGAATGGAATAGACAAAGAGAGGTTGAGAAGAACTATATGCACAACCAATGGACATGGACTAAAAGGGGGGGGACAAGGGGAGGGAGGGCGGTCACCGGGTGGAGGGGAGCAGAGGGAAGGGAAATTGGAACAAATGTAACACTGTAATCAATAAAACACATTAAAAAAAGTAAAATTAAAAAAAAATTTAAAAAAAATCAAAGGCTTTGGGAATATTGGAACCTGGACTCACCCCTCCAGCATCACTGTTCCCTTTGCCAATAGGAGACCTCATATTTTCCTCTAAAGGCTAGTGGGAACTCATATTTCTCGGGAGAAAACTGACCCACAAGATGGGTAGTGGTTTACAGAGGACTCTGCTCCAGCCTGACCCTCATCATGTGTCATCTGCTAGGTCCTGCATAGTCCCTAAGTGACCAGCCTTCTGCTCTGGTTGCAGGCCTGGCCAGCCTGCAGCTGCCCTGATCTGGGGATGTGTCCTCTTTGAAAGAAAAAAAAAATGTGACCTTGCTGCTGTTTTTTAATCTAAGGATTTACACAGAACATGTGGTCTGTAATCTGAGAGTAGGTAGAAATCCTTAACCACATGGGCTTATTTCTGTTATTCCAGACACTCTGACCATAAACAAGGAGCAGTGTTTCCTCGTGTCTGAGACTGTCTGGGGAGCTCTCCGAGGTAACAAGATGGGGCTGAGGGCTGATGGGGGATGGTTGGCAATGGTGGGGTGGGAGGACAGGACTGGAGGCCCAGCAAATACCCCCATTTTAGGAAGCTTTCTTTGTGAAGAGCAAGTAGCATGTTTCCTCAGTCTCCTCACTGCTTCCCCTAGAAGTTGACAGGTTGCACCTGGGCACCTGGGCAGGTGCTCTGAGGCAGCTGTAGGAGACCCTGCAGGCTGCTGCTCAGGGTGCCGGCGGGGGCGGGTAGCTGGGGAGAGGGGCGGCTGACACAAACACTGCCTGTTGGGCTCTCACTGAAGATACACAATTGACCAGGTCCTTTAAAGGGGAAAACTATTGGGGAAAAAAAAAATGTCAAAAACAAAGAGGTAAACAGTAGTAAAATATGTAGAATTATATTATTTGGGGAGAAATTTAGGGCTTTCTTGGCTAACAGGTGACAGGCCTATGCCCTTCCTTTTAGCTTATTGAAAAGGAATTTGGTCCCTAGATACAGACTTAGCCAAATACCCTTACTTTTGGTAAAACACTTGCTAGTAAAGAGTGAGGGACATTCTCACAGAATTCCCAACCTTGCTTTGGTTTGTCTTTATTCCCTTGTCCCTCCTCTCCCCTCTCCTATGTTTTGTAGAAACAGCATTCCGACTCCCCTTTCTGCCCTCTTGTACCTTTTGTGCAAGTACTGATGATTCATTTGGTTGGGTGAGGGGAACCTGGGACTCCGGAATGCTGGGTGTCAGAGTCAGGGTGGTGAAAACCCCAAACTGTCCTGGCGTTCTGCCTCAATAAACTAAGAGGAAGGGCATAGGCCTATCACCTGTTAGCCAAGAAAGCCCTAATTTTCTGCCTCGAGTTGGGTGCTGAGTGACCACAGGGCCTTTTCATTCTGAGAACCTGCAACTCTGGGATTCCTTCGAGGGACTTCTGAATGCCACATGTCTGCCCTGGGCCTCACTGGAGTCTAGGAGTCTGTGTCCTACAAACTGAGACAGTCCTGGGGCGGCAGCTGTCTGCTACACCTCAGGTCCACATAGCTGGGTTTCTTCTCACTCTCTGAATAGGAAAAGGGGATGATTCTTTGTCCTCTAGTCCACCTGTGGACCCAGGCACCTTGGAAACTCAAGCTTATGATCGCTTTCTCACAATTCAATCTGGGAGAAGTGAAGGGAGAGCTAACTGGGGATTATTTTTCTCAGCTCCCTTAGCTTCCATGAGTATTGTCCTTAGAAAACCTGAACCCCTTGCAGGCAGATTGTCCGTACGTTTGTCCTTACAAGCACACGTCTTCTTAACATTCTTGTGAGTTTACGCCTTTGGAAACGTGAGTTAAAAGTGTGTGGGTTTTGAGGGTTAATGTATTCCTAGAAGGGACACTAAAACCCCTTACACTGATACCTCCCAAAATAAAATAGAGTAAAAATTGATACCGGCTTCCTAACACCCCTCGTTCATAGTGTTGAGAATCATCACACCTACATTACACCCGCTTTCACTGTGTGCCCAGGTATCATCCTCTGCCGCACTGGGCACCTCCCAGATGGATGCATCTTTCCCATCTCCCTAAGTCTTTATTCTGCCTCTCTACTTTCCTGTAGGTCTGGAGACTTTTAGTCAGCTTGTTTGGAGATCTCCTGAAGGCACGGTGAGTGTGGGCCCTCAATAAAGGACTTCTTTTAAATCTCAGGTTTGCTTCCAGTGTCCAAGGTCCTGGAAATGTCTTATCTTGCTTTAAGACAGAGTCCTAGTGGCTTGAGATGGCCTCAATGGTAGTACACAGGGAGACATGGGTGGAAACTGGTTTGGTAGACTTGAGCTGTTTGGAATCACTGTAATTTAGTTCCCTGAGTCATTATTTAGTAATGACTCTGAGACCACACTTCTTTGAAGAAGACAATGTATTATCAGTCATTGATAATGCAGACTCTGTAGGCTGAATGGTGTATAGGATAGCTGTAATTGGCTAGCCAGAGACAGATGCTCTCTGGACAGATTCTTGCTTATGGTCACTGGGGTAGAGGTTTGGGACATTTGGGGAGATGGTTACACTGCAGAACAGTCAGAGTGGCTTTTCAGGTATCTCAAGACACTTTATTTTTTTATCCCTCACCCTGTCCCCACCCGCCCCATGATAAATTCCCTTTGAATTCTGACAAGTTCAATATTTGGTCCCCACAGTTCTTAATCAACAAGACGGAGATTGAGGACTTTCCCCGCTTCCCTCACCGGGGCTTGTTGTTGGATACATCTCGTCATTACCTCCCACTGCCTAGCATCTTGGACACTCTGGTACCCGGCCTTAAGGCCTTCTTTGGGGTAATGGGGCAAAGGATAGCCCAGGTGCCATATTCCTAAAGAGTTGTAGAGAGAATATAAGTGACTTTATGAGCTCCTAGGAAAATGTAAAGGATGATCAACTCAAAAAAAAACAAGAGTGATTTAAATCTGTCTTACTGATAACTATCAACAGCGTCCAAGCTGTCTCCAGGAATGCCGAAGGTGGTTTTGGGAATTGGCATCTTTGACCAGCAGAGCTACTAACTTTATTTTAGTTAGGACAAGGTTGTAGGGAGATATTCCAAAGCCTTAACTGAGGGCATTCCTAACTATCTTGATTGAGTTTGATGGGCAGTCTTATCTAGTGGTTGGTGATCCAACTCGGGTATCTGCCTTTGCCTTTGCTCTTCTCGTGGAACCAAAGGAGTGGAGACATCCATCAGTCTTGGCTTCTGAGATTTATGGGTTATGGGGCTACTGAATTCACAACAGACCTCACAATTCTGATAAATACATACTAGTCAGACTACCCAAAACAGATGGCAGGAGGAAGTGTTAGTCTTCAGGGTGTTTGGGCGCTTTTGGAAGACTGCAGGTACCACATAGCTGCAGCTCTCCTCTCAGTGTGGCTACAGCTCATCTCACAAAGAGGACACACTGCCTCTGTCAGCCATCTTTGGATGTGCCCTGGGGAAGGTTTGATAGAACCTAGTAACACGGGACACTGAGGCAGACTGAGGGTGTGTGAGACAGCCTGGAAGTCTTCCCAGCTTCCCAAGTTTGAGGCTGAGCTGGAGAGTCTGTGGTGGGTTCACAGCATATGCTCTGGCTTACAGGATGTCATGGCATACAATAAATTCAACGTGTTCCACTGGCATCTGGTTGATGACCCTTCCTTCCCATACGAGAGTTTCACTTTTCCAGAGCTCGCCGGAGAGGTATGTCTTGATTTCATCTTGACCAAGTTTACAGGATGACGTTTGAGCCTAGCTGTGGTGCTGCTGGCAAAGGCACTAGCTCTCCTCCTAACCAGCCAGTTTTAGGGACACATTGGCACGGGAAAGGCACTGTATTTGATGTCAGGAGACCTGAGTTCAAAGGTCACAGAAGATAATCTGCCATGGTCTCATTTTCTTTTTACTTGTTTATTTTGTGTCAGGTGGCTGTAATACCTCCTTGTCCATCTCCCTGGCTTTGTGACGTGGAGTCGAAACAATAGATGTGATAGCCTGTGGGAAATTATGTATAAGTTCCATAAAGATAGTTCCCGATACCTAAGGACTGTGGGTAGATTTTCTGATATCTAGAGTTTTGGAGGCATTTTTAGGATCCTCTAATCTGCTAGCCTTCAGGAAATGAGATCTTTAAGGGTGTGTTGTGCCTTTCAGGGGTCCTACAACCCTGCCACCCACATCTACACAGCACAGGATGTGAAGACGGTGATTGAATATGCACGGCTTCGAGGTATCCGTGTCTTGGCAGAATTTGACTCTCCTGGTCACACTCTGTCCTGGGGAGGTAAGAATAATGTCAGGGGTTGGAGGAAGTCTACCGGTCCTCCTCTCCTTTGGGCTCTAGGGTGTTAGCACTTGGATGTGGCATGCTCTGTCCTTGGTCACTGGAAGAATGTTTTCTGTCAGCCTGGGAATTCAGATAGGCAGAACTTACTTTGGGCAAAGGAGGCCACTTCTTACTATTAAAATATGGGCAAATTCTTCTCAGATGTCCTTGTCTTAATGATGCCCTTGCAGGTTGTCTCGCCCTTGAGTGGAAGATTTTGCCAGTTTGGCTGAATTGGCTTTTTTTTTTTTTCTGTCTAAAGGCAGTGTGAGAGCAGCCTTTGGGAGCGAGGGTGACCCCTGCTGGAAACAGTGTGTCAAGGCAAGAGTGTGTGTGCTGACAGTTGTCAGGCTATGCCCCACCCTCTGGCTGTAATGTTGTTATATTTGGGGGTTTTTTAAAAGATTTTATTTATGTGTTTATTTATTTATTAGAAAGAGGGGAAGAGGGAGAGGAGGGAGAAAGAGAGGGAGAGAAACATTTATGGGCAAGAGAAACATGGATCAGTTGCCTCCCACATGCCCCCAACAGGGGGCCAGGCCCACAATCCAGGCATGTGCCCTGACCAGGAATCGAACTGGCAACCTTTCAGTTTGCAGGACGACCCCAGCCCACTAAGGCACACCAGTCAGGGCTATTTGTATTTCTTTGACTGTGACTAAACACTCATAATTACCAGTATCTTTTGAGTCCCTGAGTATTTCCACCTGTGTGAGCGTAATGTTTATGAATATGATTGTCTTAGTGTAACTTAATGTCCTGTGTATATGATGGTGCATGGGGGTCTATATATTTGTGATACTTGTGTGGGATTCTCTACTGACTTAGGTGTCTCTGGATTATTGACTCCCTGCTACTCTGGGTCTCAACCCTCTGGCAACTTTGGACCAGTGAATCCCATTCTCAACAGTACCTATGAGTTTATGAATACATTTTTCTTGGAGGTCAGTTCTGTCTTCCCGGATTTTTATCTTCACCTTGGAGGAGATGAGGTTAACTTCGCCTGCTGGTATGAGCCCTTTTGATCTTCCTATCCTGGCCTCATGAACTGCTTGCTGAGAGTAGAGGTTAGCCCCTGACGGGCTACCTGTCTCAGGTGTTTCTCAGGGACTAATCTCTGAGACAGCATTCTGTCTTAATCCAGGTGGCTCAGGTCTTGGGCCTGTCTTCTCTCCAGCTGTAGAGAGGCCTTGCCTGATTTTGACAAGGCTGTGAATGTGAAACTCTCCCTTATTCTTAAGGATATTCCCCGTAAATATCTTTGCAATACTCAGGAAAAACCAGCTCTAGGTAGAGAATTGTCTTGTTAAAAACAAGACATGGAAGAGGGAAAACACATTCCAGGAGAAAATGTGATCAAAATATAGACATTGTGGGGTAAGGGAGTGGCAGCAACACTTGTATCCAACTGAATAGAGAATACGTATTAAGGAAAAAACAGAATATGCCCAGGGTGGGGGTTAGAATGTGCCGGGCCCCAGGTCAAGACCTCAGAGCCACATGTCATAATCCAGAGATCAATATGTGTTCTCTTTGAGAGTTTGAACTTAAAGGCTCAAACTTTCTCAGCCTATATGAACGGCCCCTTTATATAATACTTGTTCAGCCACACCTTCCATATTTGGGGCCTCTGAGATCCTTAGATGATTTTTATTTCAGGTGAAAAGGGAAGTTGTGGGAAGCCAGATGACTTATCTCCAAGCTTTGGGCTTTTAGAATGCTGAAAGAATTACTCTTCATTTTTTCTTGGGATTTAGGAAATCCAACCCAGATGTCCAGGCCTTTATGAAGAAGAAAGGCTTTGGTGATGACTTCAAACAGCTGGAGTCCTTCTACATCCAGACGTGAGGAAGGAAGGACGATGGGCGGGGTCTCTTAGGTTGCCTCCTGTGAGGGACCATACTGCTTGACCACTCTCTGAGCCCCTTTAAAAAAGTCCCTCATCTTCTATTTTCAGGTTTGGAGTGGTCAGTCTAAACAGGGGAAGACACTGCTTAATCAGGAATGGGCCCCTAACTAGGTTCCACCCCAGAGCACTGGCACCGACAGCCTGCAGCCTGTCTGAGCTGAGCAGACACTCTCTTTACTCTCCAGGCTGCTCAACATCGTCTCTGCCTATGACAAGGGCTACGTGGTGTGGCAGGACGTGTTTGATAATAAAGTAAAGGTGAGCTAGGAACAGGGAGAGGAGGAGCCACCTTCAGTGCCTCCCTCTGGTCTCCCAGCCCCTCCCTCCCTCTGCACAGACTGATCCTCCGGATTTGGATTAGGCTTTAATGTTCAGAGCATTTGGGGCTACCTCTCCTTTCCCTCTAGAAAGGTTGCAGGGGTCTGGGTGTGGGTTTTGGAGCCTCTCTATCTTCCCTCACTACAGATTGATCAAGAGTTATTTCTGCTGCTAAGTTACTTGGGATTCCCAAAACTGGCATAATGGGTTGGGTTTTTTTTCCTGAGTCATAGACTAGGGTCTTGCAGATGTACAAAAGCAGGGTTTCCTTCTTCTTCATTGCTGATGGATAAGGTCCCAGCTTCCTGCCACATGCAGGGCTCTGCAGGAACCTTGTCCCATCCTCAAACATCTGGAGGCTCTTGGACATGGTAGCTTCCAGTGAGTCTCCTGGGCCCCACTGCTTGTCTCCCTAACTCACAGCCAGTATTACCATCTCAGTGTGGAGAAAGATGGGGACAAAACAGCAGGGAGCTCTCCTGCGGCCTGTGGAACCCTTGACCTCCACATGGTGCTAGAAGCTTCATGGTCAGGAGCTTCTGGAGAGCAGAAGGATCCATACCCCCTGGCCTGGTGGCCTGCATAACAGTGTGGCCCAGAAATCTCCTCGGCTATGTGCCATACCACCATTTGACCTTTGTGATAGGTTCGGCCAGACACAATCATCCAGGTGTGGCGAGAAAAGGTACCGGTAAGCTATCTGAAGGAGCTGGCGCTGATCACCAAGGCCGGCTTCCGGGCTCTGCTCTCGGCCCCCTGGTACCTGAACCGCATAAGTTATGGCCCTGACTGGAAGGACTTTTACATGGTGGATCCCCTGTCATTTGAAGGTAAAAGCGGGGCACTCTCCTCACTGACCAGAGAGGGCTGGGCTGGGGCACAGTGGGGAGGCAGGAGGGTCTGGGCTGGGTATTTTAGGTTGGGAGATTAAACAATCTGTCTGAGGAGAGGGTGGCATTAGGGGAACTGTAGTTGTCGGCCATTGCTGTTTCCCTTTAGGCAGTCCTGAGCAGCAGGCTTTGGTGATTGGTGGAGAGGCCTGTATGTGGGGAGAGTATGTGGACAGCACAAACTTGGTCCCCAGGCTCTGGTAAGGGTTTTCTGAGGACATGGAGGGTTGGGTTTGCGGGCATAGGGTCTCCCTTACAGACTAGTACTCTCCTTTCAGGCTCGGAGAGGCGCATTACAGTGACCCTTCTGTTTGAGTGTAATACCCACTGCTCACCTGCCTTCCATTTCTGCTTCTCTAACCACCTGTTAGGTTATGTAAGGTAGAAGTAGGGTGATGAGACCTGAAGAGCACAGGTGACTCGCTCAGCACCCAGCCCAGAAGTCCACGATACTTGTAGTGAAACTTCTGTAGACTGTCTCCTCAGCAACCTCACTGAGCCTGGGGCGTGTGCAGTTAACATTTACACAACTGCCACTGCCACTGCCGCTGCCACTGCCACTACAGTCAGTAAAGGTTCAGGATGCCTTCAAGACTTACTCTGGTTGACATGTCTGTGAGAGAGAAGAGTGGGACCACTGTCCACATTTAATGAAGACAGAGCTGAGCCTTGAGGTCCTTGGGAGCCCTTCAGAGAGGCTATCTCTGAATAAGGTGTTGGTCATATCTCGGCCCTGAGCCTGAACAAGAGCCAGTAGCCTGTAGGTGCCCCATCCCTTTGCAGGGAATCCAGGGAATCCAACCTGGTGCATGCCCCCTTTCCTCCAGGCCCAGAGCAGGGGCTGTTGCCGAGAGGCTGTGGAGCAACAAGGTGGTGACAGACCTAGATTTTGCCTTTAAACGTTTGGCACACTTCCGCTGTGAGCTGCTGAGGTAAGCAGGCCGTGGGGCCTCCCCAAGGAGGTGGGCAGGTCAGGGGCTTGGGACTCCTCACTGATGGGAAAAGAACACCCAGTAATAGCTAACACTTGCAGAGGCTAACTGCATGGTAAGCACGGTGCTTAGCCCTTTACAGGCATTAGTATTTCATTGAATCTTCACCACAACCCCATATATTATTAGACACAGTTTTATCTCCATTTTTGAAAGGCATCTGGGGCACAGAGAAGTTAAGTAACTTGCCCAAAATTGCTTAGAACCAGGATTTGAACCAGGCCAACTTTATACTCGGCCATGCTTTTATGTAAGCCCTGTGTTCCTGTTGGGGATAAAACTATGTGAGACAGTCATTTTCTGATTGATTCATTGACTAGGTCTGGAGGACCTGAGGGATACAGCCTAGTGCAGAGCAGAGCCTCAGGCTGAAAGCCAAGCATGGTGGGGTTCCCTCCCATCTCTAAGCACATTGCTTATTTGGATAATGAAGGAGGCATGCCTAGAGGTGAGGCTGAGACCTGAGGACAGGTTTGCATGCTCACATGGATTGGCTGCACCTCAGTCCCCCACTGCCACCACATTCGCAGTATTTTAGAGCCCTTATGGGATGTGTGGGGGGGTTGCTCGGTGGGCCAAGAGTACAAGGTACCCCTCAGGCATCTCCCTTTTTTCTAAAGGAATTGAGTATTTGGAGCTAGGGTTCAGAGACAGGCAGGTTAGAAATTGGGAGGTGTTCCCCAAAATTCCTGGGTGTTCCTTTATCAGAATTTCACCTGGGGCACCTGTTTAGAATGCAGATTCTTGCCAACAGTTGGCCCTAACCCAAGTGAAAATCTCTGGAAGTGAGACAGTGAATTGGCATACAGGGACAGTTTGCCACCCACAGAAATGGGGGAAGGGAAGACTGTTGGTTGTGGTGAAGGCATTGCTAGGGACTAAGACCGACCCCCTTCTGAGTGGCGCGTCTTGCCCTGTTTCTCCACATCCTCCTGCAGGCGAGGTGTCCAGGCCCAGCCCATCAGTGTAGGCTTCTGTGAACAGGAGCTTGAACAGACCTGAGCAAGCAGCCCTGGCATCAAGGAGGGTGCCGGCCCTAGAAGAGCAGTGGTGGCGCAGGGCTCCCACCACATCCCAGCCGGGGGTTGGAGCCCTTGCCCGTGTGCCCCTGTGCCTGGAGAGAAGGGGACTGCTGCTGGTGTCCAATAAAGAGTGATGTGGCATTTTTCTACACTAACCATGGATTCCCTGTGTAAAAAAAAATGTGAGTGGCCCTGGGATCGGGGAGCTGCCAGGACTGGCCTTCTGCTTCTGAGAGAGGTGGGGCTCAGTAACTGCCCCTGGAGGGATCTTGTAAGTTGAGGACTGAGAGGCCTTTGTGCTGTCCTGCCTCTCCCACCCTCACACATAGTCCAGGTACACACCCCTACCCTCTAGTCACTTCCCTCCAGGGAGGTGGGGGTCACTTAGACCTCCAAGGCTTCTATACATGAAAGAAAATATAGGGGTTCAAAGAAGTTCGGGGCAGTGGCAAGAGCTTCAGACCCAGCCTGGTCGCAAAATATCCCCTCTCCCGTGCATTCCTCCCCTAGAGCTTTTTCTTCTGCTTTGGGTTTCTTGTTACTTCAGTTCATTCAACCATTATTGAAATGTTATGGAACACACATTATGGTCTTAGCACTGTGATGGATGTTGAATATGAAGGGCTTGGTCCCAAGAGGCCCTGGTCAGCTCCCCAAAGCCAGCAACTTCCATTTTCCCACACATGTTCAGCCCATGGCATCATTTCAAGAGGATCAATGGCACAGCTGAGACTATGAGAAGAAAGTCCTGGGGGTCCAACAGGTGGGCATGTGGCTCTGAAAGAAGGTCTTAGTATAAGTGACCGGTCTTCCTTTGGAGGACGTGGCTCACCGTGGACCTAGGCTGCCCCCTGCTGGTTTTGTGGGCAGCAACTGTTTTATTTATTTGTTTGTTTATTTAATATTTTATCTATTTATTTTTAGAGAGTGTGGAAGGGATAGAGAAAGAGAGGGAGAGAAACATCAATGTGTGGTTGCCTCTTGCACATCCCCAGCTGGGGATCTGGCCCACAACCCAGGCACGTGCCCTGACTAGGAATCGAACTGGTAACTCTTTGGTTTGCAGGCTGGTGCTCAATCCACTGAGCCTTACCAGCCAGGATAGCAACTGTAACAGATTAGGATTTCTTTCACCATTATTTAAGTTCTTTTACCTGGTCCTGGGATGGAAGGACAATGGAGAGATTTCCAGGCATTTCTTTCAGAAAGTTTCTAGGCTTGTGGACTCAGAAGCCTGAAGAAGGCAGGCCTGAGAAGGGATCTGAGTAAAATTTGGCCCTCAAACAACATCCTTCAGTCCTTCTGTTGTTCTCCCGTGGGGACCTGGTTGGAGGTACACCAGCCGTGCCTTCTTACACTGTTTCTGTAGGGACAGGGTGGGCACATTCTACCTATAGAACCCTCTTGGGGATGGGTTTTCACATGGCCTAGAGTAACCATGCCCTGGGCGCTGACCTAGAAAGACACCACCTGCACCCACCAGAGGAGCCCTCCTACGTCCATTACCCAGAGAATTCGGTGGGATGGTTCCAGGCAAGGGCCCTGCAGGAGCGCAGCTATACTTCAGTTGCCCCTGTATCCTTCTTGATCATAACTAACATTGCTCTTGTTTGGGACAATGGTAAATAAAAAGATCAGCCATTAAGTCATGTCAAGTCAATGAAGGGACCAGTCATGAAAACATTTGTGTTAAAGCAGTAGGTTCTATGATTTCTTATTCCTGTTGTAAACATTTTGCTTAATGTTATTAGTTTTACATTAAAAAAAAAAAATCAATGTGGACTAATCGAGCCCTTCAGTGGTGGGATGTCTGTTTCCAACTTTACCTCTGCTCCTGTGAGCCCAGTGATTATGAGAGCTTTTACCAAAAATCATCAGACCTCTAACTGCTGACCTCAGTGACAGCCCATTCTGTTCCGGTGCTTCCCCACCTCAGCTCCTTTACCCTGTGCTGTGTGGGTTTAGTGCCTCACCCTGCCCACAGCCACACTATACCGGCCTGCCTGTGTTTTCTGCACACCACCAGGGGGCGGAGAAGTGCCCAGACTTCCCTGGTTCCAGGCACAGGGCACAAAGAGTCTGCCCCACTCTCCTGTAAATCTAAGCAAAGCAGGCCTAGTGGGAATAAAAGAGTGAATGGAGGCTGGGAGGACATTCAGCCCTCCTCCTTCGTAGGAATTGAGGCCTTGTGCTAGGTACCCCTTCCTTGTTGGACTCTGGTGTTTTCAGGTGCATCTCAGTGGAGTAGCACAGGAATGGGTGGCAGAGGAGATGGGCACAGGTGCTCCACAATGCTAGAGATGGCACCAGTATGGGGGTAATTAAAGTCAGATGATACTGGGAAGCGGTGAAAAAAGGAGTATGGTATAAACTGATTTATGTAAATGTACATAAACACCTGCTGACAACATCATTAGCACTTGAAAGTTTCAATTTTTATACTTTTTGTCAATGTCATTTGTAAGATTAAGCCGTTACAACTGTGTATCATATAACTTTTTTCCACTAAGAAAGAAAAGTAGGAATTGGGTGCTTTGTCTATTAAAGTCATTCTGTATTTTTTCCTTTATAAATAAATAAATTGAAAGTTTGAAAATTAGTATCCTTTTATACCAACTGTTAATATATGTATAACATACATGTATTTTAACTCATTTCAGTAAAATTTTTGTTTAGTTTTTTTCCTTAGTATTCACACTGTATAAATTTTCAGTCCTCACGCTTGTTTTTAAAAATCCTTTCAGAAGCAGGTGTGTGTGTGTGTGTGTATGCCTGCATTTTTCAATGAGATTTTAAAAATGAAAATGTCAATAAACCATGCTTATTTTCACAGTAATTATTGTAATTAACCATATCCACGTTGTCTTCCCTACAGTAAGTACTTTTATTTTTAATGATTTCAAATATTTCAAAAATAAAAGCATAGAGAATGATAAACACAGTAAAGCCACCACCAGCTTTATTACATCTTAATGGTCATGTTTGCTTCAGACTTTCTTAGATGAAATATTATTGATATTCCCAGTGCCAGTCCCTTCCCAAAATAGCCACTTCTAAGACTTCATTTCCTCTGGATATTTGATACTTAGCTGTGATTTTTCTTCATTGTTAATAAATTCTTTATGGCTCACTTTATAGCAAATTAGGAAGGGATGTCTTGGAAGCCACTCAAAAATTGTGTGTGAGAGGAGACAGACCAGCTGGCAGGCAGACCTGTGTGGGGAAATGGCTGTGCTGTGCTGTGTTGGTGTGCTGCTCAGCATGAGAAGGGAGCATACTGAGGGTGTCTGTAATCTATGAAAGAGAAGATATTGAAACATGAAAATTCAGAGTAAACTATACAGATATTTATTTAGACTTGTGTTAAGTCAGAAATTTGAACAAAGGTATTTGTGGAGATACATCCAGCAGAACAAAAGTACTTTGATGTTTTTATGTGTTCCTTGTTTCAGACACTGATGTTAACTTCTTTAAACCTCATCCAAACCAGTGAGGAGGGTGTATTTTCCTCATTTAACAGATAAGTAAACAGACAGAGGTTAAATGACTTGTTCATGGTTACACAGCTAGGCCGAGTCAGGATTTGTACTCAAGGAATATGGATCCAAGCTCACCTAGTTAATTCTACCCTGCACTGCATGGAGCCCTCGGGCACTGTCCCACACTGTACCAGACATCTTGCTCTTGGACACTGCATTCATACATGCAGTGAGGCTGGGTTCTCAGCTACATCTGGGCTCGAGTCCATTTCTTCCCAAACCATCTCCTTGTGGATGGCTTCTTTATCTCAAAACAAATGGGCACAGTTTCCCCTATCTTTACATAAACTAAAAACTCAGTTCTGGTTTTCCTGAGTCACATTGCCTGAAACAACTGCAGATTTGTTTCCACTTCTCATCCAGTCCTCATTAAAGTGCCCACTGAGGCCAACAATAAGCATCATATTGCCAAATTCAGGGATGTCTCTCAATAAAAGTAAAACATTACTTGGTCTTTCCTTGTGTTTTGAGATTTTGCTCACTCCTCTGAAATTATTTCTTCCCAAACTTCTGTGACATCATTCTCCCCTGAATTTTCTCCAATATCTTTTATGGTTCTCAACATGCATCACTGACTCCTATAGCAAACTGCCGTTCAACAACCAATTGTTCTGAAGTGTTTATCTTCTTTCCCCTTATATATGTTTTTCTCAGTGATCTCGTTTACACTCAAGTCTGAAGAATATATATCCTCTGAACTCCAAAGTCATCTACTTGATAATCATATCACCTGAATGTCCACCACACACTTTAAGCTCATGTGCCAAGCAGAATTCATTCTCAATTTTCATAACTCCCCACTCTACTATCCCACTACTCATTTGAGCCAAAATCTAGAAATCATCTTTAACTCCTTCTTATCATAATTGCCTTCTAATCTGTCATCGGGTCATGCCTACTCTATAGGAATAACTCTTAGATCCATTTACACCTCTCCATTTGCACTGCCACCATCTTTGTATATACCTGGCACATCTCCCCTGAACTTAGAGTAGGGCCCTGATACATACACCTTGAGTATTCCAGAGTCTTCTTTTTAAACTGAAAGTCAGATTGTGTCAATTTTCTGATTTTAACTTTTCAAAATTTCCCGATTGTCCAATTCCCTTTGGGTATTCTTCTTACCAAAAAGCCCCGAGGAACTGGGAATGACTTTTGAAGGTAATAAAAGCCCATAAGATTAAAGGCCTGGTACCTTGGTTGGTTGTGCGGTCCACAGCAATCTTCCCAGGGAAGGAATGAAGATTGTTTTCCTGAAAGATGGCTAGAAGGGACCTTAAGGCACACACACACACACACACACACACACACACACACACAAAAAGATGTCTTCTGAGCTCTCTGATCAACACTTCATGACACTTTATCTGTATTAGTCAGCACTTTGGTAGTTGCAAGGAAACAACCCAAGCAAAAGAGAATGTTGTCTGTGTCAATGCATGCTTCATCTAATAGGAGTCAGTAATTCTGTGATCCTGGGAATAAATCTAATAGAAGACATGCAAGAGCTTCATGCAGAAAATTATTAAATTTTTGAAAGGTAAAAAGAACCAGATGTAGATATGCAATATGTCGAGTAACAAGACTCGATATTGTAAGGAATTTTAAAAACAATCTGTAGGGACTTCTGGATGGAGGTGTAAATACACACGCTGCATCACCTCACAACTGAGAAGGAATTTACAAACTTCAAAACTAAAAAAAAATAAAACCAGGAAAACGAAAGTACAGGGAAGTTCAGCAAAGAAATAAAGAAGAAATAATCAGCCAGAAAAGTAAGAGGGGCAAAGCCGGGACGGAGAGAAAGAGGAGTGAAACAGCCCCTGCGGAGCGGTGCTTGGCGGATGTGCGGCTTGCGGGGTCAGCTAGCAGTACAGCAACTGTAGCCATGGTGAAAAACAGTCATACAGCTTAAATCTGAGAAGCACTCCCAGCCACAAACCAGATGGATCCCAGCCCCAGACACGACTGGGTAGCTTGCGGTTCCAGTGCCGAGAAAATAGAGCCGCATTGCTTCTGACTGTGGAAGCCAGTGAGGGTTGGGGCGGAGGAGGAAGCTACCAGTCTAGAAAAGGAGGCAGCCTGCTTAGTACGGGAAGGGGGGGAAGTGCCTGGAAAAGCGGCGGTAGCTGGCACTGTTCCCTTTCAGACCCCTACCCCACATAGTGCCAAAACATGGGGAAACAAGTCACCAGCACTAATGAATACCTAAGACTCTGCCTCCCATAACGTAAAAGGTGCAACAGCCCTCCCCAAATCACAGAGGCAAACACAGAGAATTGTCAATATGAGGAGATGAGAAGTACGGCCCAGAAGGAGGGGCAGGTCAAGGTTCCAGTGACACAACTGGCAACGAGCAGATAGTGAACCTAACAGATGAGGAGAGCGCAAACTTAACTGATGCACAGTTTAAGTCATTAGTGATAAAGATTTGGCTCAGTGGATTGAGCGTCGGCCTGCGAGCTAAGTGTCGCTGGTTCGATCTTCCAGTCAGGGTACATCAGAAGGAAAACTCTGACTCCAAAAAACCTCCGCTGCCTTGCGGCATACCTCTTCAGGGGAAAGGCTAAGGGAGTAAACCCCGACAGAAAATCCGGAGCCGGAGTCCCTAAGGTGGTTTGACGTTGTAGTCAACACCGGCAACTCCTGCGGCGCACCTGAAGCCAAGCTGTATTGACTCCGTCTTTCCCTTGGATCCCTCAGCTGCGAAGAGAGGGGGGGTCTGCTGCATGGGCAACAGCAGACCCTCCATATCACCCTGCCCAGGCTCTGTAGCTTCAGCATCACTGGAGAGGACACTCCAGCATCATCGCAAGATGTCGATTCAACACGGGAGGAGACAGATACCGTGTCACTCCCGGGTTGGACTGCACAGCCATTCTCGGCGGTGCAGATAGACTCTTGGGAAGCTACACCATCGTCTCTCGAGACGGACGGCTGCCGACAACGATAAAGATGCTCACAGACTTGACAGATGAGATTAAACATGACAGGGAAAGAATGAAGATTATCCTAGGTGAAATGAAGGAAAATCCACATGAAACAAGTGGTGAAGGAAAGGAAACCAGGGTTCAAATAAACAAATTGGAACATAAAGGAGAAATAAACAGTCAACAAGTATGGAAGGAGTAAATGAGAACTGAAAAAAATGAGAGGCTTAGAAACCTCTGAGATAGCTTTAAATGTGCCAAAATCCAAATCATAGGGTTTCTAGAAGGTGAAGAGGGAGCGCAAGAAACTGAAAAATTATGTGAAAAAATACTGAAGGAAAACTTCCCTAATTTGGGGAATGAAATGGATATATGGGCCCAGGAAGCAGAGAGAGTAGAGCGTTCCAAACAAACAAGACCCAGGAAGGACCACACCAAGACACATCATAATCAAAATGCCAAAGGTTAAGGATAAAGAGAGAATCTTAAAAGCATCAAGAGAGACGAGGAGAATTACCTACAAAAGGGTACCTATAAGACTGTCAGCTAGGAGACTTCCGGCCAAGATGGAGGTCTAGACTGACAGGCTCTGTCTCCCTCCACAACTAAGAAGTAATACCAACAAAACCAGAAATAACCAGAAGTTCCAGAAAATAAATGGAAGTCCAACATGTGAAGTTATAAAGAAGTGGTGCTCATCCGGGCAGGTAGGAGGGGTGAAGCCAGGGAGGAGAGGTCAAGCTGTGCTGTCCGTGGCAGCAGCAGCAACAGCAGCAGGACAGCGGTAAGAACAGACACCCGCATTTAAGAGGAGGCTGCAGACCAGACCCGTCAGCTTCTGATTCCAAAGCCAGGGAAGGCAGACTTCCATTGCCTTGGACTGTGAGGGCCGGAGGGTGTCGGGATGTAGAAGGAGGCTCCCGGTCTCAACAGAGAGTGAACAGCAGGAATCCATTTTGGACCCCCACCCCCGCAGAAAACACCACAGCGTGGTGAGACGGGTCTCCTGGTTGTGACGAGTGCACAGGGCTCTGCCCTCTATAGCGTAGGAGGTGTGATAGCCCTGCCCAGGAAGCAAAGGTAAACACAAAAATGTTCAAGATGGCACAGATCATGATAGAAATCCCAGTGACTCAGCTGACCAGACAGCAAATTTCTAATCTAATGAAACAGCAGATAGCAAATCTTTCTGAGGCACAGTTCAGAGCTTTGTTTATAAAAGCCCTTACAGACCTAACAGCAGATCTTGAACAAGACAGGGAAGAAATGAAGGCTAGTCCTGCTGAAATGAACAAAAACACATATGAAACTAGTGGTGAGGGCAAGAAAACCAGGGATCAAATCAGCAAATTGGAACATAGGGAAGGAACAAACAGTCAACCAGTACAGAAACAGGAAAATGAAGAGAGGCTCAGAAGTTTATCAGACAGCTATAAGCAGGCCAACATCCAAATCACAGGGTTGCCAGAAGGTGAAGAAGAAGAACTAGAAATTGAAAAATTATGTTAAAAAATAATGAAGCAGAACTTCCCTAACTTGGGGAAGGAAATAGACTTACAGGTCCAGGAAGCACAGAGAGTTCCAAAAAAAATGGACCCAGGGAGAACCACACCAAGACACATTATAATCAAAATGTCAAAAATTAAGGATAAAGAGAGAATCTTAAAAGCAGCATGAGAGAAGAAGAGAATTACATACAAAGGGGTCCCAATAAGACTGTCAGCTGATTTCTCAAAAGAAACTCTGCAGGCAAGAAAGGACGGCAGGAGATATTCAAAATGATGAAAAGCAAGATCCTACAATCAAGATTACTCTATCCAGCAAAGCTATCATTTAGAATGGAAGGGCACAGAGAGTGCTTCCCAGACAAAGTAAAGCTGAAGGAGTTCACCATCACCAAGCCATTATTATATGAAATGTTAAAGGAACTTATTTAAGAAATAGAAGATCAAAACTATGAACATTAAAAAGAAAACAGTATCACAACTACCAACAACAGAAATGGGGAAATGGAAACAAAGGCAAACTAAGCAGACAACCAGAGTGGGAACAGAATCACAGGTATGGACAGCATGGTGTGGGAGGAGGGAAATGGTGCAGTATTTAAGAAGCATAGTAGTGCAGAATGGACAGGGGGTGTTGACAAGAGCTTATATGCGCAACCCATGGACATGGACTAAGGGGAGGACTGCTGGAGGAGAGGCTTAGAAACTTCTGGGACAACTTTAAACATGCCAACATCCAAATCATAGAAGTGCTAGAAGGAGAAAAGGCAGAGCAAGAAATTGAAAACTTATGTGAGAAAATAATGAAGGAAAACTTCCCAAATTTGGCAAAGGAAATACACATACAAGTCCATGAAGCACAGAATCTCAAACAAGCTAGACCCAAGACACATCATAATTAAAATGCCAAAGATTCAAGAGAAAAAGAGAATCTTAAAAGCAGCAAGAGATATGCAGAGAGCTCCCTACAAAGGGGTTCCTATAAGATTATCAGCTTTTCCTCAAAAGCAATTTTGCAGGAAGAAGGGACTGGCAAGGAGTATTCTTGATGAGAAGCAAGGACCTACAACCAGGATTACTCTATCCAGCAAAGCTATCATTTAGAATGGAAGGGCACAGAAAGTGCTTCCCAAAAAAGAAAAAGCTAAAGGAGTTCATCATCACTGAGCCATAATTATATGAAATGTTAAAAGGACTCATTTAAGAAAAATAGGATCTAAAGAATGAACATTAAAATGACAACAGAATCTAAAAAGTAAAGACAAATACAAACTAAGCAAACAACCAGAATAGGAACAGAATCATAGGTATGGGGATCATTTCAGGGGTTATCAGCTGGCAGGCAGAAGGGGGAGAAATGGGGAAATGGTGCAGGGATTAAGAAACATAATTGGTAGGTACAAAATAGACAGGGGGATGTTAAGAATAGTAAAGGGTGAAGCCAAATAACTTATATACATGTCCAATGGACATGAACTAAGGGGAGTGGGATTGCTGCAGAGAAGGGGTGTATTGGGCAGAGGGGAGCAAAGGGAAGCGAAGTTGGGATGACTCTAACAGCATAATCAATAAAATATATGTAAAAAGTGAAATTATTTATTACCAAAATTGGCTCAGTGATAAGTATGAAGATATTTGTATGATATGAGGTATTTGTTTGGAAGACATGCATCAAACCTTCAAGGAAGGATTCACAAACATTTATAAATAGAATTTTAATTTTTTTTCTAGAACGTGTTTTATTAAATTTTTCTAAAGCAGTGTGGTGCTTCTAAGTTTTGTAAAGTAGAGATTTCCAGCAAAGATGGAGGCCTAGACAAGCATGTTGTGTCTCCTTCCACAAGTAAGAAGAAATACAACTACCTCAAAACTAGAGACAACCAGAAGTTCTGAAAATCGAGCTGCATGGAAGTCCAACAAACATAAAGAAGAAATCAAGACAGGAGGGGCGGAGCTGGAGCAGAGAGGACGTGGTGTGGTGATGGTGGCAGGAGCAGTGGCAGTGGTGGGCTACCAGAAAGCACAGTCACACATTTTAAAAAGTCAGGAGGGACACCTGGGGAGCGCTCCAAGCACCAGACAAGACCACGGAACTCACGGTCCCAGCACCAGGGAAAATAAAGCCTCATTGCTTTTGACCGTGCAAATCAGTAGGGGTTGGGGTGGAGGAAGAAACTGCCAGTCTCTCAGCAGAATCCACTTGTTTAGAGGGCCACCATGGTCCTAGAACATCCACAGACCCACCCACTGTAGGAAAGACAGCAAGGGCAACAGCTAGAGAGGTGCCAGTTCCATATGAAGTGGGAGAAGTGCCTGGAACAGGCGTGAGTGCTGAGCAAGTGGCATTGTTCCCTCTCAGACCCTTCCCCAACACACAGCGCCACAATGTGGTGAAACGGGTCGCCCTGTACTTATGAATCCCTAAGGCTCTCCCCCTTACAATGTAACAGTAGCAAGAGCTCTGCCTAAGACACAGAGGCAAACAAACACAGATGCCTGTCAAGATGAGTAGACAGAGAAGTATGGCCCAAAAGGGGGAATGGATCAAGGTTGTAGTGAAAGAACTAAGTGATGAGGAGATAGCCAACCTAACAGACGCAGAGTTCAAAACATTGATGATAAAGATGCTCACAGATTTGACAGATATGCTTAAGTGTGGCAAACGCATAAGGGAAGAAGTGAAGGCTATGCAAAATGAAATGAAGGAAAATCCACACAAAACCAATGATGAAGGGAAGGAAATCAGGGTTCCAATCAATGATTTGGAACATAAGGAAGAAAAAAAGAGTCAACCAGTACAGAATGAGGAAACAAGAATTGAAAAAAATGAGGAGAGGCTTAGGACTTCTGGGACAACTTTAAACATGCCAATAGCCAAACCATAGGTGTACCCAAAGAAGAAAAGGCAGAGCAAGAAATTGAAAACTTACGTGAGAAAATAAAGAAGGAAAACTTCCCAAATTTGACAAAGGAAATAGACATAAAAGTCCAGGAAGCACAGAGACTCCCAAACAAGCTAGACCCAAAAGGACCACACCAAGACACATCATAATTAAAATGCCAAAGGTTCAAGAGAAAGAGAGAATCTTAAAAGCAGCAAGAAAAAAGCAGAGTTCCCTACAAAGGGGTGCCTATACGACTATCAGCTGATTTCTCAAAAGAAACTTTGCAGGCAAGAAGGGACTGGCAAGGGGTATTCAAGGTGATGAAACGCAAGGACTTACAACCAAGATTACTCTATCCAGCAAAGCTATCATTTAGAATGGAAGGGCAGATGAAGTGCTTCCCAGACAAAGTAAAGGCAAAGGAGCTCATCATCACCAAGCTTATATTATATGAAATGTCAAAGAAACTTACTTAAGAAAAAGAAGATCAAAATTATGAACATTAAAATGACAACAAACTCACAACTATCAACAACTGAACCTAAAAAATAAAAACAAAATCCAACTAAGCAAACCAGAAAAGAAACAGAATCATAGGTATGGGGATCATTTGGAGGGTTACCAGCTGGGAGGGGGAGGGGAGAAACGGGGAAATGGTGCAGGGATTAAGAAGCATAATTGGTTGGTACAAAATAGACAGAGGGAAGTTATGAATAATATAGGAAAGGGTGAAGCCAAAGAACTTATATACACAACCCATGAACATGAACTAAAGAGGGTGGGATTTCTGGACGGCAAGGTGGTACTGGGCAGAGGGGTGTAAAGGGGAAAATATTGGAACTACTATAACATCATAATCAATAAAATATACTTTAAAATTTTTTGTAAAATAATATCAAAGTAATAAATCATATAAAAATTATGATTAGTTAACTAATCTAAAGTGATAGTTCTCAGCCCTGGCTGATATGGCTCATTGGATTGAGTGCCCACCTGTGAACCAAATGGTCACCACTTTGATTCCCAGTCAGGGCGTATGCCTGGGTTGTGGGCCAGGTCCCTGGTTGGGGGTGCGTGAGAGGCAACCACACATTGATGTTTCTCTTTCTCTTCCTCTCTCCCTTCCCATCTCTCTAAAAATAAATAAATAAAAATAAGTCTTTTTAAAAAATAAATAAAGTGGTAGTTCTTAGGAAATTAGCCAGACTGTATCAAAGAAAGTTGGGTGATGAAAACTGTGTAAGAGGTAAATAGATTGGGAGACAGAGTGAGACAAACTGAGATCTGTTAGAATTTCCGTAGTAACTAGAAATGATGAGACACCGCAGGTTTGGTTCCTTAGGAAGTTGTGTTTTAGACAAAGTGTAGCATGTAAGGTGTTTATTAAGGAGTGCCTTTGGAATCAATTCCTACAAAGGGAGTGAGAAAAAGCAGGAATAGAGAGAGGGAGAAGATAAGCTGTGATTCAGGGCCAACAGTAGCTACAGCTGACCCCACAGTGAGCTATGCTGGTCTTCAGAATTGTTCTGATTGGGACTTAGATAGACCTTTATATTTGGATATTGATCAATCATTGGATGTGGGCCACCCTGAAAATGATAACATTGAGGCAATTTCTGAAGGGGTGAACAGCTAAAGGCTGTTTGTCCACAGCACTCTCAGAAACTATAATAACATATCCTTCCCCAAAGAGGAGGGATTTCTTATCAGAAACCATGAAAGCCATAAAGAATGGGTACAAGGTTTTTCAAATGCTGAAATAAAAGAACAGTCAGATGAGAATTCTATATCCAGCAAAAAAATATCCTTCGGGAATAAAAGGAAAATTAACATGTTCAGGTAAAGGAAAACTTAGAGAATTTGTCACCAGCAGAACTACCTTAAAGAATGACTATGGAAGTTCTTAAAATGAAAAGGAGATGATAAAAGAAGGGATCTTCGACTATTCTGGAAGGAAAGAACAATGTAAAGAATTAAAATATGGGTACATATTGTAGGTTTTACTGCTCTTCTGAGTTTTCCAAATTGTTTTTGAATAATATTGTCTGAATTGGTTCTCAAGGTATGTAGATAACACGTTTAAGACAATTACATTATAAATTAAGAAAAATGGAAAGGTAACTTTTCTACACTTTATTTGAACTGGTAAAATATCAATGCCTGTAAACTGTTACATGTATGTTTAATATACCTAGAATAAAATTAAAAACACAATAAGCCATAGGAGGGCAAAAAAAATAAAAATAAAACAGGAGATCCAAGATGGCAGAGGAGTAAGTGGAAGCTACACTAACCTCTTCCCAGGACTAATCTGGATTTACAACTCAATTATAGAGAAATCATCCAGAATAACCAACTAAACAATAGTTGGAGAAAAGCCTTCTAACCACAGACAGAAGAAACCACTTCACTACAACATGACTGGTATGGAGTGCAGAGGAGATGCGAGAGGGCCGGCTGGGCTCCAACAGGCAGCAGCTGAAGTGCCAGAGGGAAATTTCAGTGGCTGGCAGGTTCCCCCTGAGAACTGTGGGGTCTAAACCCCTAGCTGGGCTCCCCAGCCTACAGCACCAGAGCTGGAAGGGAACCCAGATAACCCAGCTGTGAAAAGCAGCAGGGTTTCTGTTTTCCAGGGAGAGATGGCTGGAGACACAGAGAGCCTCTTAAAGGGCCAATGATAAAATTTAATTTTCAGCAATTTACCCTGGGCTCTGGCAAAGGAGAGGGGGGAAGAATGGACTAGAGATGCTTGAAGAGAGTCTGGGGATGGTGGCTTTGGGGAGAGAAGTGAGGGACCAGCCTCCAGAATCCCTGTGCTGAGTCATTCCCCATACTGTAGGAGCCTTCTTGATCAGGCAGAGCATTTTCCTTCAAGTGACTAGGCCTGAGGGGAAGCAATAGCCCTGCCTGCAGAAATTACTCTGCCCCACCCTGTGGTTCTTAAGCCTGACTGCTGATTACAGATTGACTAGGTTAACAACTGAAGGAAACAGCCACAGACTGTGGATCACTGGTAGTCTTGAACAGGCTGCCTAGGGTCACTGGGACACCATATGACATCACAGGGAAGAGACAGAAAGAGAAGACAGTACACCTGTACAACAGTATACAAGACATGGTGGGCAGAGTGACTCTCAGTGAGCCAGCTGGAGGGAAGGACCCACCAAAGAATGACACAACAACAACCAAAACCCAATTACAACCAGAGAGCCCACATAAACAGCATAAAGGGCATTCTAAGAGCAATTGATTCAGGAGATCAAGGAGACTGCACCACTGCATCCTATAGAATTCCTACCACAGAAGGTCACAACATGAAGAAAGGAGTCAAAGCAGATCAATCTATCAAAGCAGATCAATCTAAGAAGCAGAAACAAACAAGAGGAGTCACCTAAAACATGGAGACAAACAACCACAAGTCAAAAGGAAAGGAGGAATCCCCAGAAAGAGTATTAAATGAAATAAAAGCAAGCAAACTATCAGTCACTGAGTTCAAAATAATGATTATAAGGATGTTCAATGAGCTCATTGAGAACTACAAAGAACTACAGGGAAGCTACAAGGAACTTTTTGTGAACTACACCGGCATGAAAAAGAACATAGAAACTATCAATAAGAGCCAGGAGGAAATGAAGAACACAATATCTGAAATAAAGAACATAATAGAAGGAATTAAAAGCAAGCTAGATGAAGCAGAGGATCGAATCAGTGTGCTAGAGGCCAAGGTAGAAAAAAATTCCTGGACAGAGCAACAAAATGAAAAAAGACTCAAAAGAGATTAAGAGAGTTTAAGGGAGAATTCCGGTCAAGATGGAGGCTTAGACTGACACGCTCGGTCTCCCTTTACAACTAAGAAGGATACAACTACCTCAAAACAAAAGATAACAGAATTTCCAGGAAATAAAACTACATGGAAGCCCAACGTATGAAGTTATAAACCAGCGGTGCTCGTCTGGATGGGTAGGAGGGGTGAGAAACCGGGGTCCTGTCTGTGGTAGCAGCAGGCATAGCAGCAGGACTGCGAGAAATGCCAGGGGAGCAATCCCGGGGGTGGCACTGCAAAAAATGCCAGGGGAGCAATCCCGGTGGCAGGACTGTAAAAAATGCGAGGGGAGCAATCCAGGCTGCAGTCGAGACCCCGCAGCTCATGATTCCAAAGCTGGGAAAGGCAGCCCCGCCCCCCACTGCCTCATACGGTGAGGCCCAGAGGGTGGGGGAATGGGTCCCAGTCTCTCAGCAGAGAGTAACAGAAGGAATCCATTTTAGACCCCCGCCCCCACAAAAAGTGCCACAGTGTGGCGAAAAAGGTTGCCAATCACCGCTGGTCACCGGGTAGTGACAAGCGCACGGGGCTCCAACCCCTACAGCCTGCCTAAGAAGCAAAGCTAAACACAAGTATGTCAGAATGAAGCAGACAACGACTGAAATCCCGGTGATGCAGCTCACCAGGCAGCAGATGCGGGACCTGACAGATGAACAAATAGAAAATCTTTCTGAGGCTCAGTTCAGAGCTATAGTTATAACGTGGATTACAGAATTAACAAAAGATTTGGAACAAGACAGGGAAGGACTGAAAGCTACTCATACTGAAACGAATGAAAACACATATGAAACAAGTGGCGAGGAAGTAAAATCCAAAGATCAAATCAACAAGCCAGAACATAAGGAAGCAACAAACAGTCAACCAGTGCAGAAAGAGGAAACAAAAAGTGAGGAAAGTGAGGAGAGGATCAGAAACCTCTGGGACAGCTATAAGAGACCAAACATTCGGATTATAGGATTGCCAGAGGGTGAAGAAGAACTAGAAATTGAAAAATGATGTGAAAAAATAATGAAGCAGAACTTCCCTAACTTGGGGAAGGAAATAGACTTACAGGTCCAGGAAGCACAGAGAGTTCCAGAAAAACTGGACCCAGGGAGAACCACTCCAAGACACATTATAATCAAAATGTCAAAAATTAAAGATAAAGAGAGAATCTTAAAAGCAGTAAGAAAGAAGAAAAGAATCATGTACAAAGGGGTTCCAAGGCAACGAGAATGGAAAAAAAAGCTATAGGTATGGAGAACATACTGGGGGGAGGTCAGCAGGGAGGGGGAAGGGGGAGAGGGAGGGAGATGGTATAGGATTAAGAAGCATAGTAGGAGGGAATGGAATAGACAGGAAGAGGTTGAGAAGAACTATATGCACAACCAATGGACATGGACTAAAAGGGGGGGACAACTGGAGGGAGGGGAGCAGAGGGGAAAGAAATTGGGACACCTGTAACAGCATAATCAATAAAACATTTTTTTTTAAAAAAGAGTTTAAGGGAAGTGCAGGAAAACATGAAATGTAACAATACCCATATCATAGGGATACAAGAAGTAGAAGAGGAGCAAGGGATAGAAAACCTATTTGAAAAAGTAATGACAGAAAACTTCCCTAACTTGATTAGAGAAAAAGTCATGCAAGTCTAGGAAGCACAGAGAGTCCCAGTAAAGATGAACCCAAAGAGACCCACTCTAAGACACATCACAATTAAAATGGTACAATTTAATGACAAAGTGAGAATCTTAAAGGCAGCAAGGAAAAAAAAGCTAGTAATGTACAAGGGAGCTCTGATAAGGCTCCCAGCTGATTACTCAACAGAAACACTGGGAGTCAGAAGGGAATGGCAAGAAATATTTCAAGTAATGAAAAGCAAAGATCTGCAACCAAGACTACTCTACCCAACAAGGCTCTCATGTAAAATGGAAGGTAAAATAAGGGGTTTCCCAGACAAAAATAGGCTAAAACAATATAACTCCACAAAACCAGCATTGCAAGAGAAGTTAAAGGGACTGCTTTAAGAATATGGAGAGAGAGAGAGAGAGAGAGAGAGAGAGAGAAAGAGAGAGAGAGGAGCACAGGTACAAAAGGAAACAATGGCAATGAGTAAGTACCTATCAATGATAACCTTAAATGTAAATGGATTAAATGCTCCAATCAAAAGACATAGCATAGCTGAGTGAATAAGAAAATATAATCTGCATATATGCTGTCCACAAGAAAGCCAACTCAGAACAAAGTATCTACACAGACTGAAAGTGAAGGGATGAATAAAAAATATTCCAAGCAAATGGACATGAAAAGAAAGCTGGGGTAGCAATACTTATATCAGACAAAATAGATTTCAAAACAAAGGCCTAAAAAGGGACAAAGAAGGATACTACATAATACTTAAGGGAATAATCCATCAAGATGATATAACCATTGTAATAGTAGCACCCAAATATAAAGGAAAATCTTGAAGGACTTCAAGAAAGATATCAACAGCGACACACTCATAGTAAGAATGTTAACACCCCATTGTCAACAATGGCTAGCTCTTCTAAGCAAAGAATTAACAAGGATATTGTGGCATTTAACAACAATCTAGATCAAATGGAGTTAATTGATATATACTGAAACTTTTACCCCCCAAAACCAAACTATACATACTTTTCAAATGCACATGGGACATTTTTAAAGATAGACCACATGGTAGGACACAAAACAGGCCTCAACAAAATCAAGAAAATTGAAATAATATCGAGCATCTTCTTGAATCACAATGGCCTGAAACTAGAAACAAACTTCACTGAAAAAACTCAAAAACGACTTCCGGCCAAGATGGAGGCATAGACTGACACGCTCTGTCTCCCCCTACAACTAAGAAGGATTACAACTACTGTAAAACGAAAAATAATATTAAGTTCCTGAAAATAAAGCTACATGGAAGTCCAACGTATGAAGTCATAAACAAGTGGTGCTCGTCTGGATGGGTAGGAAGTGCAAACCCGCGACTGAGAAAGATTGAACTGTGCTGGAGGTGGCAGCTGCAGCAGCGAACAGCAGGACCCGGTAAGCAGACGCCTGTGTTTGGGGGGAGGAGAGAAGCACCTGGGAGCCGGCCCCGGCTGCAGACCAGATCCATCGGCTCTCAATTCCAATGCCCGGGAAGGCAGACCCCATTCAGATGTGGCTCCCTGTTCCTCAGTGGAAAGTAACAGCAGAAATACATCTTGGACCCCCGCCCCCACGCAAAGCACCACAGTGTGGTGGGAAAGGTCGCCAGGTTGTGACGAGCACATGGGGCTCCACTCAATATAGCGTAGGAGGTGTGACAGTGCCCTGCCTAAGAAAGAAAGATAAACAAATTGTCAGCATGGCAGAATTAATGATTGAAATAGCAATCACACAGCTAACAAAAAAACAAATAAAAGCCTTGACCGATGAACAAATAGCAAATCTTTCCGTGGCTTAGTTCAGAGCTATAGTTATAAGACAGCTTACAGACCTAACAGCGGGGCTGAATCAAGACAGGGAAGGAATGAAGGCTAGTCCTGCTGAAATGAACAAAAATACATACAAGACAAGTGGTGAGGAAGGGAAAGCCATGGATCAAATTAACAAATCGGAACATAGGGAGGGAACAAACAGTCAGCCAGTGCAGAAAGAGGAAACAAAAAGTGAGAAATATGATGAGAGGCTCAGAAACCTCTGGGACAGCTATAAGCAATCGAACATTCGAATTATCAGATTGCCAGAGGGTGAAAAAGAAGAACCAGAAATTGAAAAATTATGTGAAAAAATAATGAAGCAGAACTTCCCGAACTTGGGGAAGGAAATGAACTTACAGGTCCAGGAAGCACAGTGAATTTCGGATAGGCTGGACCCAGGGAGAACCACACCAAGACACATTATCATCAAAATGTCAAAAATTAAAGATAAAGAGAGAATCTTAAAAGCAGCAAGAGAGAAGAAGAGAATTGTGTACAAAGGGGTCCCAGTTAGACTATCAGTGGATTTCTCAAAGGAGGCTTTACAGGCAAGAAGGGACTGGCAAGAAATATTCAAAGTAATGAAAATCAAAAACCTACAACCACGACTACTCTATCCAGCGAAGCTGTCATTCAGAATAGAAGGGCAGAGAAAGTATTTCCAGGACAACGTAAAACTGAAGTAGTTTGTTAGATCCAAACCACTGTTATATGAGATGTTAAAGGGACTTGTTTAGAAGAGGAGGATCAAAACTATGAACATTAAAATGAAAGCTGTATCACAACAACCAACAGCAGAGGCTAGGGAATCGAAACAAAGGCAAACTAAGTAGGCAACGAGAGGGGAAAAAAATTATAGGTACGGGGAACATATTGGGGGGAGGTCGGCGGGGAAGGGGAAGGGGGAAAAGGGTGGGAGATGATGCAGAAATTAAGAAGCATAGTAGGAGGGAGTGGAGTAGATAGGAAGATGTTGAGAAGAACTATATGCACAACCAATGGGCATGGACTAAGGGGGGGGACAACTGCAGGGAGGGGGGGGTCAGGGGGGAAAGAAATTGGGAAAACTAACAGCATAATCAATAATAAAAAATAATTTAAAAAACAAACTCAAGAACATTCAAATTCATGGAGACTGAATAACATGCTATTAAATAATAAATGGGTTAACAATGACATCAAGGAAGAAATCAATGAGTTTCTGGAAACAAATGAAAATGAACACACAACAGCCCAAAACCTATAGGACACACTAAAGGCAATCCTGAGAGAAAAATTCATAGCAATACAGGCCTACCTGAAAAAGACAGAAACATCTCAAATAAACAACCTAACCCTACATCTACGAGAACTATAGGAACAACAACAAACAAAGCCCAGAGCAAGTCGGTCGGCAGCCGTCCGTCTCGAGAGACAATGGTGTAGCTTCTTAAAAGTCTATCTGCACCGCCGAGAATGGCTGTGCAGTCCAACTCGGGAGTGACACGGTATCTGTCTCCTCCCGTATTGAATCGACATCTTGCGATGATGCTGGAGTGTCCTCTCCAGTGAAGCTGAAGCTACAGAGCCTGGGCAGGGTGATATGGAGGGTCTGCTGTTGCCCATGCAGCAGACCCCCCCTCTCTTCGCAGCTGAAGGGTTCAAGGGAAAGACGGAGTCAATACAGCTTGGCTTCAGGTGCGCCGCAGGAGTTGCCGGTGTTGACTACAACGTCAAACTGCCTTAGGGACTCCGGCTCCGGATTTTCTGTCGGGGTTTACTCCCTTAGCCTTTCCCCTGAAGAGGTATGCCCCAAGGCAGCGGAGGTTTTTTGGAATCAGAGTTTTCCTTCTCTGATGTGCCCTGACTGGAAGATCAAACCAGTGACACTTAGCTCGCAGGCCGACGCTCAATCCACTGAGCCAAACCAGCCAGGGAACCAGAGCAAGTAGAAGGAAGGAAATCAGCAAGATCAGAGGAGAATTAAATGACATAGACACTAAAAGAACAATTTAAAGGATTAATAAAACCAGGAGTTTGTTTTATGAAAACATAAACAAAATCAACAGGCCTTTAACCACAATTTTCAAGAAAAAAAGAGAGGATCCAAGTAAATAAAATCAGAAATGAAAGAGCAGAAATCACAACTGATACCACAGAAATACAAGGGATTGTAAGAAATTACTACAAACAACTACATGCCAAGATATTTGACAACCTGGGCAAAATGGACAAATTTCTCAAAACATATACTCTTCCAAAACTGAATCAAAAAGAAACAGAAAGCCTGAAAAGACCCATAAACTAATGAAATTGAAGCAGTAACCAAAAAATTCCTGCGACACAAAAACCCTGGACCAGATGGCTTCAAAGGCGAATTTTACCGTACATTTAAGGAACAGCTAACTCCTATCCTTCTCAAACATTCCAAAAATTTCAAGAAGAGGGAAGACTCCCAAACTCTTTCTATGAGGCCAGTATCATCCTAATTCCAAAACCGGCTCAAAACATAACAAAAAAGAAAACTACAGGCCAATATTGCTGATGACATAGGTGCTAAAATCCTCAGCTAAATATTGGCAAACTGGATCCAGAAATATATTTAAAAGATCATACACCATGATCAAGTGGGATTCATCCCAGGGATGCAAGGATGGTATAATATTTGCAAATCAATAAACTTAATACACCACATAAACAAAATGAAAGACAGAAATCACATGATCTTATTGATAGATGCTGAAAAGCATTTGATAAAGTACAGCACCCATTTATGATAAAAATGCTCAGCAAAGTGGGAATAGAGGGAGCATACCTCAACATAATAAAAGCCATATACAAGGAACCTACAGCCAACACCATAATCATCAGGCAAAAACTAAAAGCTTTCCCCCTAAGATCAGTAACAAGAGTGTCCACTTTCACCAATTTTATTCAACATGGTCTTGGAATTTCTAGCCATACCAATCAAACAAGAAAAAGAAATAAAGGGCATTCAAATTGGAAAAAAGGAAGTAAAACTGTCATTATTTGAAGATGACATGATAGTGTACATATATAACCCTATAGGCTCCACCAAATAACCTAATAAGTGAATTTGGCAAAAGAGCAGGATACAAAGTCAATATTAAGAAACCAAAGGCATTTTTGTACACCAACAATGAAATATCAGAAACAGAAACTAGGAAAAAATCCCATTTACTATAGCAACAAGAAAAATAAAGTACCTGGGAATAAACTTAACCAAGGAGGTAAAAGACCTGTACTTGGAAAACTACAAAACACTGAAGAAAGAAGTTAGGAAGATACAAATAAATGGAAGCACATGCCACGTTTATGGATTGGAAGAATTAACATCGTTAAAATGTCCATACTATCACGAAGCAATCTATAAATTCAACACAATCCCTATTAAAATACCAAGGACATGTTTCACAGATTTAGAACAAATATTTCAAAAATTTATATGGAACCAAACCCCAAAGAGCCTCAGCAATCTTGAGAAAGGACAAAGTAGGGGGGATCACAATATGTGATATCAAACTATACTACAAGGTTACTGTAATCAAGACAGTCTATTACTGGCATAAAAAGAGACACATAGATCAAAGAAACAGAATAGAGATCCCAGAAATAAACCCTTGTCTCTATGGTAAGTTACTATTTGGCAAAGGGGGAAGAAGCATAAAATGGAGTGAAAATAGCCTCTTCAACAAATAGTGATGGGAGAACTGGACAGGGACATGCAAAAAAAAATGAAACTAGACCACCAACTTACACCATACATTAGAATAGACTCAAAATGGATAAAAGACTTAAACATAAGCTGTGACATTATAAAAGTCCTAGAGGAAAACATAGGCAGTAAAATTTCAGATATCCCACACAGCAATATTTTCACTGATCTAGGGCAAAGAAAACACAGAAAAGAATAAACAAATTGGACTGCATCAAATTAAAAAGCTTCTGTATGGCTAAAGAAAACATCATGAAAATGAAAAGGGAATCAACCATATGGAAAGCATATTTGCCAATGATACTTTGGAGAAGGGTTTGATCTCCAAAATATATAAAGAACTTATATGACTCAACACCAGGAAGACAATCCAATTAAGAAATGAGCAAAGGACAGAACAGACACTTCTCCAAGGAGGACATACAGAGGGCCCACAGACATATGAAAGAATGCTTAATATCGCTAGCCATCAGAGAGATGAAGATTAAAACCACAATGAGATATCACTTCCTACCAGTCAGAATGGCCTTCATTACAAATCAATAAACAACAAATGCTGGTGAGAATATAAAAAAAGTGAACCCTAGTGCACTCTTGGTGGGAATGCAGACTGGTGCAGCCACTGTGGAAAACAGTGGAATTTCCTCAAAAAACAAACTAAGAATGGAACTGCCTTTTGATCCAGCAATTCCATTGCTAGGATTATATCCAAAGAATCATGAAACACCAATCCAAAAGAACCTGTGCACCCCTATGTTCATAGCAGTGTTATTTATAATAACCAAGTGCTGGAAACTGCCTAAGTGCCCATCAGTGGATAAGTGGATCAAAAAACTGTTACAGTTACACAATGGAATACCATGAAGCAGAAAGGAAGAAGGAGCTCCTACCCTCATCACAGCCTGGATGGACCTGGAGAGTATTATGCTAAGTGAAATAAGCCAGGTGGCAGAAGAGAAATACCATATGATCTCACCTATAAGAGGAACCTAATGAACAAAACAAACAAATGAGCAAAATAGAACCAGAGACATGGAAACAAGGAAAAGAGTGACAGTAACCAGAGGGGAAAGGGAAGGGAGATAAGGGGGTGAGTGGGAAGGAAGAGGAAGAGTCTAGTCAAAGAACAGTTATAAATGACCCATGAACATGAACGACAGCGTGGGTATTGACTGTAGGAGCAGGGGGTGGGGGTCAGGGGAGAGCAACAGGGGGAAATTAGGACAACTGTAATAGAACAACAATAAACAATATAAAACGGAGACATGAAAAACAGGGCACAAAAAGAAAACAAAAAAAGTGGCAGATTTAAAGCCCTAATATGTTGATAATCACATTAAACATAAGTGATCTAATTTGGTGGCCTTATTTTTTATAATGGCCCATTATATGCTGTCTACAAGAAATTCATTTCAAATATAGCAGTATCGATAGATTGAAAATAAAAGGATGGAAAGGATATGCTCTGCAAACATTAACCAAAAGAAAGGATGGGCTATATTAATATCAGATAAAGTAGATCTCAGAGCAAGAATTTATCAAGAACAGAGTGTCATTATATAATGATAAAAGAAGACATGGCAATCCTAAATGTGCACACACTAACCAATACCTGAAAAATAGTGAAGCAAAAACCGATATAACTGAAAGGAAAAAATAGATAAATGTACAATTATAAATTCACAATTATAGGCTTCAAAATCCTTCTCTCAATGATTGACAAAACAACTAGACATAAAGTCAGCAAGGATAAAGAACTCAACAACACTCATCAACCGACAGGATCTAATCAGCATTTATAGAACACTCCTCTCAAGAACAGCAGAATATACATTCTTTTCAAGTTCCAACAAAATATTTACCAAGATAGAGCATATTCTGAGGGTCACAAAACCTAAACAAACATCAAACTAGAAATCAATATGAGAAGAATAACAGGAAAATCTCTAAACATTTGAAAACTACAAACACATTAATAAGTAATCTGTGGGTCAAAAAAGATTTTTTAAAATACATTGAACTGAATGAAAGTGAAATGTCCGGGCAACCCATTTCATAAGCAGGTAATTATAAAAACTAACTCATTAAAAGTTTTAAAGTAACTTTTTAAAAAAATCACAATTTATTTCTGAATTTGATTTTTGCTGTAATAATATTTAGTTGGGTCTAATTGCTGCTGCTGCTCTTGAGAAGTTTCTTAGAATAGCGGACACAGGTTAGCAATTTTATTTCAAAAAAAGGCAAGAAAGTATTTTATAAAATAAATATATAATTTATGAATTATTTATCTCTATTGTATTATTCCTCTGTCCAAACATTACTGGCCAATCAAGGGAATACTCAGACATGAGCAAGAGTAATAAAATTCCATCATTTCTGATATTTTGTCAACTTTCAGTCATACAAAAACAGCTTTACATATATTTATTTTTATTATGAACGTGTATTTGTGAAAATGAGAGGAAAAACATTTTATTTAACAAATTTAATTTGATTTACAACTTTTAAATACATAGACACACAATTTGTCTATTTCCTTTTCTTCTCTTGCCCTGGGCCCTACAGATGTTATAGACAGGCTCGGTCCTCAACTCCTTGGCCCTCAGGCCTTCAGCTTTGTTGTCCAGAAAATGTAGATAAAACTGGCGAGTTCACGGAATTGAGATGAACGAGGCATCTGAGTATGTATGGCTAATATAAGTTCCATCACTCTCCTGAGGAAGAGTCCGTGTTCAAGGAGTGTTGCAGTTTTTGTTACATTCTTTTTTTTTTTTTTCTTTAAATTTGAAAAAAATGTGAGTGGTAGGGGACGGAACGCAGGGAAGACGAACGTGCTTGAGGCTCGTGGGTAAGCAAATAGTTGAAGACACTGAAGAGAGAGATGTGTGATGGGGTGGGGTAGGATGTCTCAAAGGAACTGGCTTTGGCAGTGAGAATGAAGAAGAGGCTTTGGCAGTGAGAATGAAGAAGAATCCCCATCCACCCCCTCAGAAAAGGTCCCTGCGATGGAGGTGTGTGTGCCTGTGTGTGAGGAAGGGGGTAACTACGACTCCCGCAGACATCACCACGTATGACGAAGCTGCTTCCCCTAACGCGGTGCAAGGCGCACACGCGCGATTCACCGCCACGCCCGCACACATTAGACACACGCAGGGCAGCCGAAGGTCCGGTTGCCATGGCGAGAAGGAGCGCGTGAGCCCAGCCGCCCCTCGGCCCCTGGCAGAGCCCGGTCAACTCCAACGCTGATTGGTCGCTGCTTCCTCATTATGCAAATTATTTGCGTAGACTCCTCTGCCAGCTGCCTGACGTCATCAAGCACGGGGTCTAGAGCTCTGGGCTTGGCTCCGAGAGAGCTCGGGAGGGATCCCAGAGAGCGCCGCGCGGGGACTTCAAGCCAGACCCCAGCATCCCGCCTGCTTGGTCCAGGCCTGCCCCGCCCACGGCCCCGCCCCTTTCTAGCCCGCCCCATCCTCTATACTTTCTTCCACCAGGGACCCCACCCCCTGTGCAGCACCCCCCACTGCCTTCCCTGCCTGAGCCCCGCCCCCTTCCTCCTGGCCCTATCCACCGGTCCAGGGAGGGGATAGCAGGGCAGGCGGGACAGGTGGGACCAGCGAGAGGGTGGACAGAGCAGGGATATGGCCGCGGCGCCCGGAGGGTCTGCGACGCCCGTCGGCCCCGGCCCGCGCCTGGGTTTCAGCACCGCGGACAGCGGCGTCAGCATGAGCGGGCTAAACCCAGGTCCTGCCGTGCCCATGAAGGACCACGACGCCATCAAGCTCTTCGTGGGGCAGATCCCGCGGGGCTTGGACGAGCAGGACCTCAAGCCGCTGTTCGAGGAGTTCGGTCGCATCTACGAGCTGACGGTGCTGAAGGATCGGCTCACCGGCCTCCACAAAGGTGCGCGGGGTCAACCCAGCCCAGCCCAGCCCTTCCCAGCCCTGCCCAACTCTGTCCAGCCTTGCCCAGCCCCAGTCTGATTAGAGTTCAGCTCAATCCAAACTCCAGTCTCAACTGCAACCCCAATCCTAGCCTTACCAGTCCAACACCAGTCCAATACCAGCCTCACTTCAACCCAGTATCCTCCCAGATCAAAGAGCCCCCAACCCAGAATTTTCTCTGACGTGCTCCCTTTGATCATCACTCCGGTCCCCTTACATGTTCAGCACTCTACCCTCCAATTTCACCTCTTAATCTCAATAGTCCCCGCCTTTCAGTTGGACCTTCCTTCATCTCTCCCATCAGACATCCCAAATCCTGGAATTTGGAAACTTATCCCACCTTCTAGGTCTCTAACACCCTCAATCTCCCAAATGCTGGACCTAATAATTTCTGAACAGCCCCATTTGGTGTCATCCCTCAGGCCTAGCCACCTACACACATATCTTGGATTTGCATCCCTCATTCTGGCCTCTAAGCCCAGCCAATCTCCAGAGCCTTCTTTAGACTGACAACCTGAAATGTCACAGACCCAAACTCTCCCTTCTTCAGAACCCAGGCCTAATTAACTTACAAAATCCCCAAATCCAATTCCCCTCCCAGGAAGCCCTCAGCTTCCAATTCCACCCTCATGTTTATCAGTAGTCTTTCCTACCCACTGTCAGAATCCCAACAGTGTCTGCCTCTTTTGATTTGAGTTCAGAACCCTGACCTCAGCTCAGAACCTCTGTCACCTTGTGCCCCCTCATCCAAGGTTCCCTCTCAGCTGAACCCACAGTTCTTTCATTCTCTAATTTCCCCAGTTCTGTGCCTCACCTTTGCCCCTCCCCAATCCTCCAATGGCTTCTCACTTTCCCTCCCTCACAGGGTAGCCCTCGACCAGAGCCTGTATACCAAAGCCTCTCAGTGGGCTCAGGTTGAAGAGGCAGAAAGGGGTCTTCTCCCTGCCCTTGCTAGAGAGAGAGAGACACCATAGTCTTGTCCAGCCACACCCCTTTCTTCCTGTAGAGACTGGGAGGAGGCTTGTTTACAGGCAGAAAAGTCTATCCAGGCTAGCTGGAATAGGAGAGCCGGAACCACATGTCATACATGGGTGGGGGAAGGAAATGATTTGAGGATTTATACCTTTATTTCTCCTTATCTTCACTATACTGCAGTTTCAGGATTTGGCTGGGAGGGGCAGGGGACAGGCTTACCAACTATCCTCCATGATCTTCCTAGGAGAGAAGTGGTGGGCCCTGGCTAAAGGTCCTTTCCTAAGGGCTGAGAGCTGTAATCAGGCTGCCACCTCTTTTCAACTGGGAGGTCTTGTGGAGTTTCTAGGCACACTAATATACGGGCTTTAGGAAAATAGATGCCCATAGAAAATCTAGGCCCAGCTATGTAGCAGTGCATCTTCTACCCTTTGGGCTGGAGATATAGTAAATGGAGCGTAAAAGGACAAGACTATACCATCCAGATTCCTTCTAATGTAGTCCAGCTACCTGGCTATTCATCCATCTATAGAAATTTATTTTCTTATTTTCTAGACATTTATTTCAGTATGTAAATACAAGCTAATCTTTTGTGGCCATCTTTACAATAAGGAAAGTGTATAGAATACCTTTAATCTTCACTCTTCTCTTTTCACCATCAGAGTCTCTGAACTGTTTCTTTGTGACCTCCCTCACTCCTTCCCTCTCCCTCCCTCCTTCCATTCAGCTCTAATTCTTACTGTTTTTTTTTTCTACTCATCTGTCTTTACATGCTTCTCCGTCTTTCCATCCCTCCATTCTTCCACCCCCATTCCAAGTAGTCCACACAGGCTCCCTTAGGCATCAACTAGGCCCCTGAGCCCTTCAGACAGGACCCCAGACCCTGCCCAGTTCTGATGTCAGCTGATATGGCATATGGCAGAAGATGGGATCAGAGATGGAAGCAGAATCAGGTGTTTGGTGATTTAGCTCTGAAGCAACCCACCACTCTCCAAGGCAGGGTTGCCTTACAAGATGATCAGGGAGGGTCTCCAAGTCAACATCTTCCCAACCCTCTCCCCAACAACAGTGGTGTCAAAAAGCCAGAGTGACTTAATTTTCCTTTTGGTGGCTGGGTACAGAGGGAGGCAGCCACAGTGCTTTGAAAACAACCTCAGCCTAGGAGTTAAGAGACTCCAACTAGGAGTTAAGAGACTCCAACTCTGTCCTGCTATTGACACACTCTCTGGGCTTCAGTTTTCCTTTTGATACAATAAGTGTTTGTCCCAGAAATTTTCTAAGGCTCCTTTCACTCAACAAATGGCTGCTCTCCACCCACCTTAAGGGGCAGCCACATAGAAGAAATAGGAGAAAATGTTCACATTTGCCTTTCTAGTCTGCTGAGGTCTAAGTGGAAAACTGTGCCAAGCTTCTTTCCACATTCTCTTTCTCTTCCTTCAGTCTTTCTACTTCTACACTGAAAGACTCTTTTTAGAAACAGATCTTACGTCACAACTCTGCTTAAAACCTTTTAGTGGCTCTCTATTGCTCTTAGGAAAAAGTTCAAAATCCAAACTAAGGTGTACAAGGCTATAGATGACCGGATCCCTGCATACCTAACTCTGCCCCCATTACAGATCTGCAGCCATACTAGCTTTCCATCCATCTCCCCAACACACTGAATTCTTGACTGAGTCTTCATATATGTTATTCCCTCTGCCTGAAATAAGCACCACCCTCCTTGTCACCTGATTAAACTCTGTTTATTACTGAGAACTCAATGTGCTCTCTGAGACATCGCTCAACTCTTAGGACCCAGTTGCATGTCCTTCATGATCCTTTACTTAATCCTCATGAGGGCAGAGAATGTGTCTCTCTTGTTGCCACTTTATCCCCAAGCCCACCATAATGCTCCACCAAAATAAGTGTTCAATGAATATTTTCTGAATGAGTAAGTGTTCAATGCCTGTTGGAAAGGAAGAGACCCCTGCCTCAGTGCTTCCTAGCAGGCTACAGATTTTGTAGCTGAACAAAGAGGTATGGGACTGACCCTTTTGTTCAGTAAAGACCCTTCTGCCCTATACATACTGGATCTTTTAAAGAAGTCAGATTTGGGGCACAATAACCATTTAAGAGGCCCTATCTTGAAGCCCTGGGAGAGCTGACAGATCAAGCTCCTTGGATAGGATTGGAGGTCACTGAAAGTTCCCACCTGCAGGAAGCCTTTAAACCAGCCTAATCTTCCAAGCCTCATATTAACCCATTCCTTAGCTTCAATGAAAGAAGTGTTAAGAAATTGTGGGGTCCTGGGCTTGGATCCCAACCTTCCTCCTCCTCTTCTGCCTGCTCCCATTCAAACTCAATTGGGAAGAAATCAAAGCTGATTCTGGGAGATTCTGTAAACATAAATCCAAAAAGAAAGGGGAAGGCTGGGGTTAATGCTGAACACAAAGCAGCTTAAGGAGGTTTAACCCCAACAGGATTTATGGCTGGAGTGGTGAGGAGAAATGTGAAAGTATATGAGCATGTGACTAGGTGTGAGTACATGTGTTCCCTCAGAAGGCCAAGAGCAAATGAGAAGTCAGAGCCTGAAACTTAGGCACCCCTCCCTTCAGAGAAGGTAGCAGTGTCCTTGTTTAAAGGAGAGTGGCCTTGAGTTTGTCAACATAATGGGGTCTTTCCAGGAAGGGTATTTGGGAGTTTCAGGAAACCCCCTGAGCCAGCCTCTTCCTCCCCAGGCTGTGCCTTCCTCACCTACTGCGCCCGGGACTCTGCTCTCAAGGCCCAGAGTGCACTGCACGAGCAAAAGACCCTGCCAGGGGTAAGTCCACCAGTGTTGGGGGGTGGGAATCACCTCAGGTTGGGGACATGCCCTACATGCATGGCAAAACAGCATGTAGGAGCTGGATTGGAACCAGAAACTAGCATCAGAATAATTTTTGTAGAAGCGGGGGCTTACTTGTGCCCTGAACAGCTACAAGTTCTTTATTACATTCAGTCTTCTAGCTCAAAGAAATTGGCTCAAAACTCTTGGGCCACATGTCTCTCCCCATCTTTCAAGAGAGGCATCAGTGCTGTGGGCTATACAATGTGTCCACCTTGGCTAAAATCATGGCTTTAGGTGTTATTTTTCACTGGTGTGAGTATGTATGCAGATATATAAGTGAGGGATTCTGCTGGCCTGGTATCTTATTTTTTCCATTACTAGGGTCCTTGATGGCACATCCCTCTGGTCCTCTTCCTGTATTGTTTTTGGGGTGCCTCGACTCACCAAAATTGCCTTCCCTCTACACCTCAAACACTTGGCTAAAATTAAGAGAGAGCTGATTCTACAAGCAGCTAGGCCATTATGTATTAATGGTATCTAATATGGCCTTGACTAGTGGCTAATCACTGAACAAAAGGCAAAATGGGATCTAGTGACCATGTGGCAGGAAGGAAGTGGTGATTGTTAGAAACTAGCATAGGTTCATCAAGAACCAGTCATACTACCTATCCTCATTTTCTCTTGTCCAAAGAGTGATGTATCTAAAATAAAAGCATTATTGAAATGCTCTGGGCAGGCCAAATGTGGGACTATATCTAGTTGTAGACCTCAGATTTAAGGGGGTCATTAGTTTACCATAAAGAAATCATGATGGGACATAAAACATATATTGGATGAGAGTTTGAAGAAATTGGAGATATTTAACTGGAGAAAATAAGGTTTAGTGTGGGCTTTAATGGGGAGCTATCATAACATAATAATTAAGTGTACTAGTTTTTGAGTCTCACAGACCTGGATTTGAATCCCAGTTCTGCCATTTACGAGTTCTGTATCTCTGGATACACTACTTAGCTTCTTGAACTTCAATTTCCTCATCTGTAAGGAGTAAGTTATACTAACACTTAGCTCACTATGCTATCATGAGGATTAACTGAGGCTTAGCAAGTGCCTGTCACAGAGTAAGAGCTCAATAAATATTGCTGTTTGGGGTAGGTGTAACCACCCTCAGATTCTGAGAGGGATTGGGTTTTCTGTGGGTGGCCCCAGAGGTCAGCATCAAGATCAGTGGGTAAAAAGGACAAATACACTAATTTCAGCTCAGTATAAAGAAGGCATCCCTTTGAATTGCAAATGTCCCACAATGGGAATAACTTTGCCTAGACCTGATCAAGCTGATAATGCGGTGTCAGAGCTTAGAACTCAATCCTAGTAATTGAACCTCACTCCTGAAGATTCAGTGTCAAGTAACGCCAACTTATCACCCTCCTAATCAGTCCTCTGCATGCAGGTGATGGAGTCAGACTGATCTGGGTATGGATCAGGCCCCAACACTCATTAACTCTGTGACTTGGAGCAAGTCTTTATCTCTCCAAGCTTAAGCTTCCTTAACTATAACACTGAACTTATAGAGCTGTTGTGATAATTAAATGTCCTTCACATAGTGCTTGGTAAATAATAGTTACTCAACAGTTAGCTGGTTGTGGTAGTATTAATAATAATAACAGCAGCCTTAATATTAGGAGGAGTAGAAGTCATTATTCACCCAACCTTGGGAGTAAATGACTTCTGCTGATCAAATTAGAATTGTCATTGAGACAAACTGTAACATTTCTTGTAGGAAACAGCATGGTAATGATGCAGAGACAAAAGGAAAAAGATGGGTGTATAATGAGGCAAGAAGTGTGGGGAGGACCCACATAAGCAGGGGGCCAGGCCAGAGAGAAGATTCCCAGAGGGCAGTGGGTGAAGAGCAAACTTTGGATGCCAGGCTGAGGAGTTTGGACTTCATCCTGAAAGCAAATGAAAAGCACTGAAAAAAATTAAGATGAACTTGGGGAAACAAAACCCCTCCTCAACCAGCCACAGGGCTCCACAAGATAAGGGGTACCTGGAAGACTCTAGGAGGCTGAGGGCACCTGATACAAGAGGTTTTAAGCCCTAGATCACTGGGATAATTTCTGGGGGAGAAAAGAAAAATAATAATAAGCAACATTTATTGATTCCAAAACTTTACATATTTGAAATAATTTAATCCCCTATGAAGAAAGTTTTGTTATTGGCATTCCCATTTACAGATGAAGAAACTGAGTCATAGAAAACAAGTGACTTGCCCAAGTCCATGTAGCTACTAATGGGAAGATCTGGGCACTGAGGCCAGGTAGTCTGGCTCTAGAACTCATTCACTGTTACCTGAGCCAATCTGGTAGCAGACAGGGGTCTAAAGTTCCGGAGTGGGTGGTGATGGCTACATCTGCCCGCTCCCACCCTTCCATCTGCAGTTTTCCAACATAGCCTAGCTTGCTCTGGTACTGCCAAGATTGGCTTTATTCACCCTCCCCAGTTTAACAAAGCGAAAATTAATACTTAATTCTCCTAAATGAAAATCAATGGCTCTGTTAGCCAACCCCAGAAATGTCCGTGCCATCAATCTTTCCTCTGGGTCTGCCAGGGGCAGCAGCAGCTTTAGTCACCTGGACTCTCACCAACCAGCATGGAGGGAGGTGGGTGCCCAGCTCTTGCAAGCACTGGGTCTTGCATGCAGCTGTCATCTGCTGGAGAAGCAGGAATAAGATAAATCTGGGCTCCTGGAGACAGGCAGGACTATCACTGTGAGTCTGGGAAATGTTGGGTCAACTCCAAAGATAAAGCTTAAACCCCCAAGGGAAATTTCACAGTAGCTGCTGGACTGGGATCTCCCCTTGGTTCCCTTCTACCTGTCCCCTGCTAATTTCTGTCACCTATGAAAGCTTGGCTCCTTACTCAAGACTTCCTTCTGATTTCAGTGGTCTGTCCCATCTTCTGCAGCTTCTTCCCCATGAAGCTGGAGCCACTTCTTTCAGCCTCACTTTAGGTTCCAGAATCTACCTGCAGATGGTGAAGCCCAAGCTCAACCCCATCTTCAGAAGGTGTCCTCTTACTTATCTCTCTCCCTGCTTATAATTTCCTTTCCCTTGGGCATCCATCCCTTTGAACACTGTGAAAGAGTACATTTGCTTTTGCAGATTGTGCCCTACACAAAACAGCTTGAGTGGAAAGGGCAAATAGGAGCTAAAATCCAGCCATACTCTACTGACCAAGCCATGAGCATTAGCACAGGAATGCATCAACCCATAGGATGGGGCACACTTTTTCTCACTCACACAAAAGCATTCGTGTGCTAGCAGCCAGCCAGTGAGTGAGTGAGAGCCTTCGCCCTCAAGGAGCTTCCAGCCCAGAAATAACTCATTGCATCTCAGTGGGGTTTACATCTGAGCATGTAAAAGAAGCATCAGGAGTGAAGAGGGAGAAGAAGCTTCATGAAGGAGATGCTATCAGAGCTCAATCATGATCACATGTCATCGCATTTGAGGGCCTAGAAAACTAAAAGACCAAGGTCACCCTGACCCGTTACCCATATTACTGATTTTCCTGCCTCTAATCTTTCCCTTCCCAATCTTTCCTCTGCATGGTGACAGTCCATGGGATATTTCGTAAGACTATTCTACTTAAAATCTTTCCCTGGATCCCTACTGCCTTTGAAATACAACAAAGTCAAAATTCATTGTCATGGTTTTCACAATGTGCCCTGATCTGGCCCCTACCTTTGTTTTACATCCTTCTATTAAAAAAACAAAAAACAAAAAAAAACCCTGGCTGGTGTGAGTTTAAGCACTGGCCTACAAACCAAAGGGTCACCAATTTGGTTCCAGGTCAGGGCAAATGCCTGGGTTGCAGGCCAGATACCCAGCTGGGGGTGTGGGCAGCCGATGGACATTTCTCTCACACAACTCTCATACATCGATGTATCTTTCCCTCTCTTCCTTCCTCTCTTCTTCTCTCTCTGGAAATAAATAATTTTTAAAAAGTTAAAAATTAAAAAAAGAACTGTATTACATCTGATGCACCTACCAAGATCTGATTCTCCTTTTTACTAATGTGGATACTGAGGCTCGGAAACCTTAGAGAAGTTGCCAGTGATGGAGCCAGGATTTAAATCCACATCCACCTGACCTGAAAGCAATTTGTTCTACCCTGGCTACCTCCATGCCAGGGGCCTGCCACAACCCTTGCTCTTTATTCAGACTGTCCACTCCCTCTCCATATTCAGGCATCTGGGGTGCTCAGCTTCCAACCCTACCTCTTCTTTCATTATCTCCATAATGTTCAATGACTCCAGTCCTGCAAATGACCTCCCAACAGCAAGTCTGCTTCCTCCATGAAGCTTTCCCTGGGCCCTGGGTCAACCTCTCCTCCTGGAGTCAGCTTCTCCCAGAGCACGTTACTTTGCACTCTTCCTAAGGCTCTGATCCCTCTGTGCCCCATTACTTGTGTTCATGACTTAAGAACAGAGTCAAGCAGCGTGATACAAAAATGATGGACTTCGGTGTCAGACAGAACTGGGGGGCAAATTCCAGCTCAACCACTTAGCCACCTTGTGATCCTGGACAAGTGATTATCCTCCCTCAGCCTTAGCTTTCTTGTTTAGAATATGGGGACAATGGTATTACCTTGCAGAGTGGTTGGAAAGAATTTAGAGACAATGCATGTCAAGTGCCCCAGGAAGGGCCTTGCACATAAGAGGCTCTCAGCAAATGGTGGCATTATCTTCCCCTCTGTGAGACTTTGAGGACAGGGTTCGCATCATCATCACCATCTCCCCTAAGAGCCCAGCTGGGGGATCTTCACAGAGTTCAGGAAGTGCTGGCAGCATACTCAAGTGTTGGAAAGGCTAGGTGCCCCAGTTCCTGACTCCTGGACTCTGCCAGATCCATGTGGGACATGAATGTACTATCTAATGCCCACTTTCCAACGGAGTGCTGGAGTAGGGGAGGGGGGAAAGGGCATGTCCCCAGAAACTCAGCCAGTGAGGCAGCTGTGGTGGAAACCATTGCTGTCACATGTGCTCATCACCTTGGTTCCGGAGAGAAATTCTCAGGATCTATTTAAAAACTAATAAAATAATAATGGTCTTACTCACCCTCATTGCCCCCAACCCCAAGCTACTCCTCTTTCCTTTTCTCCCGTCACTCTCCTCCCTGCCTCTCCTTCCTGACTCCTTACCCCCTTGTTTTCATCCCATCACCACCAGGATTTTTCTCTTTCCTTGCCCCTTTCTAGGTCTGTTTCTTATTCTCCCTCATCATTTCTGTCTTCCCATGTTTCTTCATCTTGCCCTTTGTCTCTGCTGTCCATGTTTCTATCTCTCGGTCTCCTCCACAATCACAGGTGGCCATGCCCAGGGACAGGTCCTGTCCTCCTGGTCCCTGGTCCAGGCCCGTCCAGACCTGTCTAGCTCATCGTGATCTGCTTGGATTGATCTCTTATCCCCTTTAGACTGCACCCTGAGTCCTGCCAGGGTCTTGGCCCCCACCCACAACCCAGTACACTGCAGGTTCTCCACCATAAGTGGGGGTGTGTGTCAGAGGATAAGAACCTGAGCCTTGAGTGGGAAGGAAATTGCACCGGTTCAGCCTTGCCCTGTTTTCCTTTCTTATTTATTTATTTATTTTAATAAGCCCTCCGCACTCCTCACTCCCGAATTTGATCCAAAGGAAATTGCTCAACTGTGACTGCCAGGCTGTTGCCATGGTTACTGGGTAGCACTTGTGCCTATGGTAACAGGAAGCTGCCTGTTGTCTCGGCAACGACCACATTGGTAGAGGATGGAGTAGCCCCTGATTGGTGCAGAAACAGTGTATTTCCTGAGGGGAGGGGATCAGATCATCATCTTCTCAGGTCATATGGGCATCAGTACCCCTTTTCTATGACCAGGAAGGCCGCTGTTCTTTCTTCCTGGTATTCAGCTCTGCCTGCCCCCAACAATAATTCCTCACATTCTACGCACCCAGCTCTTGACAGTTTATAAAGACCTTTTGCATCCCCATTATCTCATGTGATCCCCACAACACCCCTGAGAGGAAGGTGAGGTGGGGATTCAATCATGCATTCTCTCAGGGTGGTTGGGGGATGGAGATGTGTAGGGTGTACAGGGTGGGGCAAAAGTGGGTTTACAGTTGTAATACAAGTAAAAAATATAATTAATTAATAATAATACAAGAATAAACTGTGTTTTATGTACTCGCAACTGTAATCTTACTTTTGCTGCACCCTGTATATTTACATCACCTAGGAGCTTTTACAAATTATACAACTTCCCCAGTTTGAGTCTCACATGGTTCCAAGATGGTTCTTATCCACCACTGATCAGGGAACCCCTGAATTAGAAGGTAAATTGGCTGGTGGGGGAGGGGATGAAGGAAAGAATCAAGCTGTTTTTCAGGTTTATAACTTAAGGTGACTGGGAGAATCAGATTTGGACAAAAAAGATGAACTCTAATTTGGGTGTGTCCAGTGGAAGGTGCTAGTGGGACTTTCTGGTGGGGACATCCAGCAGGCAGCTGGGCACATGGGTCTTAAGCTTAAAAGAGAGTCTTGGCTGGATATGCAGAACCCTGAGTCATCCCTGTGCAGACAGTAGCTGAGGCTCTGGGTTTGGATGAAATTATCCAGGAAGAATGAGAGGAGCAGAATGAGCAGGGCTGAGGATGATGGCCTGGAGAACGCCAACGTCCAGGGCAAGGGGACCCAAAGAGGGGACTGAAGGGTAGAAACTTTGGTGATCCAGAGCTTGAGGAAGGTTTTGCCCATTTAACAAGTTGAATCAGAGAGGGAAGTCATATAACCATTAAATGGCAGAGTTGGGATAGATAGCACTAAGTCTGATTTCCAGATTGTTTAATCTAAATGACACATAGAATTATATCCTATTGAGCACAAACTACAAGTCTGCAGTATAAATTCTACTCTCCCATCCAAAGCCCTTAAGGAAGTCCAGGAACCAGAGGGACAGGCCTCACGTGGTCCCTGCCCAGAGCCCAAGGCAAGAGAATCTCTTTAGCCTCCACAGTCTGTCTTGCACTTGCCACTGTGCTTTCCATCACCCAACCCTTGAGGTTTCAGCACCTTCTAAATTCCTAGGTTTAAGGAAGGAATCTTGAAGAAAATCTGTAATCCCAGCATAAGAAGGGTGGAGTGCAGAGTTCGAAGGGGCCAGTGCTTAGATCCTGAGGGGTCCAAGGATGGAGAAGCCAGGAGCCTGAACGCCGGACAGTCATAATGACTGGGTGTATTGGTCCAATGTCTTTCAGATGAATCGTCCAATCCAAGTGAAGCCGGCTGCCAGTGAGGGCCGAGGAGGTAACTTCCCTGCCTGACCAACCTCAGGATATCACCCATGTAGGGGACGGTGGGTCCACTCCTGGAGTCAGTCCTATTTGTGGATTATTACTAGAACCTCCTTGGGTCAGGGGGGCAAGTGGGGTCCAGAGTTACTCAGTACCAAAAACAGCTAAACCATCCCAGCTCAGGCTAAGATGGGATGAGGTCCCAGGGTCCCTAGACCCAAAAGAGGCAGGAAGAGCCTAAGCAGATGTTGGAGATAGAGGAAGGAAGCTCTAGTTACCTTGCCCATGGAGACAGTTCATTCATGTTTCTCCGGGTTCTTCTTTGTTTGAAGAACAGCACTAGAGTTACTCTCCTTTTCCAGTTTCTTCTGATTGTAGAGAACCCAGTCCACTCTAGGTTGGGGCCACTTGCTCCTTCATTGCAATTGCCCGGCTGCTCATGGTCAAAGATTAGACTGGTATAACAGATTTTGTAGGCCATATTAAGTAATTTGACTTGATGCTAAAGATCATGGAAAGACTGAAAGTTTTTAGCTGCCCTGTTTCCTGATGCAGGAAGACCAATGCTTCTTAAGAACAGGAGGAGTTGAGAGCCTGTGCTCATTGAAACCAGCTGCGTTCTGGCCAACTTCCATGCTAGAAAAGCAATGCTAGCATCTGGTGTCAGTTCTTGGTGTCTTCCTCGCCCTTGGGCCTTACGTCTGCCTCTAGCCCTCCCTGATGTCTGCGTGAGAAACCCAACCTTTAAAATGGATTTTGCTTTTGAAATGTAACATTTTACACCAGTGTGGAACATCTTGTCCCATTCAAGTCCTATGTCTGTGATCCCAAACATTCTATAAACTTTCAGAGTTAGTGGTCACAGCTGTCCTGATATATTGGAGCCTGTGCATCCACATGCTTTTTAATATTCCTGAAATTAGGTCCCTCAGTTTACAGTTGACTAATAATGATTTCAATATCTGATGAGAATACTGGTATTAAAGCAGACATAATCCAAGGAGTATCAAGGCAAATACAATCTTCCAAAATTCTGCTTTTTCTTCTAGAAGGGATTATTAGGTTTTTCTTCCCATAAAACAGGAGTGACCAACTCAAATGCTATAGGAGTCAGGTAAGTAACCCTAAATGAGCAAGACTGTCATGAATTAGTAAAAATTTGCATTTTAATTATATTAAATGTTAGCGACTAACGCAATTTTTAAGTGGCCCATCACTATGACAGTCGAACCAAACCTGTCAGGTTTGCTTCCTTGGTCCAAAGGCTTCCATTTTTTTCTATTTGCCAGTCAGGAGTATTCTGTTGAACACATATAAACTTTTAAACAAAAATGGTTCCTTTAACATTCTGTCTCTTGAATTTTGATGCCATGCAACAGAGTAATGCTTCTCTTATTTTTAATGAATAGACATAAAGTTTGAGGTTGAAATAACCTACATTTTAAACACATTGTATATTGTATTATTTTTATGAGACCAGTGCTCTAACCCCTGAACTACAGAGCCTCAGTTTATTGTATTATTTTTAGAAGTTATCAGTAACATGTGCATTCAATGTTTACAACGCAGTAACAGTAGCAACACGACAGGATTTGCCTATAGAAGGCGCTGGGGTCTTCTTCCTCTTGCTGCTGTCATTGTTGTTGCTGCCGCGGCTGTGCTCCTGCTCCTGCGCTGTTCTTGGCACTCCCCAATCCCACCCACATTTCCGGATGGGTGTGGGGAGGGGTCCCCCATTACAGTGCTATTAGGTCATGCAAAAGTGCTGTACAGGAGTTTCCTGTACTCTAGTGATCAGTTGAAAATGAACAAAGTCTTCCCTTTGGTTGAACCTTTCCAAACAAATAAAATCCCTAAAAAAAAAAAAAAAAAAAAATCTGGGGGTCCTCTTCTTTCATACTTATCCCCTGCAGCCTTGGTGGCACTTGGAGTGCCAAATGGTCATCCAGGTCCTCATGGACTATATATATTATAGCAGCCTTTTAATGTATCGCAGCCAGTTCCTGTACGTTCTGCAGCTAAATTCACACTGTGCATATACTCCAAACTCCATGCTTATATTTATATCCAGGGGCATTGAGCAGTATATGTACTCTTTAAATTAATGCACCTAATTTTCCTAAATGAAATTATCTCCTAATACATTAAAAGCACCCATTTCTACAGTATACATACATAGTACTAAAAACCTTTCCCTCGGCATTTGGATTTATTTGAATGTAAACATGAAAATGTTGGCCTGCATAAAAATTCAAGGATCATATATTTCAAAGTGTTCACCTCAACTTTTACAAGGTCAGAGCTTGAGACCCCCAAATCTCTCAAATAGTAACTAAATAGATGTATATTATTTGCCCTTCAGCATGGAGACTGTGGCTGATTTTTCCTAATTTACAGTATTTCTACTATGGAAGCACTAAAAAATAAGTTAAATTATTAGAGGAAAGCAATTTTTAGTCTTAAAGCAAAACCTTCAAAATAATCAAACTCCTGTATACTTTTTCCTCTTTTAAACTTCATAGCATAAAATCAGTAAAATTATAAAATAGAATGGTGATTGTTCTGTTTGTTCCATTCCCCAACTTTGCCATATTTGTTACTCAGCAAATATTCTTGTACCCAAGATTCCTAAGGTACAGAAATAGGTGAAGTAATCAATCCATGTGCTCTTTTCACTTTATTTTTTAACTGAAATTTTAAACATTCTTTGAGGTGAGGCATCCCTTTTTTAAACTTGAAATCTGGTTTAATGAAAAAAATCTAATGATATTTTCATATCAACCCTCGAATCCTCATCCTATAATTGTTTCAATAATTTCTGCCTGAACTTGCAAGCTTGGATTTTGAGTAATAAATATATATTATTATCTAACTAGGTGAGCTATCTTTTCCAATTTTTTTCTAAGATTTTATTTTTTTTTCAGTGTTTAACAACCAAACTTTGAGTTCAAGTTAAATTCTGAGCTAGAATTTTTAGGATTTCATAATACTGGGACATGTCCCCTGACCGAAATCAAATTTAGACTTTAGCAACAACTGCTCTGTCAGTTAGTTGACATTCATATATGTCTTCAACCCTTATATTTACGTAATTCTAAAAGAAAAGTATTCTTTCAACTAAGACCGGACTGGGTAAGTTTCACAGTACTACTTAAGACTTTACTCAAGTTAACGTTTCACTTCCTGAAATGCATTCGACCTTCAAAGGTAAAAAGAAGTGCTTTCCTGGCCCTGTCAGGTGCTTCAGTTGGTTGGAGCATTGTCCCGTACACCAAAAGTTGCAAATTCCATTTCTGGTCAGAGCACATACCTAGGTTGTGGGTTCGATCTCTGATGGGGCTGTGTTCGGGTGGGAATCAATGTTTTTCTTTCACATCGATGTCTTTCTCTCTCTTAAATCAATAAAAACATCCTCAGGTGAGGATTTTTTTTTTTTTTTTTTTTTAAGTGCTTTCCTTCAGCTTGACTCAGAGCAGATCACTCAAACTGATCGTTTTAACACTTTCGGGCCATGGGTATGGCTGAATCTCTTACAAGCCCTTCAGATATGTACAGCCTACAAAAGGAAAAGGCATCTTGGGAGGCTGAGGTCCTTCTCTTTCAAGGAAACCTGGAAGCCATGCTAGGTTTACCTTTCTTATTCACCTCCTGTCTCCTGGATTAGCATGATGACACAGTTCTTTCTTGGTCTAAGTCCCTATTTTCAACCACCCGTAAAGCTCTGCTTTACTTTTTTTTTTTTTAAATCGTGGTAAAATAGAGACAACAAACCTTACTATCTTCACCACTTTTAAGTATACAATTCAGTAGCACTAACTATATTAACATTGTATACAACCAATCTCCAGAACTTTTTCATCTTACAAAACTCAAACTTTGTGCCCATTAAACAATAACTCTCCATTCATCCTCCCTCAAGTCCCTGATACCCATTATTCTACTTTGTGTTTTATGAGTTTGACTAGTCTGGATACCTTATATAAGAGAAACCATGCAGTATTTATTTGTGTGACTGCTTTATTTCTCTCAGCATAATGTCTTTAAGGTTCATTTATGCTGTAGCATATGTCATAATTTCCTTCTTTTAAAAAGCTGAATAATATTCCATTGTATCTATAAACCACATTTTGTTTATGCATTCATTGGTTTATACACATTTGGGTTGCTTCATATTTTGGATCATGCTACTGTGAACATAAATGGACAGAAATCTATTTGAGAGCCTGTTTTTAGTTCTTTTGGAAATATACTCAGAACTGGTATTGCTAGATCACATGATAGTTCTATTTTAATTTTATTTTTTTGAAGAGCCATAATACTGATTTCTGTTGTGGCTATATCATTTTACATTCCCACCAACAGTGCACAGATGTTTCAATTTCTCTACATCCTTGACAACACTAGTTTTTATTATTTTGTTGTTTTTTAATAGCAGTCATCCCAATGGGTGTGAGATGCTAGCTCATTGTGGTTTTGATTTGCATTTCCTTAATGTTTAGTGTTGTTGAGAATCTTTTCATATGTTTCCTGGCCATTTGTATATATTCTTTGCTAAAATGTCTATTTTTCTTTGTTCATTTTAAAATCAGATTATTTAGTTTATTGTTGTCATTAAATTGTAGGCTTTCTATATATTCCAGATATAAACCCCTTATCAACTATATGATTTGCAAATATTTTCTCCTATTTTGTAGATTGCCGTCTTACTCTGTGTCCTTTGATGCACAAAAATTTTTAATTTTTAAGTATGTTTTATTGATTCTGCTGTTACAGTTGTCCCAATTCTTTTCTTTTGGATGCCCTCTACCCAGTACTCCCTTTCCCTCTAGCAATCCACTCACCTTAGTTCATGTCCATGGGTTGTGCATGTCAGTCCTTTGGCCTCACCCTTTCCTATACTATTCTTAACACCTCCCTGTCTATTTTGTAACTATCAATCATGCTTCTTGATTCCTACACCAATTCCCCCTTTCTTATCCTTCTGCCTCCCAGCTGATAACCCTCCAAATGATCCCCATACCTATCGTTCTGTTCCTGTTCTTGTTGTTTGCTTAGTTTGTTCTTGTTTTTGCTTTTATTTTTTAAATTTAGTTGTTGATAGTTGTGAGTTTGTTGTCATTTTAATGCTCATAGTTTTTATCTTCTTTTTCTTAAGTTCCTTTAACATTTCATGTAATAATGGCTTGGTGATGATGAACTCCTTTAGCTTTACCTTGTCTGGGAAGCACTTTATCTGCCCTTCCATTCTAAATGATAGCTTTGCTGGACAGAGTAAACTTGGTTGTAGGTCCTTGCTTTTCATCACTTTGAATACTTCTTACCAGTCCCTACTTGCCTGCAAAGTTTCTTTTGAGAAATCAGCTGATAGTCTTATGGGAATTCCTTTGTAGATAACGCTCTCATTTTCTCTTGCTGCTTTTAAAATTCTCTCTTTATCTTTAACCTTTGGCATTTTAATTATGATGTGTCCTGGTGTGGCCCTCTTTGGTTCCAACTTGTTTGGGACTCTCTGTGCTTTCTGGACTTGTATGTCTATTTCCTTAGCCAAATTAGAGAAGTTTCTTTTCATTATTTTTTCAGATCAGTTTTCAATTCCTTGCTCTTCCTCTTCTCCTTCTGGCACCCTATGATTCAGATATTGGCACATTTAAAGTCGTCCCAGAGGGTCCTAATCCTCTTCTTATTTTTTCCAATTTTTGTTTCTTCTTTCTGTTCTAAATCATTTACTTGATTCCTGGCTTCTTTCTCAACACTGTTAGTTCCCTGTATATTCTTCTTTATTTCACTTTGTATAACCTTCAGTTCTTCCTTTATTTTGTGGTCATACTCCATTTTGGCTACCTCCATTTTGTTTAGTTCTTTTTCTGGGATTTTGTTCTGTTTTCATTTGGGTCATATTTCTTTGTCTCCTCAATGTGGCAACCTCCCTGTGTTTCTTTCTGTGTATTGGGTAGAGCTGCTATGAATCCATGTCTTGGTAAGTATGGCCTAATGTAGCAGGTGTCCTATAGGGTCCAGTGGCACAGCCTCCCCTATCACTCAAGCTGGGTACTCGAGGTACACTCTTTGTGTGGGCTGAGTACACCCTCCTCTTGTAGTTGAGCCTTGGTTACTGTTGGCAGACCAATGGCAGAAATTTACCCAGGCCAGTCAGCTGCAAGGACAGGCTGTCACCAATGACCACCGACCACCATCCTCCACCCTCTGTGGAGTGGCAAGGTGGTGGTACTCCCACATGGTCTGTAGCTATCGACTGGGTGCACTGGCCCTGGGGTTTCCCAGGAGGTGCAGGCCAAGGCCAGTCCCCTCCTGTGTTTTTCGCAGGGCACTCTGACTGAGATATAAAGTGATCTGAGATGGCTGCTACTTTTGCTGGGCTTGGAGATTCCCAGGCAAAGCCAACCTGTGAATCTAAGCTGACTGCTAGTAGTGCCAGGCCTAGAGCTCACTGAGGTCAACTGTTGCTTGTTTAATATGATTTAAGAAGTTGTGAAGCATGAGCCAAGACCAGACACTCATATGGAAAAGCTGCTTGGGTTGTCCCATAAGTTGGGTTGGGCAGTCTCTGGGGATTTCCAAGGTGGGTCAAACAGTGTTAGCCAGGTTGATGGAGTCTCAGATATGACACCAGCTTGCCAGCTCTGTGGGGGTAGAGTTTAGAAAAGAGACAATGGCCTCTGCTTGCCTTGATGCCAGACACTTCAGTTTTCCCCCTGTATACCACTGATGCCTTTCAAGCTGCTACCCTTGTGTTGGAGCTCAGAGGGAATGAGTCTGAATAGGTGAGACCATGTGTGGGTTCTTTAAGAGGAATTGCTTGGGGGGTCCAACAGTTTTTTCCACTGACTCAATACCGACTGGTTTTTGAAGACAGAAGTTGTGGGGACTTATCTTTCTGGCACTGAAACCCTGGGCTGGGGGACCTGGTGTGGGGCTGGGACTCCTCATTCCTGAGATAGCCCTCCCGAATCTTTCCTACCACACGTGGATGACAGATCAGCTCATTCCACGTCTGTGCCCCTCCTACCTGTCTTGATAGATTTGGTTACTTTAATTTCATCGTTGTCAGACTTCCATTCAACCTGATTTCTGACAGTTCTGAGTGATGGTTGTTCTATATTTTAGTTGTAATTTTGATGTGGTTGTGCAAAGAGGTGAGCCATGTCTGCCTGCATCACCATCTTGACCAGATACCTATAAGTTTTTAAACTTGATGTTGTCCAATTTATTTATTTTTACTTTTGTTGCCTGTGCCTTTAGTGTCACATCCAAGAAGTCTTTGCCCAATGCGAGATTATAAAGCTTTCCCCCTATGTTTACTTCTGAGGATTTTGTAGTTTTAGCACTTATGTTTAGGTCTTTGATCCACCAACATAGAGGTGAGTGGGTGTGAGGAACCTGAGGTGTGAGCACCTCAGGAATTCCTCTGGGCCAACTTGAGGCAGGGCCTCCTTTCTTGAATTGCATCTTGAGTTATATCTAAAGAAGATGGGGTAGACTTACTCTGGGCTCTCAGTCCCATCATTTGCTGTATTAGAATCCTTGACCTGTATGACCAGCTGCATAAGGCAGCTTCATGGAGATGGGCCTCCTGGTTTGGGTTCAAAAAGCATTTGGTAGACTAGCAAGGAGTACACATTGGTTGCCAAAAGGAAAATGCAGTTATTCCATTCAATTGTGGGTCTTTCCAAACTATGTCTCAACTCCACGCTGATGCTATCTTTCAATTCCTCCCACTTCAAGAAGGTTGATGTTCCCTGTTTGATATTCCCATCTTTCTAGGGACCCATCCACCACCCATGGGATACTTTTCTTCAGACATTTCTAACCCACCTCTTATAGACTCTTCTTTTTTACCACACTGGTACAGTTTGACCTGGAGGAAATGGAATTATCTGGACTAAATCACATCATCTCTCTGGGGGCATTGATCAGCCCTCCAAATCTTGAGGGCTATGGATTTGGGGGCGATTTTCAGGGTCTCTTAAGAAATGTATCCCACCATTTCAGGATCACTTGAGGTTTACAGCACTGTGACCTTGATCATCCTCCTGTCAAACACCATTAAAGTCCCTATAAATTGGCAAAGAGGATACCAGGATTCAAGATGATACCTGGAAAACAGGCAGCACAAAGCCCAGCCTACACCCTGGCCTCATTTCAACTTCTGTGTAGCCCAGTAGCCCAGAACCATAGGTCCATGCATTGTAATGAAAACGAAAATTTGACCCTGACTGGTGTGGCTCAGTGGGTTGGGCATTGTCTCACAAATCAAAAGGTCACTGGTTTGATTCCCATTTGGGGCATATGCCTGAGTTGCAGGCTGGGTCCCTGGTTGGGAGTGCGTGAGAGGCAACTGATCAATGTTTCTCTCCCTCTTTTTCTCCCCCATCCCATCTTTCTAAAAATGAGTAAATACAATCTTTTAAAAAAGAAAATTAAAATTTGTAACTTGGGAGACTCACTGGAAAAGAAGGATCATAGAATTTCATGATCTATGACATGACTTTGAACTAACAATCAACTGCAGAAAAGATCAGCAAGATGAAGAGCTGATGAGGGATCAGACTACTGTCTACACAACCCTTTCCCCCACCCTGGCCTTGACATCTCTTTTCCTACCTATGGCTACCTGAATGCTGGCCCATGTAGCATGACATCTTGCCTAGGTACCATCACCATCTTGTAGACCCTTCCCAATGACACAGGTGCAGTATAAATTAGGGCATCATGAAGCCCCTTTAATCTTGGGACACTGGAGGCCCTAGGATTTTCTCCAGTCCCTCTGGAACTTCTGCAGCCACATGGGCATACTTAAGTGTCATAGCTCAGAACAGCGGCACAGTCTTCTGAGGTTTGATTCCCTGACCAAATAAGACCTATCCTCCAATGTCATGGCAAAACCACCATCATACTAGTCAAGAGTTTCATGAATGACCTTTCCTGTTTTCCCGGGTTCCTGAATAGAATGATCAGAGGTCCCTCTTCATACACCCTCTGGAACTCTGTTTTCTATCTTTTAGGTCAGTGGTTTTTAAAGAACTTTCCTTGGAGAGCCATCTAGGGGGTACTACGGAGAGATGAAGCAAGAGCAACTCTAATGTGTGTGTGCACGGCGCCCGTGTGTGCGCGCACACACACACATTTTTCTGACTTCAGTCAAAAGTAGTTTTGCTTTTCTGTTATATTTTGAATTTAGTCCTAATATTTTTGTTAGAAAAATAGATTCCACAGCTTTTTAAAAAATGTTGGGAAGCCAATGATACATTCCAATGGCACTGTTCCATGACTAACACTCCCAGAAGTACACCCACCAGATTGTACTCTCATCACAGAAGGTCAGCGCCTCCTCTAGTATTCTGGCCACAAGTACATTATCCATCTCTTCTCCTTTAGGATCACTGGGCAGTAATCTCTGGCTAGATTCTGCTGAAGCACACTATAGTTGTCCCACATAAACTGCGGCACCTGCCTTTCACGTAGACACAGCATTGACAGACAGACATCTCCGGGTACCCAGGGAAGTCTTGGCTGGACCTCATAGCCTAGTTGGAGATTCCTTTCACTGCTCACTTTGGGCAATGTGTTCTTCCTTTTGACCCTCACCAGTCTTGCTCCCTTGCACACAGGATCCAAGGATGTCCATCAGCCTAGCCAAGCTTGTCAAGGAGTAAAGGAGTTTGGGATGGGTTTTCCTGGGCTCCAGGACCTTGAAGGTGAAGCCTGAAGCCAGGCCCCCACCCACTTCTTCTCTCCCAACTTGTATCACCTGGAGAAAGCTCCATCCTGAATTCAGAGGCATATCTTGGTGCAGAAAGGAGCAGGGCTTTGGCAGAAGGCCCTGTGGACTAAACTCCTCTACTCCATACCGCTGAATAGTGCTCCTGAGGCCTGGCTGGATGTGCAGCTAAGCCCTGGTCTCCAGCTCCAGCTCTCCAGCTTTCTCTAAGGGACAGAGCCCGGCTTTCTTTCCTGACATTTTTGCCACTCCCAGAGGAAGGATGGACACAGGGGAGGAATCAGACTTGTTCTCAGTTAGCCATCCAGGTATACAGGCAGAATTTGTTCTCCCTGGAGAGGGATCAGAGCAGGAGAACAGGGGGAGTCAGAAAGGAGACAGTGGGACCTCAGCCCTGGCAGCTCAGTGAGGGTAGAAAGTGGTGGAGGTAGGAGGTAGGGAAAGGAGTCAGGGGTACAGCAAGTGTAGTGGGGAAAACGCTAATGCTGGAGACTCAGGAACCCTAGCTTCCCCGCCTCTTCAGGTCTTTGGGGGCACCCAAGTTGGGTTTGGTGCTGGGGAGTCCTCATTTCAGTGTCTGGGGATCAGGCTGTATGACGAGACAACTGCTTCTGGTGCTGCTTTTTGATCCAGAACTCTCCTTGATTTTGAGCAGGAAGGGACATTGTTCTATCCACAGCCATCAGGCAAACTCACACAGGTGTACTTCTCTTTCCCAGACCCAAAAGCCTCCTCCGAGGCCCTCCTCACTTAACAGAGCTGAAATGGTCCAAAACAGCCTTTCCCAAATTTTAAGGACAGAAAGGTCAAACATACAAAAGATGCATACAAGGCTCTACCCAACCAAAGATATCAACTGAATCAATTTCACAGGAGCAGCAGTCTTCCTGGCTTTTTCCAGGAACTGGGGTTTCCTGATGGAAATCTGGGTTGAATCCATTTCCTCCAGATCTGTCTGTAGGTCATCCTGCCCTTCAAAGAAACCCCACCTTGTAGCCCCAAGACCTTATTACTCCCTACATCTCTTCCAAGCTAGACTATGGTGAGCTGCCTTCTTAAGTTCTTCTGGCTACTCTGGGGAGTCCAAGAGGACTTAGGGTTCCTAAGTCACTCCTGGATTTGTCCCCAGAGGACCGAAAGCTGTTTGTGGGTATGCTGGGGAAGCAGCAAGGTGAGGAAGATGTCAGACGCCTGTTCCAGCCCTTCGGCCATATTGAGGAATGCACCGTCTTGCGGAGCCCGGACGGCACCAGTAAAGGTTTCTTGAGCGTCTGACCCGGGATTTCTGGTGATCCTGCCTCACTCTGGGCCACGTGACCTTTTTGCCCCTTTGACCCAATCCCTCCATCCTGCCCTAGGCTGTGCCTTTGTGAAGTTTGGGAGTCAGGGTGAAGCTCAGGCGGCCATCCAGAGTCTGCACGGCAGCCGGACCATGGCGGTGAGGGCGGGCGCGGGCCGAGGGTGAGGCCGGTGGGGTGGGGACAGACTTCTCCTCTCCACATGCAATTGGTGACCCAGGAATAGGCCTGATGCATGAGGCACTCGCCCAGGGCCAGGACTAGGGTCTGGACCTGCCACCACGGCCTCCCCTGCCCTACCCAGGGCGCCTCATCCAGCCTCGTGGTCAAGCTGGCGGACACCGACCGGGAACGCGCGCTGCGTCGGATGCAGCAGATGGCGGGCCAGCTGAGCGCCTTCCATCCCGCGCCGTTGCCGCTCGGGGCCTGCGGAGCTTACACAACGGCGGTAGGTGCCGGGCCTCTGGCAGACTGGCGCGTGGGTGAGGCCGGGGGTCGGAGGCAGGGGCAGCTGCCCATCGCTGGGCCGTCCACATCCTTCCTTCTTCCCTCTCAAAGATTCTGCAGCACCAGGCGGCCCTCCTGGCGGCGGCCCAGGGCCCAGGTCTAGGCCAGGTGGCCGCAGTGGCCGCACAGATGCAGCACGTGGCGGCCTTCAGCCTGGTTGCCGCGCCGCTGCTGCCGGCAGCAGGTACTGAGCGGGGGCGGGGCCGCCGCGGGGAGGGGCGGGGGAGAGGCTGTGGCCTGACTGCGACCTCCTCCACCACTTACAGCCAACTCCCCTCCTGGCAGTGGCCCGGGCACGCTCCCTGGTCTCCTGGCGCCTATCGGAGTCAATGGATTCAGCCCCCTGACCCCCCAGACCAACGGGCAGCCGGTCTCCGACACTCTCTACAATAACGGGCTCTCTCCTTACCCAGGTGGTCCTCCGCCCCAACCTCCGCTCCACCAAATCTCCTCGAAATGGAGTGGGGGTTGAGGGTGGTTGGAGCGGGGCGGCCCCCCTGGGAAGGGATTTCTCTCTTTCCCTGCTGCTTTTCACTTGACCCTGCCCGCCAGCCTGCCTTCACTGTGGACTTGCACCCCTCTCTCCCCAGCCCAGAGTCCCGGTGCAGCTGATCCCCTGCAGCAGGCCTACGCTGGGATGCACCACTATGCAGGTTTCACTGGGCTCTACTCATCCTGGGTGGGGGTGGGGGTAGTTTGAAGGGTCCCAGAAAGGAGTAGGGAAGTGGGGGGGGGGGGGGTGATGGAAGGGGGGGCAGTAAGCTTTCTTCTGAGGAGTCTACCCTGTCATCTCCCAACCCCTGAAAGACCTTAGTAAGAGTGAGGGTTACCGTGGACTGGACTGAATTGGTCAAAGGTGGCCAAGCAGATGGTGGCATTGCTTGAGGGATGGCTCCTGGAGTTCACTGCCCTCTCCCACCTCTGTCTCCAGCAGCCTATCCGTCGGCCTATACCCCAGTGAGCACAGCTTTTCCCCAGCAGCCTTCAGCCCTGCCCCAGCAGCAAAGAGAAGGTGAGGGATGGGGCTGGTTATCAGGGCCTGGTGTGGCTGGACTCAGAGTCCCTCCCCTGAACCAGCCTACTACTGTCCTTGCAGGCCCGGAAGGCTGTAACCTCTTCATCTATCACCTGCCTCAGGAGTTTGGTGATGCAGAACTCATACAAACATTCCTGCCCTTTGGAGCTGTCGTCTCTGCCAAAGTCTTTGTGGATCGAGCCACCAACCAGAGCAAGTGTTTCGGTAAGCTGAGCCCCATCCCTGGGCCTCTCCCACTTGCAACTGTGAGATTCCTTACAGAGCCTAAGAATGTTCCTGCATAAGTCAATGATTCCCAAAGACTGAGTGTATAGCACAAAGAAGGGCTAAGCCCAGACCAGGAACAAGTCTAGTTCAGGTTTATCTGGCAAGGTCAGGTGTCTGAAAGATGTTTGATCAGGTGAGGCTTTAGTTTAGCTAGGACAGGAGGTGTCTGGGTTTGGGACCCAGAGATCTCTTCCAACTCCAACCGTAGTTCAGAGGACCAGAATGGAAGCCATGGAGAGATAGAGTCAACCCACGCTAGGAAAAGACAGGGAAGCACCCCAACACACACACTCAGAATTGCTTCCTGTCCTTCTAAGAGTCACACTTTTATGAAATTTAGGCCATTTGCCCATGTAAGTATGAGTATGGGTACATGTATATGCAAACAATGGGGTTATGTGTTTGATGGAACTGGCCTGAGGGCAGAGAGAGGATGGGTCTGGTCAGAGACAAAGGAGGTCCTGCCAGGCAGAGTTTCCAGTTTCCAGCTAACCCCTGTGCCCAAACCCCCAGGGTTTGTTAGCTTTGACAATCCAACCAGTGCCCAGACAGCTATTCAGGCCATGAATGGCTTTCAAATTGGCATGAAGAGGCTCAAGGTCCAGCTAAAGAGGCCCAAGGATGCCAACAGGCCTTACTGATCTGCTCTCACTGACCAGCCACACAAAGGTGAGTCCTGGTGGACCCCTGGCAGATGGGGCCTGAGTGATGGAGGCCCCCTCAGCTTTGATGTTCTCTTTGGGATGTTTGGGTACCCATCTCTGAAAAAGTCTGGGAGAGAAGAGCCAGCAGTTAGGAAGAATCCTTAGTTGGAGACTGTTTTCCTTTAATCCAAGAACTGAGATAAATTAGAGAACATTCCTGATCCCATCGTCTGAGAGAGACAATTAACAGCAAGAACCAGGCAGTTACTTCTCCAGAAATAGCCACAGGGTGGCATGAGAGTAGAGAATCTGTGTTGGGGAGGGCAGGGGGATGTAGAATAAGACTAGAAAAGTAGGTTTAGGCCAGCTTGTGAAGGGTCTTAAAGGCCATGATTTTGGACTTCATGCTGAAGATGGTAGAACCATGAGGCGTTTAAGCAAAGAAGGAACATGATGTAAGGACTGGGGAAATGGCAGTTAACACGGAGATGAGGAGAGAAGCAAGTGTGCTGAAGCAGGACCTGCAGGGCCTGGTGGGTGATGGGGAGGGAGATGACAGGCTCTGTTAGGTTTCCGGCAGGGTCAGCTGCCTGCAACTTTTAGAGATTCGCTGTATCAGAAGGTCCCCATGGCCCTGCCTCACTTGAGCTACCCAAGAAAGCTCCCTGGAGTGGGTGCTGAGCTGGGATCATCTGCTCAGAACCCAGGGTCTGGCTTCAGTGGATCAGGCTGCTGCCTTGGCCCTGCTGCAGCTCTGCGCCTCTGGAAGAGAGGTCCAGGCACTTACCTAAGATGTAGCTGATGGGGCAGGCTGCTCTTCTTATCTCTCCCTCCAGACTGATTTTTGCCTCCCCACCCCCACCCCTTATCAATTAATACCAACAACAGATACCGAAGAGTGAGAAGAAAGGAGAAAAAGCACAGAAGCGCTTAAGCAGCCCTTCTTGAAGGAGCAGCCGCAGACGGAAGTGGATTGGACCCAAGGCCAGCGCCTGGGGCTCAGGCCACTTTTAAGGATTGTCTTCATCAAGTGGGTTGTTCTATGCCTGTGGTGTAAAGCTCAGGCTGGCAGGGCAGCTGGGGCTGGCTGAGGATGGACTGTCGAGGGGAGCCAGCAGAGGGCTTTGGGGGTGCCAAGGGCTTCTCTGCAAGGGAAGCCCAGATTTACTTCTTTCAAAATCATCATTCCTTAGAGTTTAGGGACCAAAGGACTATATATACATATATATACCTATATATATATGTGTATATATATGGACACACACACACACACACACACACGAGAAACACAAAAGAGTATAGAGCCTCATAAAAGCTGCCTTTAAATATCCCTAGGAGGGATAGTGAAAGAGACTTTTAAAAGCCCAGCCTAGTCAGAGGGAGGCTGTGGGAAGATTGTTCTATGTCTCATATTCTCTTAAACCATCTCCTTACCCTGCCTTTTTTAAATAATTAAGGACTTGAGGTCTAGGCTCAGATGCAGGTAACGAGAGGTATGGAAGTAGTGAACCCACAATCCCCAGATGCACAGAGCATCACTGAAGAGGCCTCGGGAGGAACTCTGGCTTGCACCAGCCTTTGCCACCCAGAGGGGCCCCTGAACCAGCAAGAGTGGGAACCTGCCTTTCTTTCCTGACAGCTGCTTCCTCGGGCAGGAAGGAAGAGGGAGTTTTGGCCACCCTAGCCTTTCTCTTCTCCCTCCAGATAGACAGTGGCCTGCCTTTGGCTGAGCCAAGACACCTCCTCTTTCCCCTCACCTTGAGTCAGCCCCAGTGTCCCCTTGCTCCAGGCCACCTTCTGCCTCTAAGTTTGCCCACCTGTAAAGTAGATTCAGGATATATAGAGAGGGCTGTGACAACAGACTTGAAAGGTTTGCTACTGTATATACTGCCATTGAGAAGGAGATAATTTTCAATATGTAGAAGCTTCAGAATTTAGAGGTCCCTCCTTACCTAGGACCTGAGAGAGAAGTAGATATTTTGCCAAAATACTTCATTTCTTTAAAAAGTACATCTTTCCTATGCAAAGAGTGTTTCATGTGCTTATCCAAGGTGCTTCTAGATGGTCAGCTTAGAAGTGGTGTGTGCTCTGTCTCTGTCTTTGTCTGTCTGTTGTATACAGTGGATGCCATATAAAGCTGATCAATGGTGGTGTTTCCTGCCTGCTTCTGTGAGATGGGCAAAAGATTTCAGCTTAGAACACCATGATTAACCTTGCCTTTGCCAGTCTTTCCTGGGCCTGCAGGGCCTTTTGCATATTCTTGTGAGGAGGATAATTTGCTCTCCACCCAATAGACATGGATCAAACTGGTCTGTGGGCCAGCTGTATGGTGGGCACTCTGATCCCCAGATGTTTGCTGAGGCTAGAGACCTCTGATCTGATAGCATATCAGACAGTAAAGGATATCAGGGTGGGGCCAGAGAATTCCTCCTTCATTACAGTTTCTAAGAAAACGTGTTCCTACCTGTTCCTCTGTCTTTGACTCATTTTTTGAGGGAATGGGATGACAAATAGGTCTGGTAATAACTTTACCTGGGAAGGTGCGGTATATATCAACTAATAATTTCCAACTGATAGGGGAACCAGTATTGAGTACATCTGTTCATCAGTACAATGCTGACACATAGACTGACCACCCCAGACACTGATGGAGTAGCTAGCACCTACCTGCATGTTCAAACAGATGTTCACATAGAAGTATAGAGGCCCCATCAGCACTAGGTGTTAAGCACTGTGCTAGGAGCTGGGGCTCAGGCATATTATAAGTACTCAAAGTTAGAAGGAAAGACAGACAGGTAATGTAGTTATAATGGAAGGCCACACAGGGTCTGTGATAGCAAGAAGAGTACCTAATTCAGACTTGATTGAAGATTAGAAAAAGTTTTCCTGAGGGAGATGAAAGGAGGGGAAGTATTTTGAAGATGTACTGGGACATTGGGCAAAGATATTTGGACAGCTGTATCACTTTGATAAATTATCTTTATTACCAAGAAATAATAATTACCTTTTATTCAGTACCTATTATGTGACAGACAATGGGCACCAAGACCTTCTTTCCATTCCTAACTCTACCCTGAACCTTAACTCAATACCAAGTCATGTCAAGACAGTTAAAAGTGTTTTGCTTCATAGTTCAGACACTAAACCAAAATGGCTAAAAGTATTTTGCTTCATAGTTCAGAAGTGGCAAATTGTGTGCCAATGCTGCATGGGTTGGCAGGGTCTAAATCAAGGATCAGCTAACTATGGTCTGTGGGAAAATCTGACCTGCAGCCTGTTTTTGTATGGTTTACAAACTAACAATGGTTTTTAGCTTTTTAAAAATTATAAAAATAAAAAGAATATGAGACAGAGACCATATGCGGCCCACAAACCCTGAAATATTTATCTGATCCTTTAGATAAAAAGTTTGCTTACTCCAACAAAGAAAGAAAGAAAGAAAGAAAGAAAGAAAGAAAGAAAGAAAGAAAGAAAGAAAAGAAAGAAAAAAAAAAAAGGTTGCTGGTTCCTGTAAAATCATGGAACACTTACATCGCGTCTAATGAGTTTAAACAATGTGGTGTTTGTGTCTCTGCTGTGTGTGTAGCTATTACTCTAAACTCTTAGTTGCAGGTGTCAAAAACCCAACTCAAACATGTTTAAGCCAATGTGAAATTAATTGACTTACATAAATGGTAAATCAAAGGATACATCTGCCTTCTGGCATGACTGGATCTACAGGTCCAAATGATGTTTCCATATCTTGGCTTGGCCTCACTAGTTCTAGGAAGAACTTTGGCCAGAATGGACATGTGCCCACCTCTAGAGTGGAAGAATAATCACCATAATTGACAATTTCACAAGGACGGTGTGAAGGGTAGAAATGGGTCCCCAACAAAAGGGATGATGGGCAGATAAGCAATATGCATCTACAATATTCCATCCCTTTAGTGCTCAGCATCCTCCTATACTTTTCTTGAGAAACATGCAATTTCAAAAGTGTGCCTGCCTAACAATGCAATGAGTCTAGGCCCAATAAAAACAACACACCCACTGCCCCGGCCCATGTGGCTCAGTTGGTTGGGCACTGTCCCGCAAACCAAAAGGTCACTGGTTTGGTTCCTGGTCAGGGCACGTGCCTGGGTTGCAGGTTTGCTGCCTGGTCAGGGCACGTACAGAAAACAACCTATCGATCTTCTCTCTCACATTGGTGTTTCCCTCCATTTCTCCCTTCCTTCCCACCTCTCTAAAAATAAAAAAATTAAAATAAAAAACACCCCGACTTTCCAATGAAAGACACACAGAATCATGTCTAGTTGTTTTATTGAACCCTCAGTCCAAGGTCTAATTGTGATGAGCTATTCTTTATCAAGTCTGGATATAACTTCTTATGATTTTGCAATCTGTGGCTAGAAGATAAATTTAGCTACCCCTATATAACCAATTTGAAATAGTGGAGGAAAATAGGATAACCAGTTTTTAAAAAGAAAAACCCATTTGGAATAGAAGAGAAAACGATGGTCACTAATCTATAGCACAGAGCACATTCTTCTGGACAGTGGAGCATGTTTATTTCTCTTTCTTTCAAGATTTTATTTATTTATTTTCAGAGAGTGAGGAAGTGAGAGAAACATCAATGTGTGGTTGTCTCTTATGCACCCCCAACTGGGGACTTGGCCTGCAACCCAGGCATGTGCCCTGACTGGGAATCGAACCAGCGACCCTCTTGGTTCACAGGCTGGCACTCAATCCACTGTGCCACACCAGCCAGGGTGGAGTGCGTTTCTTGGTCAACAAAACTGATTGTTCTTTATGCTTTCACTTGGTGTTTTATTGTCCTTTGTGGACATCCCAAAGAGGATGCCCTTCTGGAATTAAAGTCTCCCTCTTCCCTTTGGACATGATTTTGGGCCCCGAGATTGCTTTAGAGATTACAGATTTCCAGATCCCTATTTCCCAGACATGAGGATTTTCTGGTGATACAATAACTTTCAAACCAATTGACTTGATTCCTGGGCTCTCTGTGAGCTAATAACCATCATCAAGAATCTTGCTGACTCCTTGTCTTTGAGCCTAGATTTGGCCCGTGGAATTCTTGTCTCTTAGCAACAGGTCACACTTTGCCCATTTCCTTCCCCCTTAACTTCATGGCTTCCATAATGGCCTGTCTGCTCAATGCCCCCAGAGAAAGATTACCCATTCACACTTGGCTGGTTCATGCTCCAGTGTCCTGACCAGGTAGGCAGACAACCCTGAGGTGCACTGGCTGCTAAGCCTCAGCCCCAAGGAGATGCTTAGGACAGGAGTGGGGCAGTCACACAAACACTCATTCTGGCCAACCTGCAGGCTGCTCCACTCCTCACCCTCTGGCCGTGGTCCATTATTACACTGAGGCTACATCACCAAAGCACTCCTGAGGGGAGTCTGTCAGTGGACACCAAACTTGGGGACCCTCTGAGAACCTCTATAACTTGAGGACCATGGGCAAAGTCTTCAGCCTTCAGCAGGGCCCCTATAACATCTCTCATTGGGAGTCTTAAATGTAGTGAGAAAAAACCTTTGGTCTGAGGTATGACTAATAATGACCTCTGACTTTGGAAGCAGCTCTGGATTTGCTGTGTGCTCTGACCAGACCTGGAGACTGGCCTCTGCCTCAGTGGAATAGAGCATACATGCAATACCCTTCAAAAGAGGGTGCTAAGGACGTGGAGATCACAGAATCTCTCTTGATCCTTTGTAGGTTTGGTTATAATCTTTTGGCAACCACTTTCCTGATTGCACCTGCCTGCTTTGTGACAAGAGCAAATTCAGAAGGGACTCAAGCTATTTTGGGACTCTGGGCCTCCCTTCACGGCCAGTATATTTGCACAATTATGTTACACATCCCTGTGTTCTTTGGAAGAGCCAACAAAGAAGGAAACCTCATGGGCTCAGGGAGCTCAGAGTCAATGGAGGCCATTCAGCTATCCTTCCGAGCCACGAGCAGTCTGCAAAGAGGTGACTAAGTCTGTGCCAAGCACCACTCTTTTTCTCCCCAGCCCTGGCTTCAGACATTGCTCTCACAATGTGCTACAGCCTCCAGCAGGCTGAGCTGATCAGGGCCTTTGACTGGCCATCTGTAGAGGGGACTTAGAAATTCCAGGCTCTGGCCACCTGTCTTTTAGTTGCCGAAGAGCACAGAGACCCAGAAGGCAGAGCAGGCTGCAAGTGGGTCTGACTTTTCCCAAGAAAAATCTAAGGTTCCTAGGAGAAAACGCAGGGAATAGTGAAGAGAGCCTGTGAAATGAGCCTCATTTTCTCCTAGGGAGCAAGGCTGACCTGCAGCCTTGGCACTGGGACCGTCACAGGAAACCAGCAGTCTCAGCTAGATTCCCTGTTGTTGTTTTTAATTAAATTTAATGGAGTGACTAGTTAATAACACTCCGTTTTTAAGCAGGAAAAATCAGTCGTGTCCTCAGGAACTTCTTGTTATTGTTGGGACCAATGCTGGGGTTTGATGGTGGCCAAAGCACTCCAGAAAGCAGACTCTAGAGCAAGGATTAAAGTGCTCATACTTTTGGGGGGAGATGGAAGCCCAGGATGGTAAAAGGGGCAAAGAAATGTGAGACCAGGAAAGAGGGGAAGGAATGTAAGAAAATGCACTACTGTGCTGGCCACTGCTTTACATGAGCCAGGAGGAAAAAGAAAGTCATTTGACTGGGTTGTTTACTAACACAAGATATCTGCAAGGAGAAACCATACCGTAGTGCAGTTTACCAAGAGGACAATTGAGAGGGAATTTATCTATTCCCCTCTTGTCTCCTGTTTTCCCGTGGCCAAGGTGCACCCCACAGAGTGCTAACTCCATTGTACCTTCTGAGTTGCATCACTGCCTTCTTGGATGTCTGCTTGGGAAGTCAGATCCCATGGCCTGCCATGTGGCATTTCTACCATAGATGTGGAAGTGAAGGGGATACTCGGCATAGGTGGGGATGCCAACTAAGCCAGAGAAAGAAGGCAGTGGCCTGGGAGTCCAAGAAGGTGTTACGAGGTTTGTGACCCACAGGATTCACAGCCAAGTTCCCAAGCCCCCAAATCCCTGGCACGGTCTGAATGCTAAGTGAGAGAAATACTATTTAATTTGGGAGAAAAAAAGCAGCATTCAGGTGTAGCTTGGAGGATCAGTCTTTTACTCTGGAACTTCCCAGGTCCTAAGTGCCAGTATCTCAGTTGGATTTCCTACTTCTATGCCTTTGTTCTCATTTCAGCTGGGGGAAGAGGATCTGGCTTTTATGATCTATGAGACATGTGATTATCAGACTCTTGGCAATCTAGCTTGCTAGCCACAGGCAGAAGAGGCCACTCTAAACAACACTGATTTTGCCAGTGTGGAAGAAAGCTGAACTGCAGAACCATATTGAAAATCTTGAAAAGAGGCCAGCATACTCCAACATCCAGACATCTTCCTAATGTTATCTCTGGAATCTCTATATATGATGGATGCATGACCCAGATCTTAAGATAAAATAGATCATTTAACCAGCTGACTTGGTACCAGATAACCAGGATTTTCAACTTCTCAGTCAAGGATCATCAAATCCTTACTGACTCCATTTCACTTTGGTTCTGACAATTCCACATTCCGGAGTCTGTCGTTTGCACACTCCCTTCCATTTCTGTATGAAGGCTGATTTAATTACAAATGACAGGAACCAACACAAACCAGCTTAAGCAAGAAAGGAAGTGTGTAGTGGTATTATTGATTCAGGTAGAGCTGAACGCAGGGCTCAGACAGGGCTCTGCTGTAGTTTGTGTCGTGCTCCCATTCTCTTTCCTGCCATAGACACACCTTCTCCATGTGGCAGAAAGGACTAAATCCCAGCCACTTCAATCTCATATGCTTCTAGCACCATGGCCTCAAAAGCAAGAGAGCTTTGAGGGGAAGATTATGACTGGCTCCACTTAGGTCACAAACCCATATCTAAACTTATCACTTGGTCAGGGTGTTGGAGTCCCCTGCTTGGCCTGATGGCTCCTGTATCCATCTCTGTGGAGTGGAGGCGGGGAGGGACAAAGGTGGCATTGTGACTGTTGGCCCCACTAAGTACTATGGAGTGTAAAAACATGTACTGTGTGGTCTGGAAAAACATGTAATTTTGCCTGGGTGGAGTATAGGATGCAGGTAAGGGAGTGGTGAAAGTCAAGTAGAAAGCAGATCCAGAGAAAAAGTACAAGTTTTATCCTGAGGGCAGTAGGGATCCATGGAAGGATTTCTGCAGAAAAGTGCATGATTAGTTTTGGGTTTTAGAAAGATTCCCTTGGGCAGCTAAGTAGAGAATAGGTTGGAGGGATACATACTGGGAGAAGGGGTCTAGTTAGGAGGCTAGAACAATTGTTCAGGTGAGGAGGTGTAGGAATATAAAGGAGGAACTGACTGGAGATGTAGTAAGAGGTAAAATTTAAGGTAAAATTGGTTCAGTTTAAGTGTGGGTTGGAGAAGTCTAAGATGTTTCCCTCTCAGGGTTCAGATGGAACATGTCATAGGTGCTATTTACCAAGATAGGAACATGGAGGAGATGCAGATTAAGGAGATGAGATGGCCTGTGAGACATACAAATAGAGTTTTCTTACAAGTCAACTTATCCCAAAGGCAACTTGAAACTCAGGAGGTAAAGGATGAGGACATAGATTTGGGAGTAACTCGCAGTCATGGGTAACACAGATGATTTAAACAGAAACGCCATTTGTTGAAAGGACATTGGATGGGACACAAGATTGCCAAAGGAGGAGACACAAGCTTAGAAAACAAGCAGGAAAAATAGGAGGCCAATTCACCAGAGCAAAATCCAAAATCAGATGCCAGAACCAGCCCAGTGACATCAATTGGTCAAATGATCTGATATTTCCCAATGAATTTAGTAGTTTGGAAGTCATTTGTAACTTTGGTGTAAGTATTTTCAGTAGATATTTTGGGGGAGAGGTCAGGTGGCACTAGATCCAAGGAATAAATGGGAGGTGAGGATGTGGAGATGAAGTGTAGACTACTCCCTAGAAGCTTGGTTGAAGGCAAGAAAAAGTGTGTAATAGCCAGTAGTGTGTGAGATTAAAATTGGCTTTTTAAAATAAAATTGGATTTTAGAAAAGGTTTGATGTATGATCAAGTTTATATGCTGAGATCAAAGAGTAGTGGAGAACAAAAAGTTGAATATCCATAAAGGAGAGGCGTAAGTGAAGGAGGAAAAGGAATGGAATACATCTTACAGTGAAAGGATTAACCTTGGATTTGAAGGGAGACATCTCTACCTCTGAGAAAGAATGGGTGGGAGAGATTCCAATGTTTGGAGGGTGGTGCAAATTAAGCGAGTTTTCCCCATAGCATTTATTTTCTCTGTGAAGCAGAATGGGGGATGGTGGCACAGATGAGGAAAGACTGCCGGGTACTCCGAGGGCCCAGCTGATGTATTTGGGTACACGTTAGCTTAAGCAATTTATTGTAGATAAAGATGACTCACAGACCCCAAGGTCAGAGGGCATCAGGAAGGACCTAGGAAGCTTTCAGAAACCAAAGAGCAGTCCCACCATTCTGGTCTCTGCCTCTTCAGAAGCTGTTATGGGGCCCTTGCTGGTGAGTTGCTTTGGGGAACAGAACCAACGCCTCCCCCATGCCCTCTGAATTTCTGCCCTCTGAGACAAAGGCTATAAGTTCTGTTATTTTATATCCTTCAGTTTTTTCAGGTATTATAAGCAATGGGTATAACAAACTAATACTGAGACAGTGTTGTGGCCCATACTGAGTGGCAAGGGGAGGAGGGGGGACATCAAAAAGGAGAGGGAGTCAGAAAGGAGATGCTGAGGCTATCCAAATGTAAAAACATCACTTGGAAAATTCCAGGTGAGGCTGGCCCAGGAGGGATAGAGATGGCATATTATTACTCAGGGCCAAAGCCTTCCTGTGCATGCTGTGTCCAGCTAAAACGAGGGAGCGAGAAAGAATAGATCTTAGATAAGCCTTTCCCCACTGGTGCCAATGGAAAAGAGGGGCATGTAGGAGGCAAGACACCCATTTCATAAGGATGAAAGGAGGTCTGACCATGTCTAAGGTTAGTAACCATAATAACCACAGTTATAGTTTTCATTTATGAGCCACAGTAAGTCCTCACTTAATGTCATCAATAGGTTCTTAGAAAGTGCAATTTTAAGCTAAACCACATACAAGAAAACCAGTTTTATCACAGGCTAATTTATATAAACAAGAATTAAGTTCCTATGGCATATCTCTGGTCACAAACCATCACCAAACTTCTAAATAAAGACCCCAAACACTTCTAGTATTAGACATTGATATAAATGTGAGCTATACATACATTTAAGAAAGATGAATAAAAACAAGTAACAGGAGGATTATTTAACCCACTTGTTCCAGTTCAGGGTTGAGCCTCTCCCGGCCCCTCAGGGTGCAAGATGGGACCCACCATGGATGGAACACCCTTCTGTGGCAGGGGCACTCACGTGAACCCACACTCAGACTGGGACAATGGACACATGCCAGTTCACCTTATATGTACAACTTTGGGGTGTGGGAGGAAACCAGAATCCTCAGAGAAAACCCAGAAAGACAGGGGGAGAATGTACCAACTCCTCACAGATATGAGTGGCCTGAATGGGAATAAAAATTATTTTCCCTCATCAATGTCATAATGAAACAATGTTGAACAAATGTCATTTGAATACCTACTATACTTCCCAGTCCCAGGTACTTTGCTGGTTTCTTGATATGTACAGTTGACTCTTGAACAATACAGATTTGAACTGCTCAAGTTCACTTACATGCATTTTGTTTTTCAAAAAAATACACAGTCAGCCCTTTGCATCCCCAGGTTTTGCATCTGTGGATTTAGCCAATCCTGGATAGAAAATAGTTTTCAGTCCACATGTGGGAATCTGCAGATGCAAAGGGCCAACTGTATGCATTGTTCTATGCCCTTTTATATAAAGGATTTGGACATCCAGGGATTTTGATATCATGGGGAATCCTGGAACCAAACCCCCATGGATACCGGGGGATAGGGATGACTGTGATTAAGTTCTGGGGGAGTCAAAAGTTACATGTATATTTTTGACTGGAGGTGAGGCAGGTTAGTAAGAAGCTAGGAAAATTTGGCAAGGAGAATGGGGAAACTGAGACAGCTGAACAAACTGGTCAAGCAATCTACAGCCAGATAATAAATTGCAAGGTGATATTTTCCCTAACCAAGGGCATTTAGGAGCAAATGGTTTACACATTCCAGACTATGTTGGGGCAGACCTGCCTCAGTCCCAGTCCCTTTCCAATTACATACTTTTTGGCATCCCAGATGGGATCTGAAGTTGTATTCTCTCCTTTACCCTCCAATTCGTCTTTCCTGTCACTTCTCATTGTCGGTGTGGGGTAAGTCTGTCAGCAGTGGAGGAAATCCTTCATGAAGACACGCCTCATCAGTGCTGAGACCACAGGTAAGTCTGCCCTCTGAACACAGAGTCAGCTGCCCACATGACTATCCTCAGGTGATTCCTGGGTGATAGCAGTTGGTGAGTCAGGGCCTGATCAACCCTAATGTCCAAATGGACCCACTGCCCCTCAGCCTTTTGCCTGTGTGGAATTGAGTCCCCTGTCTGAGCAGAGTAAATCCAACCTCAGAGTGTCTGGTCACCGCCATGATCACTGGTAATTCTGCCCACAGGACACAAGGTAAACACATCCACAGGCCTCTCTCTATTAGGGACCCGACTTACTTGACTTGGTTCAAGGTGCACTAGTTGGGCTCCCGGACAGTACTACGATTGTGACTTATAATTCCCGGTCCTCTATTTGGAGCCTTTATTACACTGACTTTGAAAACTTCATTCTTGCCATGTCACACCTTCTCCCACTAGGTTTCTCTTTCCAGTTTCAGCCCTCACATTATACACTTCAGTTATACCTGGTCAGAGGGAAAACTCATACTCCTCTGGGGAATTCTCCAGAGCCCCTACCTAGCCACTCTTGCCAGCGTGGGGCAAATCTGTCAGCAGGGGAGTAAATCCTTCATGAAGACACACCTCATCAATGCTGAGGCCATAGGTAAGCCTGCCCTCTAGACACAGTAACCTGCCCACACGACTATCCTCAGGTGATTCCTGGGTAAGCCCCTTTCTAATCACTTCCTGCACCCTTTCCATATTTTCCTTTCTTGACAACCAGGCTGCTTTTAACTGGGGCCGGTCCCTTAACTGGATTGATACTTCGTTCCGGCCTTACATCCTGGTACCGAAGGTCTTATAATCAGTCATCAGCTGTATTGACCAGGTTAAAAAAAGACTAAATGGGGGATGCCAAAATCATCCCCTGAGATTCCCCACTAGGGTGTCTCCTTAACAAGTGGGCCACTTTTAAGGGTGATGATCAGAAGAATAAGCATCTCATTTTCTTTTGTAATGTTGCCTGGTCCCAATACAAACTTGGCGATGGCCAAGTCTGGCCTATAAATGGACATCTGAATTATAACACTATTTTCCAGTTAGACTTGTTTTGTAAAAATGAAGGCAAATGGAGTGAAATACCTTATATTAAGGTGTTTATGGCTCTTTACTAAGAAAGGGACTTTAAAAAGTGTTCTAGGATATGTATTTCCACAATGTCTGGGTCAGATGAATTAAAAGACACCTTCCTTTCAGTCCCAGCAAGACAGGCCTCTGTTCCTAGCATATCAAACAGAACCAACCCATCCTGTCAGCGGAGCAGCCTGTCCCCAAGTTCACTTCCCTGTCATCCCCTGAAGTGCAGCTGCCACCTTATAACCCCTCTGCCACTAGAGAGCCACTGGCACTGGCCCCTGCTTGTAGTCCTACCACTACCAGAAGTGGAACTCATTATCACCCAAACCCTAACAAGTTATCTCTGATGAAGTAGCAAATGGGGAGCCTTATAGAGGTCATGTTCCCTTCTCTATGTTTGACCTGGCCCTCTGTAAAGAAAAATTCTATTGGCTCTCTGAGGATCCTAGCAAATTCACAGAGGGGTTTAATTACTTGACACTGACTTAATGACCTAATTGGAGGGATCTAGAGATTGTTCTTTCCTGCTGCTGCGATGTAGATGAAAAGCAGCGCATAACAGGACCCACTAGAGTCTATGCTGATGAAGTAGCTGGTCGTCATGTTCAACACCCCATTTACTGAGCAGGGGAAGATGCAATCCTAGATCAGAACCCTAACTGGGCCTATCAAACTGGGTCAGATAAAAGGATAAGAGGGAAGGGACTGCCGGTCCCATACGATTACTTGCCTCATAGAGGGGATGAAAATATGCCCTGTTAAGCCTGTTAATTATGATAAAATAAGAGAAGTTACTCAGAAAAAGGATGAAAACCCCACCCTTTTTCAGGGTGATTAACAGCAGCTTTATGAAAGTACACAAATATCAACCCTGAGTCTGCTGAGGGCCCAGCACTTCTGGGGATGCATTTTATCCAGCAGGCAGCCTCAGACAGCAGGAGAAAGTTACAAAAACTAGTCTTGGGACACCTGATCCCCACTGAGCAACTGGTACGAATGGCTTTCAGTGTTTCTAACAACAGAGACAGGGAAGAGGAGAACAAAATGTCACCCATGGAAACAAAAGGCTCATTTGTTAGCAGCAGCTTTAAGCCCTAGGCTACCCAGCCCCCAGACTACAATGGACATCAAAGGGGCAATGCTATTTCTGTGGACAAAAAAGGTCACTGGAAGAGGGAATGCCCACAACTGATTCCGACTATACTGCCTCCAGGACTAGGTCCCCTGTGTGAGAAGGACAGTCATGGGAAGAATGAGTGTCCTAGGCTCTGAAGGGAACCCAGTACCTCTAAACCAATGAATGGTCCAAACACCAAAGAACTGACAGTGCCTGAGGCCTCCTGCTTCCCCCACCAACTATCTGACTGTAAATTACACCAGAGGAGCCTCAAGTAACCCTTGACATGGCAGGTAAGTCCGTTACATTTTTATTAGACGTAGGGCTGCTTACCCTGCTCTGACTTACCTGAACCTCTTTTTCCCACCGGGGTAAATGGGTGGCACAGCCTCAGAAATCTCACTTTTAATCATGCTTTTCTTATAGTTTTGGGGCACCTCATCTCCTTATTAGGGAGGGACATCTTGCTCAATCTAGGAACTACCATTATCCTAGGAGAATTAGCCATAGAAAATAATGAATCCTCATTGTTATACCTGATGACCAATTTAATTTCTCACCCTGAACCAGAAATTAATAATACTGCAGAATTTGTTGTTGTCCAAGTCAAACCCAAGGTATGGGAAACTGAAATACCAAGCAGGGCAACGAACATACCCCCTATCAAGATATCCTTGCCCTGGACGGGTTGCTCAGTTGTTTGGAGCATTGTCCCCAACACCAAAAGGTTGCGGGTTTGATTCCCATTCAGGGCACATACCTAGGTGGCGGGTTTGATCCCCTGTCAGGGTGTGTACAAGAGGCAACTGATCGATCGATGTCTCTCACACTGATGTTTCCCCTCACTCCCCCCTCTCTCCCTTCTCTCTCTAAAATCAATAAACATTTTCTGGGTTAGGATTAAAAAAGCTATCCCTAAAACCAAGGGTACCTTCCCTCTAAAACCTGAAGCCGTAAAAGGGATCAAACCTCTCACTGAAAAATGTTTAAAGCATGGGCTTCTCAGGCCCTGCTGGTCCCCATATAATACCCCCATTCTCCCAGTACAAAACCCAAATGAAGAAGACTGGTTTATGCTGTACATCCTATAGTTCCAAACCCCCACACCATCTTAAATCCCAGGAGAAGCCAAATATTTTACTACATTAGATTTAAAGGATGCTTTTTTCTGTATCTTCCTTCATCCTGATTCCCAATTCCTGTTTACATTCTAATGGACTAACCCTCAAACTAGGAAGATTTGCCATACACACTGACTCTGCTCCCTCAGGGCTTTATGGACAATCCCCATTTGTTTGGAAATGCTTTAGCTGAGGAATTAAGGGAACTCCAATTGACCAGTGGGACTCTCCTATAATATGTTGATGATTTATTAATTTCTAGTACTAACAAAGAGAACTTAGGTAAAAATTCCATTCTGGTATTAAACTTCCTCGCAGAAAGAGGATACAAAGTCTCTCCCAAAAACGCCCCCAAACCCCCCCAACTAGTCCAATACATAGGGTACCTACTTACTCCAGGAGCCTGCACCCTGTCACTCCCAAAGAAAACAGACCATACTGGCCCTTGGAGTCCCACAAAGTAAACAACAGCTTCAAGGGTTTGGGGAAATAGCTGGCTCTGTCACCTGTGGATACCAAGTTTTGGGCTAATTGCTAAACCTCTATATGAGGCTTTAAAGGGAGACGACAAAGGGCCTAGAGACTGGATCCCTGAATGTCACCATGGCTTCAACGAGTTAAAAGTCAGACTAAGCAGTGCACCCGCCTTAGGGCTGTCAAATTTAGAAAAACCATTTACCATATATGTAGCTGAGAGACAAGGAATTGCACTTGGCATCCTCACCCAGAAGATGGGCCTAACTCCAAGACCAGTAGCTTACTTTTCAAAACAATTAGATCCTATAGCAAGGAGCTGACCGCATTGCTTATAAGCCATAGCAGCCACTGCTCTTCAGGTAAGAGAAGCCATTAAACTTACTCTAGGGTAAACTCCCTGCCAAGTACAAGCTGTGTTAGAAACAGAGGGACACCAGTGGTTCACAGGGGGAAGGCTAAATAAATATCAGGCTCTCCTCCTATACTCTCCTAAATTAATCCTAAGGGTTTGCCCAATTCTCAATCCTGCTATCCTCCTACCAACTAACACAGAGACCCAAGTCACACACGAGTGCACAGAAACTATTGAACACATATATTCAAGTAGGCCTGACCTAAAAGATGAATCTTTACCTAACCCTGAAGCAGAACGGCAGTAGTTTTATACAAAATGGAGTCAAAAAGGTGGGGGAATCTTTCTTATCAACAAGGCGGCAGAGCAGACACATAGATGCAGATCTTTGTGAAGACCCTGACTGCCAAACTATCACCCTCAAGGCTGAGCCCAGTGACACCACTGAGAATGTATCAAAGCTGAAATCCAAGACAAGGAGGGCATCACACCTGACCATCAGCATCTGATTTTTGCAGGCAAACAGTTGGAAGATGCCACATTCTCTCAGGCTACAACTTTCAGAAAGAGTTGACCCTGCACTTGGTGCTTCATCTGCAGGGTGGCATCATCAAGCCCTTCCTCCACCAGCTTGCCCAGAAATACAACTGTGACAAGGTGATCTGCTGTAAGTGTTAAGCCCCTGCACCCCTGTGCTGTTAACTGCGCAAGAAGTGCAGCTATACCAACAACCTGCGCCCCAAAAGGAAGGTTAAAAAAGGCCCCTTTACTATCTACTCAGGTTTCAGAGCAGACTTCTGCCTGAACCCTGAGGCTCTGGGGCCTCAATAAAGTTACCCTTTTATTGACTCGGGTGGGGCGGGGAAGGTGGCAAATGCTATTGTCAGTCTTCAGTATACAGTAGAGGCAAAATCCTTGCCCCCTGCTACTTTGGCTCAAAAAACTGAACTCATAACACTCACTATGGCCTTACAATTAGGAAAAAACCTCTGAGTTAATATCTATACTGACTCAAAGTATGGGTTTCTAATATTATACGCTCATGCTACTATGTGGAAAGAAAGGGGACTTTTTAACAGCTAAAAACTCCTTCAATAAAACACAATAAAGAAATATTAGAACTCCTGGCAGCTGTAACACTCCCCAGGAAGTGGCAGTACTACCCTGCTTGGGCCACCAAAAGGAGACATGGACATAATCGAAGGCAATACCTTGGCAGATCGAGCAGCAAAGTTGGCAGCCAGGCCCTCATCAATCACCCTAAAGGCAGCTCTGTTCCTCAAGCTCCCTCAGCCCCCCAAAAGGCCCCTCCTACACCATGGAGGAGGTCTCATGGGCCTTAGAGAATGGGTTCTCTAGAGACCCTACAGGCTGGATATTAAGGGATAATAAACTTTTATTACCACAAAGCTTAAAATAGAAATACATCAAAATGCTCCACGAGGACACCCAAAAGGGGAGGGCTGCTCTTGCCACCCTTGTCTTCCTGCTGTTTGTGACACAAGGACTTCACGAAACTATAAAAGAAGTCATCTGAGGGTAAATACTTTGCTCCCAAAATGATCCCCAGAATCACCTTTCTCCCCCTCCCTTCCTGATGCCAATACAACACAGGGGCACATACCCTGGGGAGGGTCGGCAGATTGACTTCACTCAGATTCTCTCTAAAGCTGGATTTAAATATTTACTAGTATTTGTAGACCCTTTCACCAGATGACTGAGGCATTTCCTATCAGAACAGAAAATGGTACTGAGATAGCCAAGTACTCGCTAAAAGAAATCTTACCTAGGTTCAGACTACCAAGGAGGTTACAGAATTACACAACAGCTAGATCAAGCTTTAGGGATCAACTATCACTTATATTCATCATGGAGACTACAATCCTCGGGTATGGTAGAAAGAGCTAATCAAACCCTAAAAAAGGACTATAGTCAAGCTATGCCAAGAAACTTCAGAGTCCTGGGTATCTATGTAACCCATAGGTCTCATGAGAATGAGAACTGCACCTAAAGGAAAGTTACAAGTGAGCCACACTGAACTCACCTATAGCAGGCCCCTTCTTGGATCTGACCTGCTATTAGATGAGGAAACCCTCCAGCTGTTATCTTATACCATTAATCTAGGACAGGTACTAAAAGCATAACAGGAATATAGAAACAAAATTCTAGACTTCCAGTCAAGGTGGAGGCATAGGTAAATACACCTCACCTCCTCGCACAACTACAGCAAAAATTACAATTAGACTACAAAACAAATATCACCCAAAATTGTCAGGAAATTGAGCTGTATGGAAGTTCAACAACGAAGGATTTAAAGCCACATTCATCCAGAAAAGTAGGAGGGGCGGAGACACAGAGATGCAGAGCAGTGAGAAGACATGAGACACGGAACAGGCAGTCACACATGTGGATAAAGCTTGGGAGGGATATCTTGGGAGCAAGGAGACCCAGTCCCACACAAGGCCCCCCAGCCCAGTGTTCCAGTGCCAGAAAGATAAGTCCCCACGACTTCTGGCTGCAAAACATAGTGGGGTTTGAGTCAGTGGATAAAATTGCTGAAGCCCCGAGCAGTTCCTCTTAAAGAACCCACACACAGACTCACTCACTCCCTTTGAGCTCCAGCACTAGGGTAGCAGCTTGAAAAGCACCACTGGCATAAAGGGAGGAACTGAAGTGTCTGGCATCAAGGTGAGCAGAGGCCATTGTCCCTTCTCTAAACTTTCCCCCCACAGAACCGGCAAGCTGGTGTCATAGCTGAGATTCCATCAACCTGGCTAACACTGTTTGAACCCACCTTGGAAGTCCCCAGAGACATTGCCCCACCCACCTTACAGGACCACCCAAGCTGCTTGTTGCTGGTCTTGGCTCATGCTTCACAACTTCCTAAATCCTCCCAAACAAGCAATGGCTGGCTTTAGTGAGCCCCAGGCCTGACACTAGCAGCAGCCAGCCTAGATTCACAGGTTGGCTTTGCCTGGGAATCTCCAAGCCCAGCACAAGTAGTAGCCATCTCAGATCACTTTATAGTTCAGTCAGAGTGCCCTGCGAAAAACACAGGAGCGGGATGACCTTGGCCTGCACCACCTGGGAAATCCCAGGGCCAGTTCACCCAGTGGATAGCTAGAGACCACGTTGGACCAGCACCACCCTGCTCCTGCACAGCTGATCCTCCACAGAGGGCAGAGGTTGGTGGTCAGTGGTCACAACCAGTCCTTGCAGCTGACTGGCCTAGGTATATCTCTGCCATTGATCTGTCAACAGCAACTAAGGTTCAACTACAAGAGGAGGATGTACTCAGCCTACAAGTAGGGTACCCAGGGTACTCGAGTACCCAGCTTGAGTGATAATGGAGCCTGTGCCACTGGACCCTCTAGGAAACCTACTACATTAGGCCATGCTACCAAGACAGAGAGTCAATACATAGAACCAAACACAGGGAGGCTGCCAAAATGAGGAGACAAAGAAACATGGCACAAATGAATGAACAGATCAAAACTCCAGAAAAGGAATGAAACAGAGATGCAGAGTTCAAAACACTGATTACAAGGATGCTCAAGGAACTTAGTGAGGACCTCAACAGCATAAAAAAGAACCAGTCAGAAAAAAAGGATACACTAACTGAAATAAAGAACAATTTAGAGGGAAACAACAGTAAGTGGATGATGCTGAAAATCAGATGCATGATGTGGAACATAAGGAAGCAAAAAACAACCAATGACAACAACAAGAAGAAAAGATAATTCAAAAAAAAAAAAAAGAGGAGAGTATAAGCACCCTCTGGGACAACTTCAAGAGGTCCAACATTCACAGGGTAAGGGGGCCAGAAGGAGAAGAGAAAGAGCAAGCAATTAGAAATCTATTTGAAAAAATAATGAAAGAAAACTTCCCTAATTTGGTGAAGGAAATAGACATGCAAGTCCAGGAAGCACAGAGAGTCCCAAACAAGATGGATGCAAAGAGGCCCACTCTAAGACACATCATAATTAAAATGTCAAAGTTTAAAGATATAGAGGAAATCTTAAAAGCAGCAAGAGAAGTGGCCGAGATGGAGACGTAGACAGACACGCTGCATCTCCCTCCACAACTAAGAAGGAATACAACTACCTCAAAACTAGAAACAACCAGAAGTTCCAGAAAATCAAACTACATGGAAGTCCAGCAAACAAAGATATAAAGAATACTCATCCAGACAGGTAGGAGGGGCAGAGCAGGGGTGGAGGGGCCGTGGTGTGGTGGTGGCAGCAGTGGCACGCCAGCAGAAAACGCAGTCACATGTTTTCAAAGGTCAGGAGGGACACCTGGGGAGTGTTCCCAGCTCCTCACCAGACATCGCAGCTCACCATCCCAGCACCAGGGAAAATCAAGCCTCATTGCTTCTGACTGTGCAAACCAGTGGGGGTTGGGGTGGAGGCAGAAACTGCTGGTCTCAGCAGAGTCTGCTTGTTTAAAGGGCCCCCACAGTCCTAGAACATCCAGAGACCCACCATCTCTGGGAACGATGGCTAGGGCAGCAGGTAGAGGGGTGCCAGTCTGGTGCAGAAGTGGGAGAGGTGCCTGGAAAAGGGGTGAGCGGTGGGCAGGCAGCATTGTTCCCTCTCAGACCCCTCCCCCACATACAGCGCCACAACGTGGTGAAACAGGTCGCCCTGTACTTACGAATCCCTAAGGCTCCACCCCTTACAACGTAACAGGAGCAACAGCTCTACCTGGGACACGGAGGCAAACAAACACAGGAGCCTGTCAGAATGAGGAGACAGAGAAGTATGGCCCAGAAGGGAAAACGGATCAAGGTTTCAGTGGGAGAACTAAGCGACAAGGAGACAGCCAATCTCATTGATGAAGAGATAGACAACCTAACAGATGCAGAATTCAAAATGATGGTGATAAAGATGCTCACAGGCGTGATAGATATGCTTGAGTATGGCAGACGCATAATAGAAGAAGTAAAGGCTATGCTGAGTGAAACGAAAGAAAATCCACACAAAACCAATGGTGAAGGGAAGAAAACTGGGGTTCAAATCAATGATTTGGAATATAAGGAAGAAAAAAAAACCAGTCAAGCAGTGCAGAATGAGGAAGCAAGAATTCAAAAAAATGAGGAAAACTTCCCAAATTTTGTGAAGGAGATGGACATACAGGTTCGGGAAGCACAGAGGGTCCTGGGCGAGTTAGACTCAGAGGGGACCACACCAAGACACATCATGATAGAAATGCCAAAGGTGAAAGATAAAGACAGAGTCCTGGGGGCAGCAAGAGAGAGGCGGAGAGTTGCCTACGGGGGTGGGGGGCTGCCTATAGGACTATCAGCTGATTTCTCAGAGGACACTTTGCAGGAAGAGACTGGCAAGCAGTATTCAATGTGATGAAAAGCAACCTGCAACCAGGGTTACTCTATCCAGCGAAGCTATCATTTAGAAAGGAAGAGCAGATGAAGTGCTTCCCAGACAAGGTGAAGCTAAAGGAGTTCATCATCATCAAGCCATTATTATATGAAATGTCAAAGGGACTTACTTAAGAAAAAGATCAAACTATGAACACTAAAATGAGAACAAACTCACAACTATCAACAACTGAATCTAAAAAACAAAATCCAACTAAGGAAACCAGAATAGGAACAGAATCATAGATATGGGGATCATTTGGAGGTTTATCAGCTGGGAGGGGGGAGGGAGAGAAATGGGGAAATGGTGCAGGGACTAAGAAGCATAATTGGTTGGTACAAAATAGACAGGGGGAGGGTAAGGATAGTATGGGAACGGGTGAAGCCAAAGAACTTCTATGCACGACCCATGGACATGAACTAAGCGGGGTGGGATTACTGGAGGGAAGAGGGGTACTGGGCAGAGGGGAGCGAAGGGGAAAAAATTGGAACTACTGTAACAACAAAATCAATAAAGTATACTTAAAAAAAAAAGCAGCAAGAGAAAAGAAGAGAGTTACCTATAGAGGGGTTCCCATAAGACTGTCAACCAAGATTACTCTATTCAGCAAAGCTATCATTTAGAATGGAAGGGTAGATAAAGCGCTCTCAGACAAGGTAAAACTATTGGAGTTCATCATCACCAAGCCATTATTATATGAAATGTTACAGGGAATTATATAAGAAAAAAAGAAGATCAAACTATGAACATTAAAATGGCAATAAATTTACAACTATCAGCCCTGGCTATTGTGACTCAATGGACTGAGCCCTGGCCAGTTTATTTCCCAGTCAGGGCACATGCCTGGATTTCAGGCCATGTCCCCATTTGGAGATGCGAGACAGGCATCTCTTTTTCCCTTCCTTCCCTTCTCTATAAAGATAAATAAATAAAACCTTTTTAAAAAATCACAACTATCAACAATTGAATCTAAAAAACAAACTAAGCAAACAACTAGAACAGGAACAGAATCATAGATATGGAGATCATTTGGAGGGTTATCAGTTGGCAAGGGGAAGGGAAAGAATAGGAAAAAAGGTGCAGGGATTAAGAATTACCAATTGGTAGGTACAAAATAGACAGGGGGACTTTAAGAACAGCATAGGAAATGGAGAAGCCAAAGAACTTATATGCATAACCCATGCACATGAACTAAGGGGGGATTGCTGGAGAGAATGGGGGTACTGGTTGGAGGGGGACAAAGGAGAAAAATTGGGACAACTGTAATAGCATAATCAATAAAATACATTTAAAAAAATTATACCTGCTCCCAATAAGGACTACCAACACAAACAAGTTAAACTATGGGCATGGCCTTGGAGGGACAACTGCCCTGAGTCCCAACTACACTCAGATGGAAGGGCCCACTTCAGGTCCTACTAAGCACCCCAACTGCAGTAAAGCTCCATGGATAGCCAGTTGGGTTCACTTATCTTGAATTAAACCTGTTTCATGTGAGTCCCCATTGGAACTGTTACAGAACTCCTGGGCTGCTCCAATTGAAAACAAACCCACGGGCTCTTTAGTTAGGGGCCCGATTGCCCGCCGCCAAAATTATAACTCTCAATACCAGAGTTTGGTGAAAAGAAAAAGAATTGTTTATTTAACAGTTATATAGATTTAGTTATTTGCGGATTTCTGTTGTTAAGTCTTATGTTCTTTAAAACACCTATAAAAACATATCCTTGCCTCCCCACTACCAAACCAGGCTAGTTTTAGAAAAGTTAGAGAAACCGTTTCCCTACTTCCCAAACACAGTTCAGCTTTACCAGCAGCTGTCAATCACTCTTCTGATTGGGGAGGTCCTTTCTGTGCTGTGGTGCCCTCCAGCTCTCAATGCAGAACCGCTTGGATTCTCAGCCTCCTTGTAAACTGTCTCAGCCTCCTTGCAAACTGCCTTCTTCCTGCAAACCGCATGGATCTCCTCTCCTCAAAACCGCATGGTGAGAGCCTCTTAAAGCAGCCTGGAGACCCCTTCTCCAAGCCACATGGAGAACTTAGCTTCTTTATTCCGCATGGAGAAGGCCCCTTCACCAAGCCACACGGGGGGGGGGGGGGGGGGGGGGGGCTAAAATGTCCGCAGCTGCTTATATATCCCTGACTGCGTCCTCTGACGCAGTGGGCGTTGCAAACAGTTCTGACCATTCACAGAACCCTACATAGGCTCTGTGTGCTTTTTCCATACCGTCCCCTGGTTCAAGAATCCTCCCATCTACCTGAGGCTTTGGATGCATTAAAGCCATTTTGCATAAGAAAGACATTAGCCACCAGCCTCAGGCATGTGGAGGCATTCTAAAAGCTGTTTCCTTCTCCCCATCTCCCAGCAGCAAACTCTGGGGATTTTTGGACTCCCCTATTTCTGTAACAGAACCACAACTTGAGACTTATCCCTGTGAATTCATTGAGGACCTGAAGCTCCTCCTCAAGAAACAAAAACCTGTCACAGATAAAGAATGTGGTGACTGGACTTTAGTATAATTGTCTTTCAATTGCCCTGACCAGGGATCGAAACTGCAACCTAGGTATATGTCCTGACCAGGAATCAAACCTGCAATTTTAAGTTACAGGACAACACTCCAACCAATTGAGCCACACCAGCTAGGGCTGTCTTTCTCATATTACTAGTCTGTTGATACACCCAGCCTCCTTCACCAGGAAAAAAGTTTTTCAGTCCCTGTTGAATTTAATCCTTATCAGATAAAGCCCCAGGTCCTCTACTCTGCTCAACTTATTCAAATTCTAACCAACAATGTATATCTTTCTTTCTTTTTTTAATCCTCTCCCAAGGATATGTTTATTGATTAGAGAGAGAGACATCAATGTGATAGAGAAACATCGGTCAATTGCCTCACATATGTGCTCCAACCAGGGATCAAACCTGCAACCTAGGTATGTGCCTTGACTGGGAATTGAACCCACAACCTTTTTGGTATACAGGATGATGCTCCAACCAACTGAGCCATGTGACCAGGGAAACAATGTATATCTTTTTTGTTTTCATGACCCTGCTATACTCAGGACCCCTATGAGGAGGAGAAGGCAAGACCAATTTACTAATAAACTTTTCCAATATCATTGCTACTAGAAATCAAATTTCTGATCATTGGCTCTGCCATAGATAGCCAATCACAACAGCCCTCCCATCTCAGTTTCAACCTACAGCCCTCGACTTGAACCCAGCTCTAGTATCAGGGTCCCCCAAGAATTTTTAAAAGGCCAATTCTTTTTTTAGTAAATCTCCTTCCAATTCTCAGTGGCTTTCCTGGCACTAACCTCACCCTGGTCATTAATCAGACTAGTAGCTAGTCAGAACAGACCCTTAAAGAACCCTGTTGTCGTTATGTCCAACAAATGTTATCAAAAAGCCTGAACTAGAGGATTCTGTCCCATCTCTGCTATATCCAAAGACTTTTTCTAACAGTGTTTCCTGTACCCCTAATCTGACACACTGGTGCCCGCTAGTCTGCATGGGCCAACCAGGAACCTGGGAAACTAATTCTTGAATTGACCCCCAGAACACCTGCAGCTATTGGCAAGGAGAAGCTTATAGTAACTGGAAACTCCTTTACCACATCCTCACAGCATATAGAGCACTCACAGGGCCAAGGGACCCCCTCCTAAAAGGGGGCCCCCTGCCCCCAACTGCAAGGATGACACCTACTGGGGTCCAACCCTATGAGCCTGGTTTTCAAAAACATATTCCCAGTGGCATGCACTTCTTGTGGAGACCTCTTTGTGGAATCCCCAAAATAGACAAACTTATGATGGCAGACCTTATACCAAGTTCCATCAGCCATTAACTGCTCTGGCCTAAATGTGTGTTGACAACACACAGGTTCAAGGCCAGTATACCTTATGTTTTCTTGGCCCTCAAGGGATTTGTCATTGTTCATAATGCTACTTACCCTCAAATTAAAAGTTTCATTGGTTTCACTGTAGCTGGCAGAGGGGCAGCCCTCAGCCTAGCAGCCCCATTGGGAGGACTTGCCTATCATAAAACCAACTTGAAAAATTTAACAATGTAGCTGCACTAGAAAGAAGTACTGGGGATGCCCTCAAAAACTTACAATGGTCTCTAGATTCTCTTGCTAATGTGCAAGATAACACATTAGCTCGATTACCTACTAACAGCAGAGGAAGGGTTATGTGCAGTCATAAACAAAACCTGCTGCACTTACATTAACTCTTCAAGTCAAGTAAAGGAAGCCATCTAAAAAATATATGACCAGGTCCCTGGACTTCATAACTTTGGAAAGAGTAACCCTTCTGCCAGCTCAACCTGCAATTCTGTGAAGTCTGTCCCCCCACCCCCACCCCATTACCTGGTTTTTACTCTTACTTGGACCTCTAGTAGTTATAGCTCTTCTCCTCATCTTTGGACCATGTCTTCTTAACCTTCTTGTCAAATTTGTCACCTTCAGAATACAGTACTTCCATACCAGGATGCTGCTGCTGCAGCGACTCCAGCCTACTTTAGACGAATCAGCTAACAGCCTCTGGGCTCCAGTCTTGGATCCCATTCCCTTGTTTCTCTTAGATCAGGCAGGGAGAGACTTCCATACCCTACACAGGCAGGGACCATGACCCCTGTCAGCAGGAAGCAGTTAATGAAGACATGCCCTTGTCCATTATCACCCCTAAGAGATTTCAGGGATGGAAGTCTCTGAGGGGAACATTAGGCAGGTTGATAAGAAGCTAGGAAAATTCCTCAGCAAGTGGAATGGGGAAACTGAGACAGCTGAACAAACTGGTTGAGCAATTTACAGCCAGATAATAAGTCACAAGGTCTTACCTTCCCTAATTAAGGACACTTAGAAGCAAATGGTTTACACATTGCAGATCATACCAGGACAGACCCACCTCAGTCCTGGTCTCTCTTTAGTGACATTCTTTGCAGGCAAAATTGACCAGAGAATGACCTTGACCCCTCTATACTCTCATTTTGATGAATCGGCACATTGAAGCAACACCTGGAAAGCTGATGGATATTCTATTGTAATACATACTCCCCTAAAATCCCCCCCTTTAGAAAACAAATAAAAAAGCACTCAAGATAAAGGAAGCCAGTGCACTCTCTGTCTAGAACATGCCCATGCCCCCCTTTTCCTCAGGCATGCTGTAAGGACCCCAATGAGGCTTGCAACCAGGATAGCAGCAGGCAGCAGCAGCTTATCCTGGACTATTCCCCTGAACCTGTCTCCAAGGACCCTTCTTTTGTCTAACTTTTCAGTGAGCCAAAATGCAACCCAGTCTAGGCTCACTCCTGTCACTGTGATCTTGCCTCTTCTACCTTAAGCTCTTCCTTTGTTTCACTGTCCCCAGTTTTAATAGACATATTCTCTGTACCACCTGGACTTGTGTTGTGGAATCTTTCCTGCACAAAGTCAAAACCTACATGTTCCAGACCATGGCAGGGCAGACCCACTTCAGTCCCAGTCCCTTTCTGGTGGCAGGGGTACACCACAAACCCCATGCTGTTCAAGGGTCAACTGTATTAGGTAAACCATGGGAAATTCCAAGTATTTGATTCTATATCCTACAAAACAGCACTTCCATACGGTTCAACCAACTACCTCATCTCATTCTCACCACAGCAGCCCCATTAAATAGGTATTATTGTCCCCACTTTACAGATGAGAAAACTAAGACTCAGAAATGAGGATGAACAGTCAATGAATACTGAAACCAAGCTTTAAACCCTGTCAGTCCTTCCTGTATAAACTTTACAAGAATTTATATGAGCCAAGATTTTGGGGACACTCCCAGAAGTAAGTTTTCAAGACTTAAAAAATGCGCTGTCAAATGACAGTTTTACAGTTTATTTTATACATTTGCAATAAAGGGAAAAACATAAGGAAGATTACATGAAATCTGGTGACAGTTTAGGGAGGCGGGAGAAAGCAAAGTGATTAAATGTCTAGGATTGATTAAAAAGTAATGTGGAGAGAGAGATTCGTGGCTACAGGATAGTTAGCATTTAACATTTAGCTTTTACAGTGAATAGTTACGGTACGTGGGCAATAAGGTAACAATGAGGGATTACGAAGTCTCACGTCCTAGTGGTCTTGTGCTCTGGTGCCAGTGGTTGTGCCTCATAGGGGTCTAGAAAAGAAAATTACCCTGACATTTCAAAGATATGTAGTCCTAGATGCATTAGCACAATGGACAGGGCTCCATGATCAGGCCATCCTGAGTGGTTATTTTTGGTCATTGAGTTTGCCAGGCCAGCCAAGTAGCCCCCTGGACTTGTCCCGTCTACTATGTGGCCCCTTTTCTTCACAACCCCACTGTCTGAATAGAAGGTCAGAGTGTTTTCCAGCACACTGCAGTTGCCAGATGGAGTAAATGTATTAAACTTAAAAAATTAAAAACCCCGAGGTGTTTGACTTCCATACAAACCAGAGATTCTTGGAAAGAGCAGAGCCTCAGGAAGACCGCCTCAATCTTCATTTGCCCGCCTGACTTCCAACGCCCAGAGGCAGCCGCTAATTGCCTTCCCTTTTCATTCCTCCCAACGCACGGGGCGCCAAATGCCAACGTCTCTTTTGGAGGAACCTCCGCTCACCCGCAGTGCCCCTCTTGTTTCCCCACAAACCCGCTTGGATCCACGGCGCAGGCCCCTCCCCCACCCTAATCGCTTCTCACCTCCCACCCCCCCCGCCAGCAGCAGCACCACCCACCCAACCAGCCAGCACGGCGCAGGCGCCGCGAGCCAGGTGTCCGGAGCGGTGGCTTGCCCAGGGTCCAACCCCGTGGCGGTTGGTCCGGAGCGAGCCACGTGGCCACAGTATCTATGCATGCGCGTGCGCAGAGTGCCTCAGCGCGCCGGTGACGGTACGACAAGGCGTGGGGAAGTGCGACCTCGCCCTCCGGGCCCGGCCCCCGCCCCTTGGCCTGCCGCTCCGCCCCCGCGGGGCGTCCCGGGCCGCTAGTCCCCTCAGCGGCAGCTGCGCGCGGCCCGGGGTCGCCGTAAGTACTCGCGAGGCCTGCCTGTGGAGCGGCTGTCACGGGAAGGGGCCGGGCCGCGTGAAGGGTGCGGGGCCTGCCCCCGCCGGCCGGGGTGGAGGAAGTGAGAAGCTTGAACCGGGCGGCTCTGAGAGGCCATCATAGGCTTGACAGGCTTCGCTCAAGGCCGGGCGGCGGCTAACAGAGCTCGGGCACAGAGGTTCTCCGGGAAGCAGGTGTTGGGTGTCTTTGGGGTCTCCGAAGGAGACGGAAGAACTCGAATTGCTCCGAGAAGAAAGGCCTCGGAGCCTTACCTGGCAGCTAGTGGTTGGGGTAGCAGACCCCGTCCTCTCCCTCCGCTGGCTACCCGAGTTCGCGCTGGTCTGTGAGAATCGCCCGTCTTGGGTTGTCCCGCGCACTCTTTGTTCTTTCGGAGAAATGAGCACTCGACACGGAGCAGCGTAACCTTCTTGCCCAGCACCGCAAAGCTGGGAGCCAAACCCAGAGCTCAAACGTTGCAGTCTTTGACTAGATGTAAAGTTGTGCTATAGAGAAGCTCCTGTGGACCAGAGAAAGACCTTTGCCATCCAGACTTGAGGCTTACTTACGTTTTGCTTATTCCCATGAAAATTCATAAAGCGTTCTATGTTAGCTACCATCAGACAAACTAAACTCTGAGCTGAACAGACAGCCTTCTCTGGGCACTGTTCACACAGTCTATATTTGGTCCAGCTTCTTTTGAAAGGGTCCCTCCGTTTAGATAAGACAGGTCTTTCTTGCTTAATTTATTAAGAACTCTTTAATCAAAACCACATCACATGAAGATTGGACGTTATTAAGATCTAATATGCTTAAGCCCTAGTTCCCCTATACTCCTAAGCAAGTTGCTTGAACTCCCTACACTTGAGTCATGTATAACATGAAAGCTTTGAAATAGGTCATCTTTCAGGTTTATTCTTCTTGAAAAATGTCTGTGAATTTCATGGCTCACCACTCCCATTTCCCAGCTCTTCACCTTTTAAATCCCTCCTCCATCTCTTGATAGGAATGGGCATTGACAGAAGAAGGTGGAGTACCTTTCACTGAAATAGCCTAGCGTGAAAAAGATGGTAGTCTGAATTATCTCCTCCCTTGGACAAGAAAAATTCCCTCTGAACTACCTTTCTCTCCTTGTGTTAACAGCAGAAACCAAGCAGCAACAGCCGTTGGAGAGAGACTAAGTGTTTCTTGACTTCTACAGTGACAAAGACCTGGAGAAAGTTGGTACTTCTGGCCTACTCTGCCATCCTCCCACCACTCAGTCCAAGACAGCCTAGGCTGGACATTAGTGCCTCCTTCTTCGTTCTCTGTGATCATCCAGATTAGCACTTGACTGTTTATTTTCAAGTCTCACAAACCCAGCCCTCAGATCTTCATGTTCTGATTCTCAGCTGCTCTTGAAGGTGAATGGGATCTTGCTTTTAAAAATCATTTTTGTATGATTTTTGTCTATGTGTAGGTGCATTTAGGTGTTTGTATGTATTTGCCCTTTGGCTTAGGTATACAGCAGACAGTTCAGTCATTTAATAAATATGTGTTGAGAGACTGGCAATAGAGGCAGTGAAAACAGTCAAAGCCTATGCCACCATAGACCTTACTTTCTGGTGGGAAATAAACACAATAAACAAATATTTTCTATCAGAGCATGGTAAATGCTGTGGAACAAAATAAAGCAGGGAAGGGGGATAGAGTGTGCTAGTATATAAGTGTTGGAGTTTCGCTGTTTTATATAGGATGGTCAAGGTGACCTTAGAGCAGAGATCTGAAAGAATGAAGGAGCAAGCCATGTGGATATCTGGGTGAAAAGCATTCCAAGAAGTGGGAACAGCAGGGACAAAGGCCCTGTGAGAATATTCTTGGTATGTTTGGAGAATAACAAAGAGACAGTTGTAGAATCTCAGGGGTAATTTTCCTGTTCACATTTAGGTTTGACTTTTTAGGGAGAGCTTGTGCAAGAGTCCAAGACTAGACTCTGATTTTTTTTTAAACTTTTTATTATGAAAATTTCCAAGTATACACAAAAGTTGAGACTACAAGAAACTCATGTACCCATTACCCAGCATCATCCATAATTGACATTTTGCCATATTTATTTCAAATATCCCACCCCCTCGTTTTTTGTTGGAGTAGTATTTTAAAGCAGATCTCAGATATCAGGCTATTTCATTTCCGAAAACTTCATTTGCTATTTTCTTTTGCATTTTGTTTTTGATGGGTCAGGCAGTACTGTTGGCTGGGGGTCTGCTATGCTCTTTGCCCTGACATTGAGCCTTATGTCCCCATCCTGGTTCAGTTACAAGGCTTAAGTTGGTATCTAAGGAGTAGACCACAGGCCTTGGAACACACAAGGATTTAGAACTGTGATTCTTAAATGTTATGCATTAGAATAACTTGGAGGGCTTGCTAAAACACAGATTACTGGACTTCATCTCTGGAGTAGGGGTCCTCAAATTTGCATTTTTAACAGTTTCCCTGGTGGTACTGGATGCTGCAGATCTGCAAAGCCCACTCAAGAACCACTGGTCTAGAAACCTAAGTTCCAGCAGAACCATATTAGAAAACAAGAATTCCTCTGTTTAAGGTTGGAGTGGGTGAGACAGATATATGCAGAGCCAGGAAGTCCTAGAACAGTGGTTCTTTTTAAAGGACTAGGGATTCATGGTTTTCTGAGCATTTGTTGAGATCATTGTATTTTTAATTTGGGGAGTAGATTCCAAGGTAAGTCCAGGACATTATTTGGCCATAAAAGTTCAAACTTTGTCTACCAGAGGGTATTCAATGTTGTTAAGGACTTTTTAAATTAGGTATGATTGTCAGACAAAGGCTTCTAGTGATGCTGATGTTTAAAAAGAGATAATGACTCAACTTGGGGAGTAATTAGGAGTTAAAAACTCCCCAAAAATCTGATTTCTGATGGAAGTTGGTACGGTGAAAAATGTTCCAAAAGAACTGATGTGATAGAGTAATATAAGCATCTGATCCTGCCACCATTGATTTTGGCTTCAGGGTTGATACAGTGTTATGAACTAGAGCAGGGACTTACTCCAATCAGAACTCTCCAGCTTGAATGGAACCGTAGTGTCTTATGGTTCATTATCTTGAAAGAACTATATGTACAAAGTGGGTGTATATGCATGCAAGTATGTCTCTCTACGAGTGTCTGTACATATGTATAATAAAAATGTATCCATAAACACGTGTACTTGTGTATACACCACCAGCTTTTCAGTGGTGATGAAATCAATTATTATTTACTTTCTACAGGACAGTGACTTGTTGCCACCACAACAGCAGAGCCTGCCACCCCCAACAGATCTCCAGTCAGCCCCTGACATCACTTCCCTCCCTTGCCTCCCTTTGTGGCCTCCTAAATGCGCATCTTGTTGGCCTGGGTCCAGCTGGTGGTATGGAGGGGTGCTGCCTAGCACTGACCTGGGAGTGTGTGTGACCCACTGACCCAATGGTGAGGACTGACTGCCCACCTCTGCAACTGATCATCCAGGGGGTAGATGGGACAAAGTACAGACTTCATCTTTTCCTGGTGTTTTCCCTCCCACCCTTTTGGAAGGTAGAGTGGCTCTTTGAAGTTAAAGGAAGGAGAGGGGGCATAGAAACAGTATTACTTAGTGTATGTATAGGTGAATTTTCTTGATAAGGAAAAGGATAAAAAGGGAGTAATGAGTCAAGAGAGTTTAGATATGCTTTGGAATTGCCTTGGGTCTCTAGATGATCCTAGAAGGGCTAACTTATACTAGAACCTAGATATGCCTGGAAACCAACTTTGACATTGAATTCTTCATCCCTCCCTGCTCTGGCTACCAGATCCTCAATTCTAGCTGACACTTGAGAAGGCCAGAGTTCTCTAGTGTTTTTCTCTATTCCACCAAATCAGAGCTAGACCATGGATATGAACAGATTTAGGAAGAGACTCAGATGCTCCCAAAGGCTGAGGTGAAGGAAATAAAGGGATTAGAGACTCAATTATGCTATCCCAAGGGACCTCCCATTCTTTGTAGGGATCTATTTCCCATGCTATCACCCCAATCCATTCCATGGGGAAACAGATCAGTAAAGGATTCTGTTATTCTCATTACTAGGACATCAAAGGCCAGTTTTGGAATGATGATGATTCAGAGGGAGATAATGAATCAGAGGAATTTCTCTATGGAGTTCAGGTGAGATTACAGCTCGTGAGATCCATATTGGATGATCGAAATGTGCTGCTCTCTGGATACATCAAGTGTGAAAGCAATTATTCTGGACAGAGATACAGTGTTGGTGTGGTCTCAGCATTATATTGTCATAGCTAATATATCCTTGTTCTTGCCTGGGACTCATACCTTTCCTGGCATAAACTACATTCTTTGTATAGGGGGCTACCAATGTGTTCTTATTTGGAAATAATTATTTTCTGACTTTTCACTAACTAGCCAGAGGGGTCATTTCAATCATTAAGATAAATTTTTGTTCAAAATTACCCTGCCAGTGATTGCTTTATGCCATCCCTACCGAAGGTACAATCCTGAGCAAAAATGTTACTCTTCATGCAGAACCAATCTTCAGTCTGTTCTAAGTTCTCATAGAAAGGGCACTTAAGTATTCTGGTCAAGGTCTGAGAGGAGAAGTTGAGACTTAAGGATGTGAACTCCTTAAACAAAGCCTGCAGTTGGTCTACTGAAACTTCTTAGAGTGGTGATGGATGGAGACTGGTCAATGAAATCCCCAGCTAAGGCTACTTCCAAGAACCCCTTCGTATACACAGCTTTTTGCTTATATGTACTGCTCTTCTTTGATTTTCCTATTCCTGGTGTTTCTTCACCTTCTTTTACTTTTCACCTCTCTCTTTACCCCTCTGTCTTCCTCTCCACCCGCTACTGTTTTTGCTGCTGATTCAGGGGAGCTGTGCAGCTGACCTGTATCGACACCCACAGCTTGATGCAGACATTGAAGCCGTGAAGGAGATCTACAGTGAGAACTCTGTATCCATCAGGTGGGACTCCACTTCAGAGGTGGGGGGAGAGCAGGCCACTTATTTCTGAGCTGTTAAAAGGCTGGAGGTTTTTTTTTCTTATGGTATGATGGGGATCTGTGGACATTGATGAATTAATTATGAACTTTGTGATAGTGAGAGTTGCTCAGAGTACTTAAAAGCTTAGCTGACATAAATGACGCATGGACATGGACAACAGGGAGGGATATGATTGTGGGAGAAGGGGTGGGCTAGGTGAGGGGGAGCAATGGGGGAAAAATGGGACAACTGTAATTGAAAAACAAAAATAATTAAAAAATAATTAAAACAAAAAAAACTTAGCTGACAGTAAGGAAGTACAGCCACTTTTCTTAAAAATTCCCTCTTATCCTAGATCCTTTTAGACTGATAGTTTCACCTTTGAGGTAAGAAAGGCTTCTGGCCTGGAGAAAGCCCTGATCATTAGGTGGCTTGAGGCTGTAGCTAAGACCCTACGTACAGAGCTACCTTTTACAATTCCCTGACCCCTGGCCCCAGTCTCAGTTCTCCCTCCACCTCAGTCTCTGTTCCCTTCTTTCTCCCTTAATGAGTCTCACCTGTGGTTGCCTGTATCTCTGTAGAGAATATGGAACTATTGATGACGTGGACATTGACCTCAACATCAACATCAGCTTCCTCGATGTAAGTGGTGCTAGTACCTGTCAACAACATATCTAGCTGAACTTGTGCAATTTTGTCATGTTGGCCAGGAGTCTTGCTCCTGAGTGCTGTATTTGGAGCACATATTCTCCATCCCTGTCTTAGATCATCAGCAAACAGTGGTGTGTACTGCCACGTGCATGTGTGTGTCATATAGGGAAAACTTCAAGTCTTTCTCTTCATTGCTAAACTGGAAACTATTTCCTTTACTCTTTTAGGAGGAAGTCTCTACAGCTTGGAAGGTCCTCCGGACAGAACCTATTGTGTTGAGGCTGCGATTTTCTCTTTCTCAGTACCTTGATGGACCAGGTAAAGGCAGTGACTTTGGGCAAGTGCATTCTCTGTCACAAATCCAGTCCTAAATTAAGTGAGACAGAGAAAAACTAGGAACGAGGACCTTGGGCATAATCTGCAGGCCATTGGTAGGGGCTTTTCAGTCTCCTCTCACTGTGTCTTCATTCCCTGTCACCTAATAGCAATCCCCTCAAATCCTTGGTCAATGAAATTGTTTTCTTTGGTTCCTAGGTATTGTTTATTACTCCCCTTCCCTTCAACTTCATCACAGAAGTTAAGGATATTTGAAATTGGTCAGTCAACTCCCAGAATCTCCCCCTTGCTACAACTGTTTTCCTTCTCCACCACTACTGTTTAGAGTACCTTTGGAATCTGAAGAAGCTACTCCACTGAATTAGGGCTTTGGACTCCCAGGAGGATAGAAACATGTACATACTAGGAGCTTTCTCTTTTCTTTGCAGAACCATCAATTGAGGTTTTCCAGCCATCGAATAAGGAAGGGTTTGGGCTGGGTCTTCAGTTGAAAAAGTAAGAACTTTGATCTTTCTGGTTATGGACATATGTGATGGACAGGCAGATGGAATGTTTTCTTCCAAAAATGTCTTTCTGAGATATGCCCAAGAAAACAAAAAATAAACTTGGGGAGCCAAATTTATGGTTAAGCAGAGGAGCCTGTGGTTCTGGGGTGTCTGGCCTTGAGACATCTTGAAGTTAAGAAGATAGTTTTGCCCTGACTGGTGTGACTCAGTGGGTTGAGCACTGGCCTGCAAACTGAAGGGTCACTGGTTTGATTCCTGGTCAGGGCACATGCCTGGGTTATGGGCTAGGTACCCGGTTGGGGGCTTGCAAGAGGCAACTGATCTATGTCTCTTTCTCCCTGTCTTTCTCCCTTCCCCTCTCTCTAGAAATGAATAAATTAAAAAAAAAAAAAAAGAAGAAGATAGGTTCATTAGTACTTAGTACTTAAAGAAAAGTATAACCCTGTAATTAGAGCCATGCTCTTCACATTTCCTCTTGTAGTTTTCTTACAGTGGGGCCTAAAAGCTCAGATAGTTTCAGTTTATTGAATGCATTGAACACCTTGCTAAGTATTTGGTATACAAAGAAAAATGAGCTACAGGTTCTACCTTGAGTGAATTCCAAAGAGTCCAGTGGATACATGTTCTAATACAAGTGAATACATAAGTTTTAGAAAGAACACAGAGGAGTGACTCAGTCTGGTGGCAGGTGGAGGACTGTGAATGAGTGAATGAATGAATGGGAGAGGATTAATGGTTTTCAAGGATAGATAAAAGTTGCCTATGTAGACAGAATCTAAGAGTGAATAACATTTGCTAGGGCACAGTAACATAAGCAGCGTGTCTATAGGAAGCTTCAGGTAGTTACATTGCTAGTAAAATGCAAAGGAACAGTGGTAGGAACTGAAGCCAGAGAAATAGGAAGGGGTCCAAATCAGAGAGGATCTTGGGCTTTTATATTATAGGCAGTGGGAGCATTGAAGGGTTTTAGGCAAAGAAAGGACATAATTGATTTAGTTCTAAAAACACTATTCTGGTAACATTGTGCAAAATAGATAGGAGGACATTAGACCAGAGACTAGAGCTAGTTTAGAGGGAGGCTTTTGTAGAAGTGCACACATGAGATGATGAGGGCCTGAACCAAAGTGTGGCTATAGGTGAGAATAGAGATGAGAGATGCACTAGAGAGATTTATGTGTTATAAAACCAATAAGACTTGTCTTTTGGCTCTCTGAACAGCACCATGGCAGTGGGAAAGAACAAGAGCCTTATGAAAGATGGCAAAGAGGGAGCCGTGAGGAAAGTTGTTGATCCATTCTCTAAGAAAGATTGGTGTGATGTGAAAGTACCAGTTATGTTCAATATAAGAAATATTGGAAACACACTAGTAACAAGAAGTCAAGGATCCGAAATCACATCTGATGGTCTCAAAAGTCGTGTTTTTGAAATGAGCCTAGCTGATCTGCAGAATAATGAAGTTGCATTTAGAATATTCAAGCTAATTACTGAGGGTGTTCAGGGCAAAAACTGCCTGACTAATTTCCATGGCATGGATCTTACCCATGACAAAATGTTCTCCATGGTCAAAAATGGCAGACCATGATTGAAGCTCATGTTGATGTCAAGACTACCGATGGTTATTTGCTTCACCTATTCTGTGTTTGTTTTACTTAAAAAAATGCAACAATCAGATGCAGGAGATCTTTTATTCTCAGCATCAGCAGGTCCACCAAATTCAGAAGAAGATGGAAATCATGACCCAAGAGGTACAGACAAATGACTTGAAAGAAGTGGTCAATACATTGATTTCAGATAGCATTGGGAAAGATATAGAAAAGGCTTGCCAATCGATTTATCCACTCCATGATACCTGAAGACATGCTTATTGATTTTAGAGAGAGAAGGAGGGAGGGAGAGAGAGAAGAACATCTCTTGGTTACCTCCTTTAATTCGCCCCAACCAGGGATCGAACCTGCAACTTAGGTATGTGCCCTGACCAGGGATCAAACCCACAACCCTTTGGTGCACAGGATACTGCTCCAAACAGCTGAGCCACCTAGCCAAGGCACTTCATGATGTCTTTGTTAGAAGAGTCAAAATGCTGAAGAAACCCAAGTTTGAATTGGGAAAACTCATGGAGCTTCCTGGTGAAGGTGGCAATTCTGAAAAAACTGGGGATGAGACAGGTACTAAAGTTGAACAAGCTGCTGGATATGAGCCCCCAGTGACAGAAATATGTTGGTGATATTTTTAAAAATCAATAAGACTTGAAAATTGGTTTGGATATGTTGTATATGGTCATAAGCCAAGGAAAAGGGGAAAGTTACTCCTAGGTTTCCATCCCAGATGCCTGGGTAAATTGTCGTCGTCGGCAGCCGTCCGTCTCGAGAGACGATGGTGTAGCTTCTTAAGAGTCTATCTGCACCGCCGAGAATGGCTGTGCAGTCCGACTCGGGAGTGACACGGTATCTGTCTCCTCCTGTGTTGAATCGACATCTTGCGATGACGCTGGAGTGTCCTCTCCAGTGAAGCTGAAGCTACAGAGCCTGGGCAGGGTGATATGGAGGGTCTGCTGTTGCCCATGCAGCAGACCCCCCCTCTCTTCGCAGCTGAAGGGTCCAAGGGAAAGACGGAGTCAATACAGCTTGGCTTCAGGTGCGCCGCAGGAGTTGCCGGTGTTGACTACAACGTCAAACCGCCTTAGGGACTCCGGCTCCGGATTTTCTGTCGGGGTTTACTCCCTTAGCCTTTCCCCTGAAGAGGTATGCCGCAAGGCAGCGGAGGTTTTTTGGAGTCAGAGTTTTCCTTCTCTGAGGTAAATTGTAATACTACCAATTTAAACAGGGATTTCAGAAGAAGGACAGATTTGTGGAGTGAGGATAATTCTATTTTAAGCATGTTGTTTAAAGGTAACCTTGGGATATTTAAGTGGACATGCTTAGTAAATAGATATGTAGATTTGGTACTTACAGGAGAGGTTAAGGTTGAAGATATATCAGTGTATGGGTGGAAATTACAACTAGTATAGAATTTGAGATTGCTAAAGGAGAGCATGGTGGAGTGATAAGGTCAAGGGTAAACACCCAGACAAAATACCCAAGAAATTAGCAGGGTAGCCAGAGGAAGAAGAAACACTGAAGGTAGGTCAGAGAAGTTGGAGAAGAATAAGAAGAGAATGATGTTACAGAAATGCAAGATGGAGAGTTTCTACAAGGAGAGCTAGGTGCCAAAGAGGATAAGTAAGAAAAGAATTTGGGAGTTTTTGTTGGATTTAGCATCAAGGTGAGAGCATGTGGTGAAGAGATGAAGGTAGAATATGTTGAGATGTGAGTGGTTGCCACCAAAGTATAAACAGTAAATATGGATTGAGCAATTTGGAAGAGGATAGGAGAGAAGGAGGGAGAGGTAGCTAGACTGAGGAGGAAAAACTTGAAACTTTTTGTAGACTTTGGGAAAGGAATTGACAGGAGAGAGGGATGATTTATGGAGCAAGGCCCCTAAAGAGGCAAGAAGGGGCTGAGATCTAGAGCACCAAGAGAGGAATCAATCCTTAATAGAAGGGTTACCTTGACCCCAGAGAATGGAGGGATCAAGGAAAGGGTGGAAATGAAAATTGATTTGGTAGTAGGGGTGGAAAATTAAGAAAGCTGATATCTGATGGCTAAGGTTTTCTCTATTTAGAAGGAAGAGAAGTTATTGGTTGTAGATAAAGTTAATTGCTTAAAGAAGGTGATAAAGATTAGGATAATAGCTTAGAGCAGTGATTTTCAAACTTTTTCATCTCATGGCACATATAAACTAATTACTAGAATTCTGTGGTACACCAAAAATATTTTTTGCCAATCTGACAAAAAAAAGATAAGTATAATTTTAATTTATTCATACCAGACAGCTATTGTTGTGTTGGCTGTTGTCATTTTTCAATTTGACAATCTAAGGGGAAAGATGTCACCACCCCTGACTAAATAGTCATGTACTACATGTTTTAAAAATTCTTAAAGCTCACTGGTGTGCCGTGGCACACTGGTTGAAAATCCCTGGCTTTGAGTAATGCTAGCGAGAACTGATCAAGGACAAATGAAAGGATTGACAAGACTAGCTGAGGGTCCAGCTCAAGGTGGAAATCATAAATTTAGAGATGTAATTTTTTGCCTAACAATGTCAGTACCACTCATACCCCTTCCTTTTCTTCACTATTTACAAGGCAGAGGGTGATACCTCTGTCCCACTACTTTTGTTTCACTCTCAGTATATAGTCATTCTTGGCAATAAATTCCAAGGTTCACAACTTTTGAAGGTTCACCTCTGAGATCTCACTCTAAAAGCAAAGAATCTCAGAAATTTTTTTAGTACATTAGAGCAGGTAATAGAAATGGGTATTAATGCCCCAGGGCAAAGAGATACTTTAGCACAATACATTTTCATGTGCTAAGGTCATATGTGGTATGGGGGGGTGGGGTGTTCAGACTCATTCCCCCACCGCAACTACCTTTACAGTCCCTGGGTCTGAATTTTAGATTAGTTGCCTTTCATAGTCCTATTTCTTGACCAATTCCCCTTCCTGAGCTTTCCTAAGCCTGTTTTCTTTGATTCCTTAGGATCCTGGGTATGTTCACATCCCAACAATGGAAACATCTCAGCAACGATTTCTTGAAGTCCCAGCAGGAGAAGAGGCACAGTTGGTTCAAAGCAACTGGTACCATCAAGAAGTTCCGAGCCGGCCTCAGCATCTTTTCACCTATCCCCAAGTAAGTGCTCCCCAGGAACTGATCATCTCTAATTCCTTAGTCTTATCTAAGCCCGTTCTTGATTACCTAAATTTATTCTGTCCTTTCCTTGGGTCCTCTGAATTCTGTACCTTTAACTACTAAAAATACCCACATGGCCCAGTACCCTATGTGTCCTGACCCTAATTTTTATACCTTTCTTTTATGTAAAACACGGTTCCTAACTCATGATATATGTTTGGAGAAATTATGCTAATCTCTCCATCTTTTCTTTATTTGGCCCTCGTCCTATTCCCTATCCTAAGGAGGCAGAGTCAGAGAACAGGCACTAACTCCTCGCTTTTATGCAAGGGTACATCGATTTACAGTCAAACCTCGGTTCTTGAACATCTTGATTCTTGAACAGTTCAGTTCTTGACCAAGTTGGTCATGGAAAAAATGTCTCGGTTGTCTAATAAAACTTTGGGTCTTGATTCTCTACCCAACAATCGTTTCATGCTGATACCTGTATGATCAGTCACATGTCTCAGGTGACAAAGGAGATGCAGTTTTTGAACAGATCACTTCTTCAAACAGATGCAGTTTTGTGGAACAAATTACATTCAAGAACTGGGGTTCCACTGTATTATCTAGTTCCATTTCCAGAACTAGATAATAAATCAATGATCTAAAAGCACACACACACCCCACCCCATGCTTTCTGATTGTCCTGAAAGCAAATACAGATCCAGATTTGTAGCTTTCTAGGTACTGTTGTTCACAGACAGTCAGACATCAGGCTCTTTGGAATGAAACTACTTGCCTAGTACAGTGTTTAGCACTTAATCATATGTGTATAAATGCACACATACATTGAGTAAATGAAATGGGCATGCTCTCCAAGGGATTATTCCATACCTGGCCTAGATACTGTAGAGTGACCTAAACTTGGCCTCTGCCTAACCTCCATGTTCCAGTCAGAAAAACACACAGATAATAACATAAAAATCAATTCAGATATGTGATCTACTTACTTGTTTTAACAGTGTTAAGATCCAATAGAACTTTCCGTATATGTTCTTTTGTGGCGTCATTCACTTCCCTCATCCTGACCTAAGATCCAGTTGTCTTCAGGCCTCTTCCAGGGTTCATACTAAATCCCCAGTTTCATCACTTCTCCTTGCTGTCTCTCCAGGTCTCCCAGTTTCCCTATCATACAGGACTCCATGCTGAAAGGCAAACTTGCTGTACCAGACCTTCGGGTTGGGCGCCTCATGAACCGTTCTATCTCCTGCACCATGAAGAACCCCAAAGTGGAGGTGTTTGGCTACCCACCCAGCCCCCAGGCAGGTCTCCTGTGCCCCCAGCACGTGGGCTTCCCTCCCCCAGCACGGACCTCTCTTTTGGTACATGAGCTAGGGAGGGTTTGACTTGGGTATTAGGAGGGTGGGAGTGGAATTGCGAGAATATAGTTCCTCAAAATGGGGCGGGAGTATGGTTTTCCAGGCATCGTAAATCAATCCTGGGCATGAACCGTGAGTGGGGTGGAATGGAACACATTTTTAATAGCTGAAAACTTATCTGAACTATTTGTCTCCTGGCCAGGTAGCTCAGTTGGTTAGAGCATCATCCCAATATCCCCAGTCAGGGTACATACAAGCATCTACTAATGAACGCATAGATACATGGGACAGCAACTCAATGTTTCTCTCTCAAGATAAATAAATAACTATTTGGCAAGCTTCTCTGATAGTAGGCCAAGAAGCAGAGAGTCTGGGGTTGGACATCCCAATGAAATGTCATATATGTTTATTAGATAATGGTTAAGACTTGATAATCAGCTGCTGTACTGATCTAGTCAACCTCCCTTGAAGAAGGTTAAGGATAGGTGAGCCCTTTTCAAGAATCCTTGGCAAAAATGTCTAAAGGTCTCTCCAGCTTTGGAATTACTTAGACTGATTGGAGGTAGGGCTTAACTACTTTAGGAGAATCCTAGGTGATGGGCATGAGTGAGGTCTGTCTAGGTGCCAGCTTCATAGGAAGCTCATAGAATCTGTTTTTTTACACTCTTAATCAGGTCAGTGGTCACTGCAAGAACATCCCCACTCTGGAATATGGATTCCTTGTCCAGGTAAATCAAGTATAAAGTTTCATTCCAAAGCCTTTCCCCAGTAGCCTGACCCATTGATTGCCTAATGTCTCCTAGTTCCCCAGCCAGTTAAATATTTCCTGAGTTGCTCTGTTCCCAGAACTATACTAAGTGTTATGTGGATAGGAGAAAAAAGGCATAGTTCCCGTACTCAAGAAGCTTACAGCATTTGTGGGAAGACTGCTTACAGACTACTTATGATCAAGTGCCAAATGATGCACTACAAGTTTTAAACACTTTGGTGTTGAGATGGGAAAGTAATTGACACTAATTTCCTTATGATCCCCAGCATTGTTGCTCAAGTATTCTTCAGTTTTCCTTGCAGATCTCTTTCGTTGCTCAGCCACTACTGGTCATTTCTTCTTTTTTTAAACCTTTTTATTCCCTGGACATGCTTTCATTTTTGCATCTCTGTTACCTTTGTTCTTGTCATTTCCTCGACTGGATTTCCTCCCTGTATCTGCCTATTGCAGGCTCAGTATCACTTTTTCCATAAAATCTTCTCTATTACTCCAATATGTATATTAATTAATTAGCTGGAAGTATATCTCCTCTTGCTGAGCTATCATGATGCTTTTGGTTTTATATGGCATCTATGTATCACATACCATATGCTGCATTGAATTGTAATTAATTTGTATACATACTGCATCTCCTCTATTGGAGTACAGGGTCTAAGAAGATAATCTTTTATATTATTGCATAATCAAGGAGACCTTTCACTGAGCTGGGTACATAGTAGGCATTCAGTAAATCTGAATGAATAAAAGCCCTTGCATGTCCCTTTACTAGCCCCAAAGAATGTGAAATGGGAACAACTTGATTTATACATAAAGGGTAGCTGGTTGAAAAAGCCATGTTAAAACAATGTTTTAAAAAATACCTTAGGATATTGCTGCATGAGCTCTGGATTTATTCTCTCTTCCCAGCACAGCGTTGTATCTATGGTTGTGACCAGTGGATAGGCCGATTGTTCTAAGTAGTTGAAATGTCTCATCAGGTCCCCCTACCATCTCATCATGGATTCAACACTCACCTGTCCCAGAGGGACAATCTATAATTACTACAATTCATGTTAATAGCTTGATTAATGTTTAATGTTAATAGTTTGATTAATGTAATGTTTAATGTTAATAGTTTGATTAATGTAATGTTTAATGTTAATAATTGATTAATGTTAATGTTTAAAAATACTTTCACAGAAATTCATCTCATTACTCTTAATACCTCTATGAAGTGAATAATGTTCTACTTTATAAATGAAGAAACCAGGGCCTAGGTTAACTGTCTTGTCTCAAGTTAAAATGTGGTATTAAGGTAGTGAAGAGGAGAATCTTAACCCAGATCTTCTACCATGGCTGATCTTGTTTTTACTCTTAATATATAGTCTTAGTTCTAGAGTCAGGCCATTAGTTTAGCTAAGTTCAGGGCCCAGGAAGAGATTCTTTTCTAGGCCCGGGGCTGAGAGGGAGGAGAGTACCTAGAAAAGAAGCTCAAATTAATTTCCATATCTGTGCCTGTACTTCCAAAAGACTGACCAGAATCTTTGTTCTCCCCAGATCATTAAGTATGCAGAGCAGAGAATTCCAACACTGAACGAATACTGTGTGGTGTGTGATGAGCAGCATGTCTTCCAGAATGGGTCCATGCTCAAGGTATAAGCCCTTGTCCTGTGACCCTCTTCCTTTGAGCTTTACCAAGGCTGCTTCACTTCTCATCTCCTTTATTCCTTTCTTTCTGGGTCTATGGTAAAGGTCCAATTCTGTCCTTACTCTGTGAGACTCTAGAAATAGTTATTTTTTCTCAAACAAATGTCAACAGTCCTGTTAGGAAAGATGAGGATATGTGAATATTTTTGAAGATATAATCTCCACCCACCATTTAAAAATAGGGATCAGATATAGACCAAAATGAGTAGATATGATGTTGTCCTTATGGACTCCAAATCTAGGTGAGTAGACAGATATTTTACTACAAGCGTATGGAAGAGATATGAGCAGTGTTGTGATGCTCAGAAGGGGGCGCATCTAACTACATAGAGAGGTCATGGAAGGCTTTATAGAGGAGACAGCATTAATTCTCAAACTTATCAGTAAGGCCTTTTAATTAAGACTTAACTTATTTACAGTTTTCTCTTGACATAAAGGGCCCCAAATTCCTACCTCATTTTAGAGTTGTCTGTGGTCAGGATTGTCCCTCCCTCCCTGCAACCCCTTTTTACTGCACCTCCCCTACCACCACTGTGTGTTTAATATGTCCATTCAGCCAGCCGTCTGCACGCGTGAACTGTGCGTTTTCTCCTTCTACACACTGGGCGTCATGTCTGGAGCTGCAGAGGAGGTGGCCACTGGAGCAGAGGTATGGGAGAGGGAAAAGCTGCTGGGGAACTGGGATCAAGAAAGGCTGGGGAACCTAGCAATTTTATTCCTTGGAACCAAACCGCCAGAAAAGCTTTTTGTATGTAAGGATGATCAAGATAGTATTATTTGTAGTAATAAAAGACAAATGAACAATACAACTGCATCTATAAGATGTCCAGTTAAATCATGGTATGTCCTTACAGTGGAACTACTATACAGCTCAGTTGATTGGGCATCATCCTGCAAATTGAAAGGTCTCTGGAGCAGAGCACATGCCTGGGTTGTGGGTTCGTTCTCCAGTCGGGGTACATACGAAAGGCAGCCCATCGATGTTTCTCTCTCACATCAATATTTCTCTCCCTTTCTTTCTCTCTCCTTTCACCTCTCTCAAAAAATAAAATCTTTTTTTAAAAAAAGAATTATAACATTAAAAAAAACACAACAGTATATATAGTACAATTCTTTTTTTTTAAATTGCCTATCCAATAAAATAAATAAATGGAAGGCAATACATCAAATTTAGCAGCTTACACTGTGAGGAATGAAATTTGGGAGCAGGGGGATGAATTTTATCTTTTCTTATATTACTTTTTAAATCATTGTTACTTGAATTTTTATAATGAGTTTATATTTTCTAATTAAAAAAACATAAACATATTTGCTTTTAAAAAGAAGAGCAGGAAGAAATGCTGAGATTCCAAAAGGTAGACCTATCCTGGATACTATGTGACTTCCAGCACTGAGAAATCATCTAGCACTCTGGCAGTGGCTCAGTTAGAGCGTGTTCTGTAACCGAAAGATAGCAGGTTTGATGCTGGCTAGGGCGCATACCTAGGTTACAGGTTCCTTTCCATGGTCTGGGCATGTGCGATCTCTATGCTGCACACACAAACGGTCCCTGGTCTATGCAGATGGTAGGCAACCAATTGATGCTTCTCTCTCATATGATGTTTCTCTAACTCCCTTCCTCTCTCTCTTTAAAAAGCAGTGAAAAAATGTCCTCAGGTGAGAATTTTTTTAAAATCTAGCTTCTGCTGAACCCTTTCTCCTTTCCCCTAAGGTGGTGGATCTGCTGGTGGCCATGTGTAGGGCAGCTTTGGAGTCCCCTAGAAAGAGCATCATCTTTGAGCCTTATCCCTCTGTGGTGGACCCCACTGATCCCAAGACTCTGGCCTTTAACCCTAAGGTATAATTGCTTGGGAATAAAGTTAGGGCTAAGGAACAGAAAAAGTAGAAGACTGGGAGACTATGGGCTATTATTCTAGTTAAACAGCATCTTGGAATGAGAATCAGAAGAAATGAAACACTTGTTTCTTGGGAACTCTTGAACACTGAGCTTTTACAGTTTTAGTGAATAAATAACTGAGTTTGAAACCCTGGCTGGTGTGGCTCAGTGGATTGAGCGTTGGCCTGCGAACCAAATGTCACTGGTTCGATTCTCAGTCAGGGCACATGACTAGGTTGCACGTCAGGTCCCCAGTTGAGGGCACGAGTGAGAGGCAACCACACAGTGATGTTTCTCTCCCTCTCTTTCTCCTTTCCCCTCTCTCTAAAAATAAAATAAATAAATAAACAAAAAAACAAACAAATAAGTAAATTATTAAAAAAGAAAAACTGAGTTTTTCAGAAGAAGGGGAGATGAGTTAATATTTGTTATGCCATGAAAGGGAAGAATATAGACTTAGTAACCAGACAGACCTGGATTCCACTTGAGAATCGTGTTCCCTAGCTGAATGGTATTAGGCAAGTCAATTAACCTTAATGAACGTCAATTCCCTTATCTGTACAAGGGGATAATTTCTACCTTGTGGATTGTTATAAAATGAAGGATAATATATGTAAAGTATTACATTAGTTAGCGTTCGCCACAGAAACATAACCAATTGGAGATTTTTTTATAAGGAACTGGCTTACATGATAATGAAGGCAAACAAGTCCCAGGATTAGCAGTCAGCAGGCTGGAGACTCAGGAGAGCCAGTTGTTTAAGTTCCAATCCAAAAGCTAGCAGTTTCCAGATCCAAGTTTAAAGACGGGAAAAGACCAGTTTCCCAGCTTCAGGAAGTCAGGCAGCAGGAGCCTTTTACTTGGTCTTTTTGTTCTATTCAGGCCTTCTACTGATTGGATGAGGCCCACACAAATTAGAGGGGGGCCATGTGCTTTACACAATCTTCTGATGGTTAATCTCATCTAAGAAACTCCCTCACAGACACACCCCAAAGTAATGTTTGAGCAAATGTTTGGGCACTCCATGGACCTGTCAAATTGACACAATTAACCATCACAGTGCCTGACTATTACTCATTGCTATATATCACACTCTATACCAGGTTCTCTATATATATTATTTCAAAACATCTATATGAGAGTAGTGGGACTTTTTAATCTTCATTTATTCACAAGGATACTGGGGTTCTAAGAGGTTAAGTAACTTACCCTATTACTCTCAGCTGGTAAAAGAGAACTAGCATGTGATTCCAGAACTGCCCGACGTTAAATCTATTTTCTTTCCATGACATACTACACCATTTCCCTATGGCCTAGACTATTTTTGTACATCTGGTCCTCCTTTTCATCACATCTTACTCTCCTCCACTTTTCTTCATCTGATTCTTCTCTTCCCATTGATTCCTCAACAGAAGAAGAATTATGAACGACTTCAGAAAGCTCTGGATAGTGTGATGTCCATCCGGGAGATGACCCAGGTACTCTACCTTTGCCTGTCCCATACCTGTGCCACTTAAGTGTCATATTATGTTTGGAATTCATGGGAGTGAAGTGAAGATTTAGAGATGCTACTCAGATTCCTGAATGTTTTCTTTAGTCTTCCCTCCTGTTCTGTTTTGTTAGCACTGTCAACCTTTACCTTTGCTGCGAATTCCTTAACAAGTTATTCATATTTAATGTTTTCCCCATAATTCTTAGGAAATTAGAGAAATGAGGGAAAGACTTCTGCCCAGGGTTGGGAGGTTGAAGGGGGAGGGCTTGGAGGTAAGGAACTAGATCCAGGGGCCTGCATCTTCTATCCTTCTAGGGGTGGGGCAGCCACATGGAGCAGTGACCATCCTTTGACTCAAGGCTGTCGCTCACCAGACTTCCCCACCCCTCGTCTGCAGTCTCTGCATGAATAGACATTCATTTGTTCTCATTTACAGGTGGGCCTCTTCTCAGCAAATCCTATGTATTATAGTTCAGATTAGCACATAAGAGACACCAAGGAGGGATGATTTATTTGTCAGAAGGACTCTGCTTTATGTAAAGTTTTCCACAGGATTCCTTAGCTTATTCTTTTTGGACATTGATTTTATTTATTTTTTGATTTACAATCGAGTTTGTAAGGCTGTAGGAATTGCATAAAATGAGGGAGATCCACCTGCATGTTGTTTTGTAAGCATCTTAAGTCAAGTCGTTTTCATATTTATTTATGAGCTTTCCCAGTCTGACTGGGCTCTGTGTGGGTGGGAATCCCAGTTCCTCTTGCCATTGTGTGGCCATTGCTGCCTACTTCACCCTGGACCCCGATAGTCAGCCTATGGAAAGTGGGCGGATTCCCACCGCTCCTGGAAGTTAAACTTATGACTGTTGTCTTACAGGGCTCATATCTGGAAATCAAGAAGCAAATGGACAAGCTGGATCCTCTGGCCCATCCTCTCCTGCAGTGGTATGGATAGAATGGTTCATTCTTCCCTGAGTGGGGCAGGGCATGGTATTAGACATAGAGCCTATACCTTCCCTTAGAGACAGTTTCAGCTTCTTCTTTCCTGAGGTTGTGTATATCATGGTTGCTTTTTCTTGAGGTTTTAATTGACACACCTGACTTGACAAGAACTCGGGTCCTACAGGGAGCCCACAAATTCTGAGATGTCTCAACTTTTCTTTAGGGCTTTCATATTTTCCTATAGTTTTTGAGTGCCCTTTGCATGTAGTAATTAACACTGTTCATTTCAAATAAATTTTTGTGCATCCAGAGAGGTGTATCTCCCCCTTCCACTCCCTTTCCCTGTCTCAAGGTCCACCTTGTTGAGGTAGACTGTCCAGAGCCTTGAAGCACTATTGTTTTTTCCTTCTAGCAAAGATTCTGACCATTCTCTATGCCCTCAACCCCCGCTCTCCCTCCCTGATCTTGATTCCTGTCTTTCTTTCTTTCTTTCTTTCTTTTTCTTTCTTTCTTTCTTTCTTTCTTTCTTTCTTTCCTTTCTTTCCTTTCTTTCTTTCTTTCTTTCTTTCTTTCTTTCTTTCTTTCTTTCTTTCCTTTCTTTCTTTCCTTTCTTTCTTTCCTTTCTTTCTTTCCTTTCTTTCTTTCCTTTCTTTCTTTCCTTCTTTCTTTCTTTCTTTCTTTCTTTCTTTCTTTCTTTCTTTCTTTCTTTCTTTTCTTTCTTTCTTTCTTTTCTTTTCTTCTTTCCTTTCTTCCCTTCCTTCCTTCCTTCCTGGAAGGGAGGGAGGGAGGGAAAAGAGAGGAGAGAAACATTGATTGGTTGCTCCTTGCTCACCCCAAACTGGGAACCTGGCCCGCAACCCAGACATGTGCCCTCACTGGGAATGAAACCAGTGACCTTTTGGTTTGCAGGACTACAACCAACCCACTGAGCTACACCAGCCATAGCTTCAGTTCTGTTTTCTTGATATAGTTTTTCCCTTTCTTCTTAGTCAGCCTTTGACAGCCTTACTTTCTCACTGCAGCATGCTCCCTCTTAGCATGAGGAATGACCAGGCATAGATCCTCCAGGGCGGCATCCCAGTTACATGGGTGAAGGCATAAAAAAAAAAAAAAATCATCCATTCTAGGAGATAGTGCACCTATGCTGAGGCTTCAATTTCTATGCCTTTGTTCTCTCCTGTCCTTTGAGTTCTGCCTACATACAGCCCAGTTTATCCCTAAATCCTCAGGAAGTTTGTTCTAGCTTCTTCTGTTTCTTTCTCCTGCCCAAGCAGTAACTTCCTATCCATTCTTTGCCATCCCTAAGAGCCATCAGGCTTCCTCTGAGCTGAGGTGGGACAGCTCCTGAGCTTAGTTCTGAGTTTCTAAATCTCAAGGTTAAGTGTCATCACCCTAATACAGACCCTTCTTTCTGACTTTTTTAGCTGGCCACTTGTGCTCTTCCTTTTGTTCTCTTTTCTCTCCTTGGATGCAGCAGCTCACCTCCCACCCCTCTCTTGTTTTCATCCGTTATTTAATTAACAGTAACTAGCTTTCCTTTTATATTTTTATGCACAAGAATTACTACCCAAGAGAATATCCAGATAGTGGCCTGAATATTTCACAGAGTTCAGACAACTCTGGAATTCTTGCTTGCCCCAGGGGCACAGCAGGGCAGCTGCTTTGTTCAGGATAGCCTAACCGCACACTGATTTTGTCCTTTTCCATTTTCTCTGTTTTGTCCCAGGATCATCTCCAGCAACAGGTCACACATTGTCAAACTACCTCTCAGCAGGGTAAGTGATCTTTCTCCCTCTGAACTCTAAATTTCTGATGAGAGGCAGGGAGGGGCTCCAAACCAGCCAACCACATCGGTAGACTTGCCTGGTTGCCTCTGTCCATCAGCAATAGCCTTTGGGTCTAAGCATATTTCCGTTATTTGGGGTCAGTTCCCTCCCTGATCTCCATTTCTGCTCTGTTTTTCTGACCCCACCCCCACCCTGGGCAGCAGCTGAAGTTCATGCACACCTCACACCAGTTCCTCCTGCTGAGCAGCCCTCCTGCCAAGGAGGCACGGTTCCGGACCGCCAAGAAGCTCTATGGCAGCACTTTTGCCTTCCAGTGAGGAGTGTGGAGATGGGGGAGGAGGGCAACAAATAATGTGGGGTGATGGGAGAGCAAGTTCACTAGAGACAAATCAAGTTTGTGTTACCTATGTCCATCAACCAGTCAGTCAACAATCTGTTATTAAATGCTATTGTGGTAGGTTCTGTAGAGGATAAAAGATACATATGAATGTTCGCTTCGACAGCACATATACTAAAACTGGAATGATACAGAGAAGATTAGCATGGCCCCTGCTCAAGGATGACACGCAAATTTGTGATGTGTTCCATATTTTAAAAAAAAGAAAGATATATATGAGCCCATCATTCCATAGCTGGAAGGTTGAGGGTTCAATCCCAGTCCGGGTTCATATGATCCCTGGTCCAGGCGTATGTGGGACGCAGCAGATTGACGTTTTCTCTTTCTTGCATCCACTGTTCCCTCCCTTCCTCTCTGAAAAGCAATGAAAAAAATGTCCTCAGGGAGGATTAAAAAAAAAGATACATTACGATAATGGTCTTTACTCTCAGTTGAGAAATTGCATTTACATATAAAAAGATGAAGACACAGATTGGAGGGATTAAATTTTAAAGCTACTTTGAGGAAATCAGCAATTGATGCCAATTGTGGGAGGAGAGAGAAAGAAAGAGCCATATTAAAGGTAATGCAGAGGGATGGTGGTACCTTTTTCTCGAAATAGACTTGAATTCAGGACTGGAAGCCATATTTGGATTCAGTGATAAGTTTGAGTTTGAGAATTTAATTTGAAATATAGGAAAGTATGCCAATGAGAACATTGAATCAGTAGTTGCGGATTTAGGATGGGACTAGCTAAAGCTAGCTAAAGAATGAGACTGGAAATTAAGATATAGGGGTTAGTAACACACATCTTGCATGCCTGTGACTCCGTCTGTGTGCATGTCCGTTGCTAGGTATATGTGTCCATCTTCATGTCCTGTGTGGGTAAGAATGGGTAGGAGTGGCAGTCTTGGAAGTGCTCCTGGGAACCTCATACCTAAGGAGACATGTATTCTACCCTGCCTTACAGTGGGTCCCACATTGAGAACTGGCATTCGATCCTGCGCAATGGGCTGGTGAATGCATCCTACACCAAACTGCAGGTGAGGCTGTGACCCTTTTTTCTTTATCTGCACCTCCCCTTCCTGCCCCACTCAGTTCTGGGGAAGTCTGCTCTTGAGTATTCAGCCGATTTTGCCTCAGCATCCTCAAATCTAGCCTGCCATGTGACTTCTCTAGGGAGGAAGTTGGAACTGTATGTATAGGATGAATGTGGCAATTGTATATTTTACCTTGGGCTGTGTCTTTAGGTGGTTTTGGGAATGGGAATGTAGTTGTAGGCGGGCATATGGATTGCCAATTGCAGCCATTAGATGACTTAACCTATTAGAACTTTTCAATACGTGTGACTGTTCATTCAGAGAGTTGATATAGATTTATATCTTTGCCCTGTGAGACTCCAAGGAACACTTATTATCCTTTCTGCTGGCTACCTATTCTATAGTTCCTTTTTTTGGAATCTGCATATGTACCAAGACCTGGGGACAGGAGCATGGATTCTGAGGGATTGACTCAGTGGATCTGCTATTCCTCACTCTCCAAGGCTTCAGTATCTAGTATTTCATAGACAAAGGGGTTAAACTACAGCCAGTTTTCAGTCAATCAGCTTTTAAAGAGTAGATGCCTATAGAGTTATCTGAATGAGAGAGATAATGGAGGGACAGGGGACTAGATAAGCCTTGTGGCTGCCTAATAAACAGCCATGGGAGGGCCCAGGCTCATATTGCTCATCCTGGTGTTTCCCTGCAAGCTGCATGGAGCAGCCTATGGCAAAGGCATCTACCTGAGCCCCATCTCCAGTATTTCCTTTGGATACTCAGGTAAGAAATACTCTCTGGCCATCTTGACTCTATATTGCACCTGTTTTGTGAATACATGATCTGTGTTGTCTCCTCCTCCTCCAGTATGCATACTTGGTCTATGTCAGCTCTCTTCCCAGTTATGGATATAGTCTTCTCTTTCTCAACTTTCTCTCACTAGAAATTTGAATTCTTCACAAGGTGAGGCCATTTTCCTCCCTTTCTCTCAGGTAATCCTTTTTTCCATGGGGATGGTTCTATTCATTATAGAGGCTTGGCCCTGGGAATTGGTTAGAAAATAACTGGGAGATGAAACTAGGCATTTTGTAGACCACATTTTTGGTGTTGGCAATAGCCCTGTCATTATTAATTGTGTGTGCTCACATGTGCATGTGAGTTTATGTGTGAATACACTTGAAAGCTTGAGTCCTTCCCATTGGCTTACATTTCTGGACACATTGTTCTTCTCCCTGTCAACCATCTTTTAAACTGTGTTTAATTACATGCTATGATATTAGTGCATTGAATGCAAGATAAAGCATTTTATTTCCAAGACAAGGCATGAACGAGGTCCAGATTCTACTCAGGAGTTAAGTCCAACTTTGTCCTGATCAGAAAATGATTCTGACTTAGAATTCTCTTAGTGTTCCAGGTTCATATCTTAATTCCTTTTCTGTCATTTTTGTTCTTATTCTAGTCTCTCTATAAAGGAGAGCCACCATTTAGTTGCACGTTTACCACATGAAGGAGACAGTGCTAGAGTTTTTAGATTATTATTTTGTATCCTCCAGTAATTATAACTCTTACAAAGATTAGAAAACTTAGGTCCAGAGGCTCAGAACTAGGAGTCTCTTACAACAGAATAAACCAAAGTAGAAGTAATATAGGTAAGAACCAAAATCAACCAAATAAAAACAGGTACAATAGATAGTACCCAACAGCCAAAAAGCTGATTCTTTTAAAGAACTAAAAACAAACAAGCAAAAAAACATAAAGCTGGGTAGATTGGTTAAGAAGAAAAAGGACACAATTAGATGAATGAAAAAGGGAACATAATTACAGATATAGCAAAGATTAAAGAGTTAATGGGAGAACTTTGTCAGCTTTATGCCAATCCTTTGAAAACTTTAACAAAATGGATAAATTCCTAGAAAAATATAACTAAAAACTGAGTCAAGAAGAAATAGAAAGCCTAAATAGCCCTAAAACTATAAAAGGCATTGAAATAGTAGTTTAAAATTTTACACACACACACACACACACAAAACCAAAAAAAACCCATCTAGCTCAGATAGTTTTCAAGTCAGCCTTAAACCAAACTTTCAAGGAACAAATTATTACACAATTTTATACAAAATCATCCAGAGAATAGAAAAAGAATTATAAGTCATAAAAGACTGGTATATTTCACATTATTAAAACTAAAACTTGTTTATCAGAAGACATCTTAAGAAAGTAAAAAGACAAGGTACAAAACAGAGAAGATATTTGCAATACATATAACCACAGAAGATTAGAATAAATGTTTTTTAAAAACTTACAAATCAGTAAGAAAAAGACAATAAGAAAAAATCAATAAGAAAGAGTAGGCAGGTGACATTAACAGACATGACACTGAAGAAATGCTCGACTACTATTAATCAAGTAAAATCAAGATCAAAATGACTTACCATTTTAGCACCCATATGGATTAGCAAAAATTAAGAAATCTGATAACAAATTGTACCAGAGGTTGTAGATCATCAGGATCTCTTTTATTGTTTATGGGGATATAAACTGGTACAACCACTTGGTGTTAAATTTGGTGTTAAATTCAAGCTGAGAAATGTTTATCCCAGCGACCCAGCATTTTCATTCCCACATATGTGCACCCAAAGATGTGTACACAAATGTTCAAAGCTATGCTATTACTGTTTGCAACAGGAAATCTTGGAAACAACTCAAATGCTCATCATCAGGAGAATGGACAAATACATTTTAATAATCCTTACAATTGATTATTATTCAGCAATGAAAATAAACAAACAGTGGCATTCAACAACAGGGGAAAATCTTAGTAAAAAAAAAAGGCAAGCCTATCCGTGACTAATGTGGCTCAGTTGGTTGGGCATCATCCTGCAAATCAAAAGGTCTCCAGTTCAATTCCTGGTCAGGGCACAGGGCTGCATTGCCTGTTCAGTCTCTGGTCAGGGTGCGTATGGGAGGCAACCAATCAATGTTTCTCTCCCTCTCTCTCCCTCCTTTCCCCTCTCTCAAAAAATAAATAAGTAGACTTTTGTTAAAAAGGCTAGCCCAGAAAACTAGTATGCACTGCCTTTTTTATATTGTTCAAAAGAAAACAAAATTAAACATTATTTAGGTGCACACGCACGTGTTGATGAGTGAGAGAGAGATAAAACTAAAGAAATTTCAGGATGGTGGTTACCTTTTAAGGGGAGGCAGATAGTTGAGATAGGGTAAGAGCATATAGTTAGATGTAAGTCACCGGTAATGTTTTAGTTCTCGGGTTTAGTTCTTAGGTATTCTTTGTCCTATTAAATAACTGACAGTGTGCATGAACCAAATGTTAGGGCTAATCCACACAGGATAAGTGTCCAATAAATGTTTATTAAATGTGTACATGGATCTCATTCTGTGCGCCTAGGGTCTAAAGTGGAGTGGAGTTGTCATAGTCTTTTTGACTTCTTTGTCTAGGTTCCTCAATTTTTTTCTTTGTTCCAGCCTGAGCTTGCCTCTAATTAAGCTCTTATTATTTTCCAGATAGTGAAATTCTCCCAGTTCTCAGTGCCCACAAGAGTCTTTCTTCCTGTCTATTTTCTTCCTATTCTCTCCCTTTGTCACTGGCCTTTGTTCACCACTAAGTGCCTAAATACCATTAGTTATCAGATGGAGCCAGGAATCTCTACTGACTTATCATCTTTCTTCATCACTTTATTGATTACTTAAAAACATCATATGATAGCATTGTTCTCCAAAGGATTTTACTATTAGAGTCACAGATCATCTTGTCCAGTACCGAACTGTATAGATAAGAAAGCTGAAACTCAGAGAAGTTAAGTGACTTTGGGGTCATAAAGCTGTGAGTAAGCAGAACTAAGACTGGAATCCAGATCTCCTAACTTCTAGGACAATATTCTTATCATTGTATTGGACTGACTCAAATCTCTATGACGGTAGGTAGAATGTGTACAACTATCTAATTTACTGTAGTTACTCTAGTATTTGCTCAACTTTATCTTCTTGTATGTTTCCTTCAACCCTATTCTACTCTGCTTTTCTCTGTTCTTCCTCAAGATAGCCTAGTGACATTGGGTGCCCTCTGGAAGCAGTGTAGAGAGTATCTCTTTGACTAACAGAGCCTCCAGTGACTTGGCCAGAGTATTATACAGGTTAAAATTAGGGCTAATGAGAAAGGAGGTGGTAAACTCCATGTGTTTAGAAACAGAATAAGTATAAACTCCAGACACAAAACATCCAGGGATTATTCTAACCATGATGTTGTCAGGGTCTGGTTTTGGCAACCTGGCCGAAGATCACTGGGGCAGTGTGGATAGGACAGGATTGGGATGGGACAAGTTCTATATTATATCATAATGGCCGTCTCTAAGACCAACCATAGAAATCAGATTGTTCTTTCCTATCCTCTGGGGTAGAACATGAATGAGAATTTCACTCAGAATCTTGCACTGAAATAAATACCCACGCTGAGAAGGTCATGTTTGGATGCAGAGCTAAACCTAGTTCAGGCTAATGGAGAAGGTGGAAACGGGTGGTAAGTGTCTGTAGAAGGAAGAAATTAGCAGTTCGAGTCTTGAAGCTCTCATTGCCCTCAGTTTTGTTCAGGCCATAAACCTATCATGGAACTTGAGTGTGAGTGCATGATAAATTGATATCCTGAGCAGTGAAGAACATCAGTCCAGTGGTTATCATCCCCACAGTTACAACTGGGCTATAAAAAGACCAAAAATTGAAGCAGAGTAAAGTTAGTAATAATAGGAAGTTACAGGAAGGAGTGGTTGATAAAGGCCTTGCTTATGGCCTGTTAATGACAGCATCCTTTCCCTCTCATCCATCTTCCTCTCAGTCTCACACACACACAAGACTGCAATAAGGCTGGGCATGTGCTAAAGCTGAGCATAGAGACTGAAGGCCTAATCACAAGCCAAAAGGAGGTGGGTGTAGGGGCACACAAGCACTGTTTTGTATCTAAATAAGAAAACAGGACTGCCCATTGTGGGGTAAGAATGGTGAAGGATTTATGAATTTAGATAGGGTGGAATCTGGATGGAATTGGCACCGCTTCCTAAAGTGTGGGCAAACTTTCCAAAGGAAGTAGGATTCTTCAAGGTTTTTGCCATTGTAGTTATCTGTGGAATATTTTTTTATCACTTAGCTGCTGTGCTTTCTTCCTTTTCTCTTGAATGACTGGTCACAGTATTTTATGTAACTTTGAGACTAGAGCATATCTGACCTGCTCTACTTGCTTCTTTACTCATTTCACTCAGCCTGGAATTTGATCTAAAGTGTTGATGTCACACTCTTGGGCCCCTCATTCTCATCTCATTTCATGTGTTCCTCCCTCATCTTAGAACTCTTCAGTGATTCCCTGATGCTCTCAGGATGAACTCCAGTTGCCTTCACATAGCCTACAAGGCCTGCTTGACCTGATCCTAGCTCACCCCTTAGACATCATCTCTCACTGTAACAGAACCTCTGGGCTGCGCCGACTGATACAGAACCCACAGGCTGTTTAGTTTGGGGCCCGATTGCCCGCTGCCAGAATTACAACTCTCAGTACTAGAGTTTAGTGAAAAGAAAATGAACTGTTTATTTAATAGTTAAATAGATTTAGATTATTTGCGGATTTCTGCTGTTGAGTCTTATGTTCTTTAAAATACACACAAACACATAGTTCTGCCTCCCCCTACCAAACCAGGCCAACCTTAGAAAAGTCGGAAACACCGTTTCACTACTTCCTAGGCACAGTCCAGCTTTACCAGTAGCTGCCAATCATTCAATTCTGATTGGGGAGGTCCTTTCTGTGCCGTGGTGCCCTCCAGCTTTTAATGCAGAACCATGTGGATTCTCAGCCTCCTTGTAAACTGCCTTCTTCCTGCAAACCGTGTGGATCTCCTCTCCTCAAAACCTCATGGCGAGAGCCTCTTAAAGCAGCCTAGAGAGCTCTCTCAAAATCGCATGGAGAACTCAGCTTCTTTAATCCTCATGGAGAACCTAGCTTCTCAAAACCGCTTGAAGAAAGCCCCTTCACCAAACTGCAGGGAGGGAGCTCGAGAGAGAGAGAGAGAGAGAGAGAGAGAGAACAACCTGGAGAGCCCCCTCCTCCAAACCACATGGAAGGAAAGCGTGAGTGCAAGCGAGAGAGTGAGAAAGCGAGAGAGCGAGCCCGAGCTAAAATGTCTGCAGCTGCTTATATATCCCTGACTGCGTCCTGTGACGTCCTGTGACGCAGTGGGTGTTGCAAACAGTTATGACAATTCACAGAACCCTATGCAGGCTCTTTAGGCTCCTTCCGTACCATCTCACAGTTCAAGACTCCTCCCATCTTCTTGGGCCTTGGACATATCAAAGCCATTTTGCATAACAAAGACACTAGCAACTAGCCAGGCATGCAAAGGCGTCTTAAAAGCTGCTTCCCTTTCCCCATCCCCCAGCCGCAAACTCTGGGGTTTGATTTTGGACACCCCTGTTTCTGTAACATCGCCACTTCTTTGCCATTGACTATGCTCCATACAAACTAAGGCATACTGCTTTTTTCCTCCAAGCCTCCTACATCCTGTTACCTTTGCCCAGAACATTGTCCCCTCTTCATATAACTAGGTCTTTCTAATCCTAGAGTTCTCAGCCTAGCTATCACCAGGAAGCCTTCTTCAAACCCCTAGGCTAGATTCCTTCTCTGCCTCTGGCTTACACAGTACCCTATATTTTCCCCATCACAACACTTACATGCTGTGTTGTAATTACATGTTCTTTGCCTGTACTCTCCACCAGACTAAATTTTGTGAGGAAAGATACCTTGTTTTATTCAATGCTGTATTGACAAGTGTCTAGCTCAGTGCCTGGCACATAGAAGGCACTTGAGTAAATGTTTGATTAAGGAATGGGTGAATGAACTGGGTTTGTTGTTCCGTGACAGGAATGGGAAAAGGACAGCACAGGATGCCCTCCAAGGATGAGCTGGTCCAGAGATATAACAGGATGAATACCATCCCCCAGGTATTACTAGTTGGCCCTGCTCCAGTGAGGCAGTACCCTTCTCCTAGGATCAGTTTTGGCTACAAAGATTGATGGGGAAACAATGGTGGGGGTGATAGGTAGTTTGAAGATCATTTGAAGGAATCAAGTATGTTCTAAAATGAACACACTTCCAGAGTCATAAGTGGCCTCAGTATTAGCGTGAAAGCAGAGACTGAATTTATGAAAAAATGCAGTGATGTGAAAATGTAAAGATGGAAGCTGTGGACTCATCCAGACTGGTTATGGGAAAGTAAAATTTGTGTGTTTGTGTGAAGGGGAAGGGTGCTGGCTGGGAGTGCAGGATATCCTGATCCCTACCCATCACCAGCTAACCAGCCTCTGTAAGGAAAACTGGAATAGTCTACCTGGTTCTGCTTTCTTTCTCTTCCAGACCCGATCCATTCAGTCGAGGTTCCTGCAGAGTCGGAATCTAAACTGTATAGCACTTTGTGAAGGTAGGTAGCTCACCCAGTCCCTGTTTTCCTGGGTCCCCAACCTTTCATTTTGGTGCAACTATGGCACATGATCCAGCCAACAGTGATGTTGAAACCCTCCCCTGCCTGGACTCTGACCTAAGCATTGTATTTGTAACTTCTGGGCCCTTCTTCTCAGTGATTACATCTAAAGACCTCCAGAAGCATGGGAACATCTGGGTGTGCCCTGTGTCCGACCATGTCTGCACACGGTTCTTCTTCGTGTAAGTCCAGGGGAATACCTTGGGGATTACTCTGAGGAGGGAGGGTGGGGGTGTGCTGGTCCATGACTACTGGAGAGTCCATTTCTGTTACCTGAGACTTGCTCCTGGCTGCCTGAGTGCAGCTGGCACTGGGACTTTCCCCTTGGAGGTTGGGAATGCCTATAGATCAGGGTCTGTTTAGAGGATACCACATCAGTTGAATCTCTTCCACCCCAAGGAGAACCCCCAAAATGGTTTTTACTTCTGGGATGGGATAACCAACCTCCAAATACAGTTGTACTGGTTGACATTATTTCTGGTATTGTTCTCCCACTTATGCTCACACTTGCCCTATCTTTGGCAGATATGAGGATGGTCAGGTGGGCGATGCCAACATTAATACTCAGGACCCCAAGATACAGAAGGAAATCATGCGTGTGATCGGAACTCAGGTTTACACAAACTGAGGGGGCCCCAGCCCTCGTACCACCCCTGTTCCCCCAGGATCGACCTGCCCTTTCTAAAGGACTCAGGAGGAGCAGGCAAGGCTGCCCTGAGAAATCATGGGCCATTCCAAGGGGCAGGAAAAGGACAGAAGAGGCGGCCTTCATGGTGGAGATTGACCCAGGAACCACTCCACATTTGGATGGGCCAGACTGACCCCTTATCCCTGATTTTCCCAGTTGACTTTACCCTGTTTGTAAATAAAACAATAAAATGGAAGGTGCTGTGGACTGCATATGATCACTGTTCTGACTGGCCTTGGACAAGCACCTACCCTAAGCCCCCAAATGGGAGTGGGGTTGGGGAGAGTGGAATATCATGAGGGTTGGGACTGTTTAGGTTGGAAGGAGTCAAAGCTCTGTCCATCTAGTGTAGTGTACTACAGACCTGTCAACATTTTAATCAATGGATTAGATAAAGAAGGGAAATTAACAGTTATGCAGATGGCACAAACTGAGATGGATATAGAATCCAATACTACTGATTAACTGTTTCTTAAGATTTAAAAGGACCATGGAAGCAAAGCAGCTCAGATTTCCTACTGCTGGAAATTAAATTACATTAGGACTTCTGCTTTCTTTACAAAAACCTATCCATTCTCCCTTGCTCAGTATCTCAGGTGCCAAGCCGTTACTCTTTCTCCTCCCAACTACTTCTTTGGGATAGGGAGGTGGGGGGAGAACCAGCATGTACAGGTTCTTCATCTCTAACTTTAAATCTATAAAAAGATCCTAAGGAAATGCAGCCTCCCATAATGAAACAAAATCCAGATTTTCCAGGGCCGGCCAGCAAGGTGAGGGAAAACAGCTGTTCCTAGATCTAATTGTTTCAGTGAAATCTAATCCCTTTTGAAATTCCCATTGCCGACTACTGCTGGCCTTTCAGGTTGTGCTCCATGTACAATACCTAAAACACTTAAGTTAGTTGTAAGAGACAGGTTGGACATTGCCAAATAGTTTGAAATATTAATAAAGAAAACAGGAACATAAGCACAGAATTTTTTTTTTTTTTAAACATTTAATCAAGCCTGGCTTTTCAAATAGACACACACAGGTTCCGTTCCAGACCACTGCAGTAAAGCAAGTCGTAATCTGTTTGCTGATTGAGGGTATTGCCTTCAATTTATAAACGCAACATCCATGCAGTAAAGTGAAGTGCAATAAATGAGGTCTGCCTCCCAATAAATTCAATTAAAGAGGTCTGCCTATATAGGTTTTTTTTTTTAATCTTATATCTTCTTGATTTACAAAGCCTGCTAGATCAGCTATTTTCTTTCATTACCTTCACCCTACTTTGGAGATAACCTTCTTTGCCTGGGTTCCTTACCTGCTTGGTAGTTTCTGCCTTGCCTTCACCTGGAAGTACCATTCTTAAGGTCCAGGCCCCTAGGAGCTGTTTCTTTCAATTCTTTACTTGTCCTTGTTCAAGATTACTATATTCTGATCACAAATCTCCTAAGGATCTCTTCCCACTCAAATTTAAGATCTAAAAAAAATCTAGCAGAAATCCTCTTCATTAAGTGAATGACCCCATCAGGGAACCCACCCTAATTGATATTCCTGCCTCCTGGGAGGACTCTCGTAGTTTATCTGTACAGTTTTAGGGATAGCTAACAACTTTTAGTTTCTACTTGGTAGGTGCTAGGCATTATGCTAAGCAATTTAATAATTTGCTAACACTTTGGCTTACTATATGTCTAAGGTCTCAAAGCTGGTTAGTGCAATGCTGGGTTTTTAACCAGATCTGCCCAACTCCAGGACCTGAGCTCTTAAAATCATTCTTTTACTTCCCCTGATGTTCTCAAACTGTTCCCACTGGTGTTCCAGCAACTGAACCTAGGTGCTTGACTACTGAAATGGTGTAACATTTTTGCTCTATTTTCAGAAACTGTCAATAGATTTTTCTCAGTTTTAAGCATTTCTTATAATTTTTCTTTATCGGTGACAGATGAAATAGTAAGTACTAGTAAATGGTGGAAAAAGAAGTAATGAACAGATAGGGTATTCGAGAAAAACTCAAATACCTGAGCTAGTCTTATGGGTGTCATGTTTTTTCTTTAGAACATATGCATGATTTTTTTTTTAATGCCAAAAAATTGTAATGAAATTAAATACAGCAGGTTCTCAAATAACATGTGTTTATAACATTAATGAGATGCCACAGGAACTTAACCCTTGTTTCTATCAATTAGCCCATGGTAAAATTGATCTAGTTGCATGCTATTTCACTTAAAGTCATAGAAAGCTACCGATAACATTAGGTGAGGACTTACCAAACCCCATTTTACAATATTCCATGTAAAAGCAACAGGACTCTGAACTGAGATGTTTGAAAGCCAGAGGCCAAGGCTATTACAAATACTGCATGGAGAAGTTGACAGGGGTCTCCTACCTTTCATATAGTCCTGGGATCAAGCAGCCCTACTTCATTTAGACCTGGACATGCTTAGTTATGGGCAGGAGCAGGGCCAGGAAAAGAACTATTTTCCTCAATTAGTTCCAAGTGAAGGGTAGATGCTGTGATTTCTGGATTGAGAACTCAAACTTTCTTCTTCCCTATCATGGTAATTTTCCATCCATGTAGGGTGTGGCCATGAATCAGTTTGTGGTGAGGATGTAGCCATTCATAGCAGAGGAGCCTCCTACTTGAATCAGCCTTTCATTCTGGCCAGTGGGGAGAAAGGAAGAGTTTGGTGCTGAGTCATAATTGGGTTACTAGCTTCTCACAGGATGGATTCTGAGATGGAGGTTTGGAAGATGTCTCAGCTTAAGAGGCCCAATTAGGAGTGGTGGGAAGGAATTCATGGGTCACAAAATTCCCCCAGAGCCCTCCTCCCAAGAGGGGAATAAAGTACACTTCAATTCATTTGAAGGGCCATTCTCTCTGGAGCATAGGGCTTTATATAAATATTTCAGAACCCCTTGCAACGAGACCACCAACATCCCACCCTAAGTTAAAGTATTGCCTACCAAAATTATTTTATTTAGGAGAGAGACCAAAGTCTCCTTAGTCCTAGCTGTCATTGGGATAAGTGGGCCAGGTTAGCCAGCGAGTAGAAAGGTGGATACTAGAAGCATGGTGGCAAGGAAAAAGCAGACTGATTGAACTGCAGCAAGAGGGCTTCTTGGGGAAGGGGGCACTTGATCCACTGTTCTCTGATGCCTTTCTTGGTCTTCCAAATCTTGATAATTTTTGGGATATAGGATCTGCTTCCATTTGCATCTTGGGGAGCCTGAGCTCTGGCTGCACTTGTAGGGAAAAGAGAGAAAGCACAGGGCCTCCAAAGGAGCAGTTTGGTGGACAGGATTAACCTGCCCTAAGGAGGGTTGTCCTGTGAGCCCTAGCAGTCCTGGCCTAGATGAAGATTGCTGGAGGTTACATAAGCTGACAGGGTCATCTTGGCTGAGGTAGGACTTCTGCTTCTTCCTTCTTGCTTCTAAATGCTGATGGGGCATTTCTTCAAGAGGGGGTACCTAGATACACAGTTGCACGCAGAAAATATTGTTCACTATTCCTTTCCCTTGGAATGGCCTTCCCATACCCATCTCTACCCTAACCAACCTTCCATCTCTTCCTCCATGAAGCCTTCCCTTTCCTAGACAACTTGTGCTCTTTTTATCCTTAACTCCAAAAGGCCAACTTTCTCTTCTGCCCGGAATTTTTCTGGAGGGAACTCTGGAATTAAGATTTTGTGCCACCCTGGTGGGCCTGAAGAGATCTTGGGAGTCTGAAGGAAGGCATAAAATAGATGTAAAAGTCTACTTGGTCTGGCTCTGGAAAGGGCATACATATAAAGTTCAAAGTAATAAGTACTTCTGCTTTAAACCTGACATTCAGAGCTATGTGCTGCCCTAGAAATCTGTATTGTCTTGAGAGAAAAATAACACTGCTGTTTCAGCCAGAGGCCAAGATGTCACATGACAGTAAAGCCTGTAACGAGTGCCAAAGCTCATCTTTAAGCTCCAAGATTGACACACCTACCCCACCAGGGACTCCAAATGGCCTTCAAGAGTTAAACCATTAAACTCCGGATTCTGTGGTTCTGTGGTCCAGAATCCAAACAACACAGCAATCTAGATCTTCATTCACACCCCAGTCCAGTGAACCTAGCAGCTACGCCTACCATTGTCCTACCAGGTTAGTGAGCACTGTGGAAGGGTTGGTTCTAGGGGGAGGAGCCTGGCCTCTAAGACAATCTGTCCTTTCTTAGCTTTCCAGCTTCTTGTAGTCCTGGGGTTACTTGTTGCTGTGTCAACGGACTGAAGGTTCGGGAGGATGGCCAACAGAAAGGCAAACTGAGTTACCTGGATTCAGAAAGATGTCCTAGCACCAGTCACAAGGACAACCTTTCAGGACTAGTCAATTCCCAAAGAAAGAGGATGCCTATTGGGCACTGTGCTCTATTCATTCATACACATCATCTGATTAAAACCCACCCTATGAAGCAGGAATTGTCTTCAGTTTACTTTTAAGGACCTGGACTCTTGCCCATAAGGAGGCAATCCAAATCTCATTTACTTACCATATCCACCTCCTAGTCCAGCACACCTAGGTGAGGTAAACTCGTTTCTGCCAGGTCAAGATGAACCAGCAATCTAAGCCCAAAAGATATTTTATTCATCCCTAAGTTATCCAAGTCGAGAAAGAGCAGGATGATAGTAATAAAGAGCCCTGTTTGGAAGAGAAACTAACGTATAAACCACATATTCCTAAACAAGAATAATAAAGACTATTCTGCCTCTGGAGGGTGGGGGAGGACTGGACTCTTATACATTAAATTACAGGATATAGTCACAGGGCGAGTGGAACTGGAACTAAGATATGGTAGAATCTAAGCTTTCTTCTATACTATGCTGCTTTTCAGCAAAATGACAATCACCTTAAACTCAATATGACAAATTTTCACTATGCATCTAATGTGAGCAAGGATATGGTGGATTTGTCTCTGCCAGTTTAATGGACAGCATTTTTATAACTGTTGGATGATCAACATCTATAACCGAAAGGGCAAGTCTGCTGCCAACTCTCCAGTTTAATAGATGGGCATTTCAATCTTGGAAATATATCTAGATTTAGAACTTTGAAATGCAACATTATACAGCATTCACCAGATCACTACCTCTTTCTGCTCCCCCAATTCCCCCAGTGTTGTCCACCCCTGTACTTAGTTTATCCTTAGCTCAGGGACCAGACAGAGCCATTTATGTCATTCCTCTTCTTCAGGATAGGGAGAAATATAATTCTCCCTGGTGGGGCATGGCCTTTTTCTCTCTCAGCAACTTCATGTGCTCTCACCACTTCAATAAACAAGCATTTACTTCCTATCTTCAACTAAGGGACGTGAATAGGCTCACAAAAGAAATTAAGATTCTATCTCAAACAGAAATGTACTTCTAGGGTCACTTTCTCCTCCCAGCTTATCTGAGCTAAAGGAAAGTATAATGAAGGCCTGTGATTCAGCTTGCAGGCAGGGTGTCTGCCTGAGCAGGTCACACCCATTGATCTCATTTTCCAGGAAAAGCAAAGAACCTAAAATAGTCCTCATGATTTTTAATGAAGAAACTGTATCTGCTCTTAAAACTTGGCTGAATAAAGGCAAAGGTTAGCAGCTGTTTCATTGATAACTGCTGTTATCACTAGTTGTTGGCTAAGTACAGAGAAGTTGGAAAATGCCTTGGAGAAAAATCTAAGAAAAAGAACATTGATTTAAATACACAAGGTTGAAAACACAAGCGCTGATTCCTGCAAAGACCATCCATTCTCACGTCTGACGTGCTATTTCCTGATGGTCAGTTCTGCACTAATAGTAATACCTTCTATACGCTTTCTACTCTCAGGGATTCCAGCCCCTACTCAAGTATTCACATGGCCCCAATTTGCCCTTCCTTGTTCTAGTTCTAAGAACACAAGAACCTCAAGCTCCCGCTTCTTGTACATTCCGCCCTCCCCAGTTCTCCCTACCCCCGGCTCCCGTGCCCCAGAGCCCCAAAGGCGTGCCCGACCTCCAACCATCCCACGACTCTCCATCTCTCCCACATCCTCCTTTCCGGCTCAGTCCCCGAGGTGTGCGCAGGGGCGGGCACCCAGAAGGGCGGGGAGGCGCTGGGGAGCATGCTGCCGGGGACCCATAAATCTGGGCACCGCCCAATGGGCCACGGCATCTGGGGTGGCCTGGACCCGACGGTCAAGAGAAGAGACCTCCTCCAGGGTGCCAATTGCCGACAACAGGTTGCCCAGGCTCGGGGTGGGGGGTCTGGGAGGACGGTCTACGGAGCTCCAAAGGCGGGTCCTGCCGCCTCTCCGCTTCCCCATTGGCCTCTACCGTTCGTCAGAATGGAGTTTTATGTACTGTATCCTTCCGCCATAGAATGTAGTCCTCCTCAAAAGGGCAACGTGCCGGCTCATTCCGGCCTCGAGAATTGACTGCTCCCCGCGAGCACGCAGAGGGGCGGGCCCGGCGAGCCCGGAGCCAGGATTGGGTCGGGGGCGGGGCGGCGGAGGGATTGCGGCGGCCCTGCAGCCGAGATAACCTTGAGGCTGAGACAGCAGACTCTGCACTGAAGCGACGCCCACGGAGACTCCAAATCTCTCTGCAATATCCTGAGGCGGAGCACGCCGGAGGTGAGCGGGGAGCAGAAGCTGGCTGTCCGTACCCACCTGGGCTCCGTCGGCCGGGCTGAAGGGGAACTCCGGAGCCCACTCTGCGGCGGCGCGGCATGCTGGGCATCTTGGACCTGGTCGGGAGAGGGAGAGAGCCGCCCGCGCCCTAGGCCTGTTTCTTCCAAAGTCGGATGGGTCAGCCAGCCCCTCTCCTGCCCCAGACCCCAAACCCTATTCTGATCCCATCTTCGCCTCCTCACATTCCCTCCTGATCTGTTCCCTTCCTCCTCCCTCCCCGCCCCGGCTTTCTGTTCCATTCTTCCTCTCATCTTCAACCTGCCTGTGTCCCCTTCGTTCTGATGCTTTCCGTGTAACCTTTCCATGAAACTCCTCCAGCTTCCAGCCCCCTGTCTTTGCACACTCAGGTCCTTGCACCCTGTGCATGCACACCCCTACTCCATTTATATTCCGGCTGCCGCCCCTCTCCTCCATTCCGGTCACGTCCGCTGCTCCGCATCCTTGGCCTCCGCGCCGCGAGGTCCTTGCCCCTCCTACTCCGGTCCGGTCACGTCCGCCTGCTCCGCCGCCCCCTCTCCCATCCCTGTCCTGTCCCTTCTCTATCACGCCTCCAGTCTCGTCTCGTGCTCTCCTGGAGCCCCAGGCCCGTGGTCCGAAGTGTAATGGGCGGGGCTGGCCTGGGTGCGGCCGGGATGCGGCGTCGGCCCGGGTTACGTAACCCTTGGCCTTCCCCGCCTCAACGGAAGAACCGGGGGCGCCCCAGATTCGATGGGGTGGCCGCGGCGCTGCGCTCGCCTCGAGAGCGTCGCCGGCCTCCATCCCGCAGGGGTGGGCCTGCACGTAGCGGTCGGTGCCTGGGACCCGCCCCGTGCGGGGGACGCCTGGCCTGCAGCTGGTTACCGCGAAACCTCACCTGCGGCCCGACCAGCTGCGCATGCGGCCCGGCGGCGGCGCCTTTGCTGCACGTTGCTTAACAGATGCGCCCGGTAGTAGAACGCGGGATGGGGTAGAGAAGGTGTGGCTTTGGCGCCACGGACCGGGTTCATGAAATAAAACTGTGCTAGGAGCCTTGGGGGTAAGGGACAGAGACTGGGATGCTAGGTGGGTCAGAGCCCACAGAGCTCACAGTCTCATTAGAGAATTAACATAGAAGTTATAACTGGTTAAGTGTGGTGAAGAAGGTACGCCCTTTCTGCTTGGGGAAGAGGGGTGCTGGGAGGCCTCACAAGGTGGCATCACACTGGGTTTGAAGAAGCAGGAAAGCACTTAATGGTCTGAAGGTTATTTAAAGGCCAGGTCATGGAAAGGCACCCTTGGCTTCTCATCCATGTTGTTCAAATCCAAAACATCAATCCTCTCCTGTTAGGAGAGAGCCTGATAGGTGACGTCCAGGCATGATGGATAAAGACATTGGTAAGTTGTCAACAGGCTTTTATGATCAGGTTTAACTCAATATACCGATAAGGATGATGGAGGGAATTCAGCCTCAGGACCTCAGTTTTCCAAGTGCAAACTGGAAGTAACATTTTTCTCATGATTGTTGAAAGGATTGGTTTCTGTATATATGTTGAAGAGTCAGTGCAATGTCTAATCTCTGGTGAAATGTCAAGAAATAACTCCAAATTTATTCTTAGTCACTGAGCAAATTAATATATAATTGAGCATGAGGTCTTATCTTCATGCCATCCCTATACACATACTCATAGCTAATCTTTGGGAGTCTCTAAATACTAGATATCTCCTGGAAACCAGTTCCCTCAGGGATCCTGGTACTGTGTTTGCAAAGTATCTAATAATATTACTTTGAAATTCTCCAGTTGCAGCAGGGATTCTTTGGTCTCCTCTAGACAAAGGAAGGCAAGGGGGAGATTCCGATCTAGTGTTTGGCTATAAGAATAGAAACAAACTTGCAACCCCAAGACTGAAATCTTTATATTCCATCCCCACCTGCCTGGGTTCTTTCTAGGATTTGCTCAGCCCCGTGGCAAGTGTGAAATTAGGATTGAAGGCAGATGGCAGTAGCCCCCTCCTGGCTGTACTGGGGGTGTGGCCACTCCCTAGGGTAACAGGAGGGCTTAGGTCAGGACTCCCACCCTGCAGCATTGTTAGCAAATAATTTGCCTCTGGTTGTTTGAGGATGCTGCTGGGAATACTGTGGGGGCTGTTCTGAGGGGCTGGGTATATTACCCATCACCAGGTCTGTGTGTTGGGGCAGGGGAGGCTCTCTGGGGAAGATGACTCAACCTGTGAAATTAACTGCTTTTGAGAGACTTCTCTTCATTGGGTGAGTGGAAAACTGTATTGTGATCCTGGCAGGTTTAAAAAGTCCCCTCACCCCCAATGAGTTAAATAATGAAGCAGTTAAAAATGTCTCAACTAAGTGAAAAATGGTTGGTCCAGGTCCCCAGGCTCTATACTGCTCTAAGAGCAGAAGTCAAGCAGCAGAGCCCTACACCCAGTCTGTGCACCTGTGTTCCCAAGCCGACTGCGGTGGGCATGGCACCTTCTTGGGATAAGGGCTGTGGTGGACACGAATAACGCCTGAAAGAATGTGCTTGAACTCATTTCTGAGTTAGTTGGACTTGAGCCAAAATATATGGACATTATAGTCTCTGCCTGTCTAGTACAGCTGCCCTCCTTTTAAGCACTGCATTAGAAGTAAAATAATTTTAGTGTTGAACTCTTAGTTTAACCAAGAGCATTAGTGGATCTTTAAGAAATGCGCCACCAGTGATTTGGCTAATTTGGTAGGTGTGATTAAATAGCTAGCACCTCATGGGAGTTATTTCTATGCCTTGAATGTTGTGACATCAACGTGGGGTCACAGGAAAAGCCATTTCATTTCTTAAAGCTGTTTATTTCTTAATGGTAGGCAACGAAAGAAATGAGGAAATGGCTGTGAGCAGGAAGGTAGAAAAAAATGCAACTCTTGCATTATAAATTCACACTATATGGGTTTTAATTTATTTTGCTTCAGCTTTTTATAAAGGCATTCAGGAGGTATTTTGACCAGAACTGAGATCAAGGTAGGGGAAAGTGATTCATTTGACATTGTTATTTCTGAATCACTCTGAGAATCAACTCCCATTTAACAGGCGAGGATCCACATTCAAATCTCAATTAACTGGCACGCCACAAGAATGAGTCACCCGTGTGAGCAGTTTTTTTGCAAACTTGTGGAGGATCTTCTGAGATGTATAAGTGATTTATTGGGTAAAAGGCCTTATAGTGCCTTGAGTCATTACTTTAAGCATTAGATTTTAGTACAGTTAGGAATAGAGCTTAATGAAGACCATTCTTAATGCCACCATATTCTCTGGGGACTTGCATTTTTCACTGAGACCCGGCTTTAGACTAGATAAATGAATAGTCTTATTCTTTGGAGCTTTGTCAAAGAAGTTATTTTGGGAAAGTGAGCCAAAGTGGGTGGTGGATGGTGGTGTGCCTCTTTTGCTGGGCCGTCTGGCCTCCTGATTTGACTGTTCAGCTCAAAGGAGAGGTTGGCTGGGCCACCAAGGAGTGCTGCCCTGCCCCCACAGTGGTTTGTGCCAGTCTGCACGTAGGAGAGCCAGGCTGCAGTACCTCTGGTGGCCTCTGAGACTAACCCCTCCCCCCCAATTCTGACCATAGCAAAGCTCCTGGGGAGCTCTAAGCCTCTCTTTCCTGACATCAGCAAGCTGTGTTTGGAAGGCAGGCAGGAGCTCTGTGGGGAGATAGATGCCTGGACCCCCTGTGATAGGGCAGTGAGGTTACTGGTCATAGCATTTCAGAGTATGGACCAGCAGTCCAAAAAAAATTGTATTTTAGAGAATGGACTCACTAAAGTTACCCATCAAATAGCCAAAAATTTTAAAAGTCTTGATGGTATTAATTGTTTTCAAAGTGGTGGAAAGGCAAGAACTGGCATTCATTACTGGTTAGTTGTAATTGGACATGACCGCTTTGGAGAGCAGTTCAGCAGTATTTGGTAAAATAAAGTATAAGCATACCTTGTGGCCCAGGAATTTCATTTCTGCATGTATAGAAGCTCACACAAGGAGACATGTAATAGGAGAGTAACCTATATTATTGAAAATTTGGGGAAAATTGGTTTAATGAGACGGAATGGTCAACCAGTAAGGGCATGTATAAATAAAGCACCTAGCTGTGCAGTGGACTGGTATAGCAGTTTATATGAATTAACTAGATCTATATATCAGCTGGATGGCTGTTAAATGTGCCGAATGAAAAAGCAAGGTTAATGATATGTGCACAGTATACTACTTAGGGCATTTCAGAGGACAGCAGGGGTTCAGTATGGGTATGGGCACTTACATGAGCTAGCAGGCTACAACATGCATGACAGTGGTCAGTGTTAGTGTTTCTGATGGGGTGCAGAAGGGCAGGAGGGACCTGGAGATGGAGAAAAACTATACAGTTGTACATTTTTTAAGCCTAAAATAATCTGGCCAAATGTTAATGGTCAGTTCTGGGTGGTAGAAATACAGCTGTTAATATTTCTTTAGTTCAGAACAAAACAAAACAAAAGCAAACCTTTGAAGATCACTGTGGAGAGACCAGTCATACTAAGGAAGTCAGTGCTGTTGGTGAACTGGCATTGCCCTCCTCCCATGCCTCCTTTTTCTTCCTCCAGTTGTGAGGCAGGGCGGCTCCACCTTTAAATGCTGAGGGCATAGCCCAGCCTGGTTGTGCCTGACTTGGAAGGGCCCTAAACCAAAGTGTGAATTCATGCCTGGGAGCACTGCCTCATTGTCTTAAGCCTAGTAAGGAAGTACTGTAACACAGCAGCCAAAGCTTCATCCAGACTTCCTCCTTTAGATTGAGCATCTGCCATCAAACAAGGAAATCCTTGTCATCTGTAGTTCTAGCTCTGAATAAATAAAAGCAAGGGCATTTTACTTGAACCTACAGGCAGGTTCATTTTGTTTTGTGTAACCAGGTAAACTAGACTTTGCTTTTTGTGATGGGGCCTGCTGAGGGTAGAGCAGACTTCAGATTCACATCTCTTAGCTAAAAATTGCTTAACATCCAGAACCCACTTCATATGCAGGTACAGTGTTGTCATGACTAACTGCATTGAGGCGCATGCCTGTTCACTCCAGACCCTACTAGGTTCTGTGGCTGGGCCAGCACCCATTTAGATCTTGCTGCCATAGTCAGATGAGGGCTAAATCCTGGGAATTATAGTCCCCTGCTCCATCATATGGGAAGAGAGCTCCTAGGGAGCAGGCTGGCATGAATGCCTTCTCCAGTATATTGTGATGCAAACTTTTTAATGGATAGCTACCTTCGGGAGATTTGGGAATTGAAAGGCCTTCGTGCTGACTTGGAGGCCTCAGTAACAAATTGATGCCCTGGCCAGTTAGCTCAGTTGGTTAGAGCACCATCCTAATACACCAAGGTAGCAAGGTTGATCCTTGGTCAGAGCACATACAAGACTTAACCAATGAATGCATCAATAAGTGGAACAACAAATTGATGTGTGTGTGTGTGTGTGTGTGTGTGTGTGTCTCCCCCCCCCTTCGTATCTCTCTAAAAATCAATAAATAAAATTAAAAAATTAATGTCAGAGCAAGGAAGACAATTGAAGGCATCAGGTGCCAACATTATATCATTATTGGGTTCATCTGTGTGGTGAGGCTGACATCAAAGCAAAATTGGTGCAGATTCCTGGCGGGTTAAAAATTGGCTTATGCACATATAGGTTCATAGGCCAGGCCAGTTTATTAGGGCAGAATGATTTGAGCCTTTGTGAAAGAATTGGTGGAGTGAAGCGTAACTTTTTTGCAGAACAGCTTGCCAACAGTATTGGCTCTTAAGAAGGGGCATGTTGGTTATTTTTTGTATGAGTCCCCCCACCCCCTGCTGGTTTCTAAAGAGTGGCACAAATGATACTAGTTTTAGAGAACTAGGAACAGCTTGAGATGAGAGGGGAAAGGTGGGACTAGGGACACCTGGAGCTGAGCTGTGACTGCCTGCTCCATCCTGTCGGCCTACACTAAGGCCTTCGATGGTGTCTCGTTTCTCACAGAGGAGAAATGGCTCTGAGGAAGATCCTCCTGCAGGGACTCAGGCTCAAGAATGAGGCTCCTGTACCTGGGCTCAGAATTTCCCTGTATCAGTGGATATGCCGAGCTTCCACAGCTGGCTGGAGGTTGGCTCTGCATGTCTGTGCCTCCCAAGGAGGAGGATGCACTAATGAGTCAAGACTGGCACAGGTTGGGCTGCATGTCCTGGCAAGCACTGTCCAGACAGCAGCATGAGGAATGGGAGCTCTTACCAGAGGCCGGCCCTGAGAAACCAGTGCTGAGGCTGCTGTCCCGGGGCTGGGAGAGTCCAGAGAGTGTTCTAGAACTCTAGGTGGTTGGCGGGATTGGCAGCTTGTGCACCAGAGAAGAGGCTCATTAAGGTCCTTAGAGACAGGCAGGAGAGACCAGTTGGTGACCCAGGGATGAGACATAGGGTCTCTCGTTTTGCATACTTTAAGGACATGCTGAGACCCTGTGGACCAACTTGCTGACAAGCAAGCTTTTTTGATTGCTGGTGTGTACTTCCCTCAAATACCAAACAAAATTTTTATTTGTTATTTTTGCATCTAAAAGCCTGGGTGAACAAAAGATCAGAGTTCTTAATCTCAGATTTAACTCAAGATAGTGAATAGGTTAGTGTTTGAGCCCAATATAATTGTACCTGCCTATGGCATCTCCTGGTCCTGAAGGCAAGCCTTCCTCACCATAACATCCTTGTCACAAAGATTTTGCTGTGAAGCCTAAGGACAGACTAAATAGGAGAAGTTTGCCGGATTTGGGCGTGTAACTAACAGGTTTTTGGCACTGAATTTTCTTATGAACTATTTTAACTTTTCTTCTTTTGCTTTGAGGTTCTGAATGCATCAAGGTTAACCCTCTTAAGCCAGTGAAGCTGTCCAGTTGTGACCTAGGCCTAAGATGGGATATCTTACCTTTCACATTTAAACAGTATTACCGAAATGCATAAAGCAGCAGTTGCTTAATAGAACTAGGAGCTTCACATGTGTTTTCATTTCAACAGTTTTACCAGAATGCTTGTAAATATTTTGTTTTTTGGAACAGAAACACATTTTTTTTAAAGGTTTTATTTATTTTTAGAGGGCTGGGAGGGAGAAAGAGAGGGAAAGAAACATTGATGTGTAAGAGAAATATCAACTGGTTGCCTCTTGCACACCTCCAAGTCCCACAACCCTGGCATGTGCCCTGACTGGGAATCAAACCAGTGACCCTGCAGTTCACGGGCCACCACTCAATCCACTGAGCCACACCAGCCAGAGTGGAATTTTTTCTTATTATAAAAGTATTTCATATCAGTAAATTTATTAGTAAAGACAAAAAATTTTGCTGGACTCCTACCACCCAGATAGCATGTTAATATTTTGGTGGCTATCCTCCAGTCCTTTTATATAGGTTTAATTTAGTGTTCCGTCCACTTAAAAAGGCGGGGGAGGGATCAGGTTCTTGTATAGAATAGTGAAATGTTAGTAAACCACACAATTAAAGAGACTTTACAGGGAAAGAGATCTTTGTGTGTTAGGGGAGGGAATGAAGCATTGTAGAGGAGCCAGTAAGAGCTCACTTCTACCTGTGAATTTTCTATTACTGGCTTCTTGGTATTTTATTGGAAGACTTGTGTTTTTCTTTGTAACATAACTGAATCTCTAGGAGCAGCTACCACCTGGATACCTGGTTATTAAGGTAATTTTTCCATTACCCAAAAGAGCTTTAGTTACACTCAGCTTTACCTTGATCCTTGTACAGCTCCTCAGGGAAAACCTTACTCAGCTCCGAGCAGTCTTTGCAAGTGGGGCCAAGGAGCCACCTTGAGCCAAAAAGGCATTATGTCACCGGAAGTCCAAACCCAGAGAACACAAGGTATGACCAGATAATCAGTGACCCCATCCAGGTCTTTGAAAGGAGACAGTAATGTCTCAGGTCTAGTGAAGAGCCAGCTGTTGCTTTTTAAGAAGAGTGGGGTTAGTTACTCCACCCCAGTGATTAAGATTTTATTTTGTTCATGGCACAGTTTTCAGACTGGATGGCTCCCCTTGGAGGGAGGCTCCATGTGCCACCTGGGACCACCTCCTCTCTAATGTGCCCTTAACAGCCAGGCTTACCTAAGCCCAGCTGGGTGTTCTGAAGGTATGAAGCCCTGCTTCAATTGTGAATGCAAGTATAGGGACCCTGGCTGCTCAGGCCATCCTGCCCCTAATTCAGAAGTTTCGCAGATTTGGGCATGGGGGAGTAGAGGTGCAACTTTAATTTTGACAAAGAGGCATTAAGATACATGAAAAGGTATTCAGCAAACACTGGGATACATGCAAGTGCTAGAGGTATAGAACCAAATAGATTATAAAGGAGAGGGTTGATGTTGGGTTTGAGGCCTGGTATGTATGTATCATGGAGTTGGGAAATGCTGTGTGGAATAGTTAACTGGTTTCTTATTTCCCCATTTTAAAAGCTTTAGATCCTGTAGTTGTGGACTTGTAGCCATCAGTTTCCACTAGCTGACAGAAGGTTTGCTCTCAACTGGTCCCAAAGACTTCCTGAAGATGGCAGAGATGAGTTTAGATTCATGCTCTACTAGAGCCACCCAAAGAGGCCACCAAGTCAGGGATAAAGGAAAGGGAGTAAGGGGGAGAGGGGCACAGTATTTAGGCTTGAGGTTTTTAGAAGGAACAGCCCTAGGTCTGAGAACTTGAGGAAAGGGACAGCCTTCTGATGAGGAGTGTCAGGCTTCTGCTCACATCTTTACCTCCCAGTTCTTCAGAGTGCTGGCCAAAAACTTCTCACTTCCTTGTCTCAAATCAGCTAACTGGCTGAGTTTAGTTGTAACTCTGTAATGAAGAAAAGCAAAGGTCAGGACAGTTGTCAGGATTGTAACCTGGGCTGGTTAATTACCTGGAACGGACGGTCTTTGTTACTGGGAGTGGTGTGCTTACTGGACTTAAAAAGGGAATTGGGATGGTGCATCAGAAAATTAGTTGGGAAAAGACTTGACAAGCAACTTTAATCTCCTCATGTTACAGATACAGTTTTGATCATTTAGAACTAGACCAGGGCCATTGTGGTTATCCTTGGTTTTCAAAGAATGAATTTATATGGTGCTTTGGGTTAAGGAAAACCTAGGAGGCTTGCCTGAATGGTGGTTGTCTTCACAACCAGGAACGTCACTTTGGGTTTGGGTGAGGGTTGTTAAGAGGCAGTGTGGGTGCCCCACTTCATAGCAGATATTTGTAGCTTTGAGACAACTTTTCACACAAAGATCTAGATTTGCTTAGATTCTAAACTAGGAGTCAATGCTTTATATCACTGGAAGATGGTTACAATTTTCTTCTTAGGAAGCTCTTTCAGTGCATGTAAAATGATGTTATTTATAAGATTCTCAGAAAAGCTATCAAGGTAGAAACTAGCCCAGTGTGCGGGAGGTCTGCTTACAGTGGGTGCCTGGCAAATATATGCACTGAGTACAAGGTTTTAACTTGCTTGCGGTCCTGTGAGCCCTTTGCCTGACTCAAGGAGCACCCACATAGCCAGAGCGTGCAGGATTCCCTGTGGCTTGTGCACAGACCATGCTTACTGAGTTAATGTGTAAGCAGGAAACAGTCTCCTGGGCCAAGCGGTGTATTAGCAGCCGAGGCTTCTCAGATTGATCATGCTCTTCAATTCCCCTGCACCCAGGACTTCAGAAGCCATGTCGAAGCCCCATAGTGATGTCGGGACTGCCTTCATTCAGACCCAGCAGCTGCATGCAGCCATGGCTGACACATTCCTGGAGCACATGTGCCGCCTAGACATTGACTCCGCACCCATCACAGCCCGGAACACTGGCATTATCTGTACCATCGGTGAGTTAGGGGTGCCCCTCCCCTAAAACAAGCCTTATGTGACAGTGAATTTTTCTCTCCTGAAAAGATTAAATGTAGCAAACCTGGATGCTGAGCAAGATTCTGCACAGGTTCTTATGGGAACTCAGATAATAGAAAGTTGCAATAAAGAATTAGTATGTTTTACATTTTCTGCTAAAGGTGAAATTTAGAGGGCATCTTTATGACAGAGGTGCCACACACACCCTATGCTTGGTTGGAAGTTGCTCTGTCCAGCAGAGGCTCCGTGACCACGGCAGAACAAACTTCTACCCAGGACACTTTAATATGTCTGGGGGGGGGAGGAAGGTGACTGCCTCTCTAGTGGAGACCAGCAGCCAAACCTTCATCCCTCATGCCTTTTATTGAGGAGGATACATGCGAGAGATCCAAGGCTAAACTTCATAAATCGTCAATAGCCATTAGGCATTTAACAGTAACAGATTACGCATACCAGTGCAGGGGTCACAGTGACCAGTCTTTGTCAGGATCCATAAAACATCTTGACCAGGTGCAAGGTTTCATATACTCCTTGCTAGAGATTGTTTATGTTACATTACTGATAAGGAAAGCAGAGCAAGTTCTAAAGCATAATGAGCATAATGAGCATCCTTTGACCCAATTCCCATGGCAACCCTCTAAGTGGTTGTCAGTCATGTTCCACACGCAGCCTTATATTGAGACTTAGAGACAAGCACGGCCAGGATGCCGGCGACTTGTCATGTCAGACCAGGGCTCCAGTTCCTTAAACCACGAGGAGTGGTTGCCGACACATCTTCCCTAGCATGTCTTCGTAGGAGCATCTCCAAGACCTAGGAAAGATCTTTTTGTCATTCTCTGTGCAACCGAGATTCTATGGCTTCAGGGAGAGCAAGAAGGCCAGCCAGGTCTTCTAGGCTTTCCTGCTTGGATGAGAACCTGCAGAATTTGAAGAAAATAGAAGTGTTCCCTTAAATCAAAAAAACAATAATAGCCATATGTGTGGCTTTTTAAAAGAATTTTGAGCTGTTTAGGGGAGGAAAAGTTTATGGAAACATATCAAGAGTTCTTTAAACCTAAGCAAGTTTGAAGTATTAAGACTTATGTCTAAAACATTTTTATTAGGCCCAGCTTCCCGATCAGTGGAGATGTTGAAGGAGATGATTAAGTCTGGAATGAACGTGGCTCGTTTGAACTTCTCTCATGGAACTCACGAGGTGAGCCTCAGCTGGACAGGTTGGCCACTGGCGTGGCTTATGGGAAACAGGGTGGGGATGCAGTGTTTGTTTAGCCACAGTGGAAAAGGCAAGAATGAGTCTGGGAGTTATAGCCAATGGAAAGATTCCTTCACCGGCCTATCCCTACTTTCCTTTCCCCCTCTCCTGTCATCTCGGGTGGCCATGTCTCCTTAAACAAAGAAGGCCTTCTTTGTCATTAGCCATGGTTCTCCCATACACCTATGCTACCATTAGCCTTCACAAAGGAGAGTAGAGGGTTCTACTGGAAACGCCTCTAAGCCATTAGGAATCTTGGCCACAGGGCTTGACACTCCCACCCCAGGATTTCTGTAATAGTTCCTGTTGCAGTGACAAACCAAAAGGTCACCCTGCGGATTGATTCTGGCCTAGTTTAGACCCAAGATTGGCAGGTCCGGGAGAAGGGTTTTCACTATGGCAAGTTAAGAACTGAGTCTAATGCACTAACACTATCTGGCATTTAATACCCCACTTCATCAGCATTGTGTTCCTAGCCTCTTCCTTCCCAGGGGTTCTGGTACATTAAGATAAAACTACATCATAACACTTTACCAGGAGCCTGGTAGGATTCTATTAGTGCTGAGGCTGTTTATATGAGCTGACTTGACCGGTGGACAGAGATCTTACCTAGGGACCAGGTGGCAGCTATTGGGAAGTCCTCCATTCCTGCTTCTGTTCCCAAGTCCATAACAACTCATTTTGAGGAGTATAGGGGCTCCCTGAGGGAGAGGGGCTTTTAAAAACCTTCAGGCTCAATTATAGGCCCTGGGATTTCACACTGGCATCGATAGAGTAGTGAATGAAGCAAACTTTTCCTACTCTTGACTTCTGTGCTTCCTTTTCAGAATACAGAAGATGCTGCCCTGTAAGGGTAGGCAGCGAGGGGTTGCCCTCTGGCATTTGGAAGTTGGTATTAAGTTTAGACTAAAAATAAAGCCTCAGGAAGTGTAATTCAAGAAGTTAATTCCTTCTTTCTGGGAACACGAGACTCCTCGTCCTAGGTTCCCTAACCCATTTTCCATAAACAGCCTATGGCCTGGCAGGTGGCCGGCTTCCAAATGTCATGGGGGTCTGACCAAGTCCAGAGGAACTGCTTAGCAGGTATCTCAGGCAGGTTAAGACATGTCTGCAATGACATTATGTGATTTTCCAAAGGTGGAGGTCCTTAGCAGGAGTCACCAGGGGTTACCACAAGAGTTAGCTTAGCCCAAAGAGAGAGCTAAAGACATCAGTGGAGATGGGTTCACCGTTGACCCCCGTTGCTGAATCAGGGGGTCCAGGGTCTCCTGTGTTCAGAGGAAGGAGCAGAAATAGGTTTTAAGAAGTTGACCTTTAACTAGGCTTTATAGCCTCTTCCGTCCAGTAAAATAACACCACATGCATTGAAATGACAAGGGCAGTGCTATCTGCTGCACCTGCCTGGGAACTTGTTGTTTTTGTTTTGTTTTGTTCTGTTTTTTCCTGCAAGAGGCATTTGGAGATACCATGTGCTATAACTCTTATTCACAGATTTAAAAAAACAAAAACAAAAACCAAATTCCTCTTGTGGGTTTATTTTAGGTTTTTGACCAGGATGAGGTTGTCCCTGGGATCTGGGTTTTGGAAGCTGATCTGAAATTGTTCTGGTATTACATGACATAACGTAAACAAGTTTTAGTTTGACACTGTACCTTTGAGTCGAACAGTAATGGCAAAACGGAAAAAAAGGAAGAGCTTAAGAGAGAAGATTGAAATGAGGATTTGTTGCAAGTGAGAAATAGAAATAGCAAAGAGCAATTAGGTCAGAGAAGCATGTTCTGCCTTTTTTTATTCCACTTCTGCCTTTAATCAGACTCGAAAAAGTCATAATGAAAACAGGCCTGTGTGACCTTTGCAATAGGCCACTGTTTTATTTAGCTTGGGTTACTGTTAGCTTACATAAATAACTTTGAGTTTGAATTGTAGCTGGAATCAATAGAGGAAAAGCTCAGAATTACCAAATCATTCAACATCTGACACTGACTGACAGATCAGTATTATCCAAACATAAGCCTGGACCTTTTACTCCTGGTGTCTGCGTTGTTTTTTTGTTTGTTTGTTTGTTTTTTTGCTGAGTTCTGAGGAAAAGAGGATCGCTGAGGGGACACAGGCTTATTTTATGTTGAGATGTGTTTAATGGTGACTTTAATGGGTTTCAGCAGCAATACTCTGAAAAGTTCCTAAGGTTTGCCCTCGAGTGAGTGCTGTGCTAGAAGTGGGTGGAAGCCGAGGAGGTTGCAACTGGCAGAGAGAGGGGACTTATGTGTGGATGGGGCTGACACCAGACAGTGGTGGAGGGGGTCTAAGCGTCCGCAGGTCTTTCCTGAGCAGTCAGCCCCAGCTCCAGTCCTAGATCCTAGTGTGTAGGAGGATGCTCATCATTTCTCCTCCTTTCCCTCAGTACCATGCAGAGACCATCAAGAACGTGCGCACAGCCACAGAAAGCTTTGCTTCTGATCCCATTCTCTACCGGCCAGTTGCCGTGGCCCTGGACACTAAAGGACCTGAGATCCGAACTGGGCTCATCAAGGGCGTGAGTATCCTGGGTTGAAGTGAGAAGGAAGGTGGAGGAGTTGAGAGCCCAGAGGTGTCCTCAGCTGTCTCTGCCCTGCTGGAAGCCACATTCCTCAGAGTTTAGGTCTATAAGTGAGGAATTTATTCATCACTGTAAAAATGTTGGTTTAATCTACTTGGCTAAGAAACAATACCGAAAAGGAAACTTTTTTTACTGTAAAACACTACTTCCAAATTTCTACCTTTGGGGAGCAATTTGTCTCTTTTCTCCTATCATTAAATAGCACAACTAAAACACTGTAGGTTTTTCTGGGGTTATTTTCTTGAAATATACTAAGTTAGACAATGGGATTATTCCCAAAGGAAAAGGCTTTATTATTACCACTATCTGAGATTTGAGCATTGTTCCCTGCAGGAAAGCGTTTCTGTTCCTGCTAGGAGGGCCTGGCCTCTTAAGTTTGGACTCATGGCTTATTCTCTTGTCTGCAGAGTGGCACCGCGGAGGTGGAGCTGAAGAAAGGGGCCACTCTCAAGATCACTCTGAATGATGCCTACATGGAAAAGTGTGATGAAAACACCCTGTGGCTGGACTACAAGAACATTTGCAAGGTGGTGGAAGTGGGCAGCAAGATCTATGTCGATGATGGACTCATTTCTCTGCAGGTGAAGGAGAAAGGTATGTCTAAAACCAGCTCTAAATTTCCTGGACACAAGGAAGAGAGGAAGCTTATAGCTTGGCTTATAGCAAGATAGTCTGTATTCTCAGGAATTCCCTTCATAATTCTGTATCCTCAAAAACCAACTTTAGTCCTGTTTAGCCATGCTCTGGGGGAGCATATAAGATTTCTTTTTATGCATCCTCACTACTCTGGGCTTTCTGCTTCCTTCCTCTATCCCTCAATGTGATGTATGCAGGAGTCCAGTGTATGGAAATGATAGCTCATATTTAAGTGCCAGGCACTGTTCTAAGCATTTTACATGATAGTTTGTTAAATTTATGAGTGGGTATCATTCATATTTAACAGGCGAGGAAAGTGAGGCACAGAGAGGTTAATTGACCTGCCCAAGGTTGCACAGCTAGTCGAATTGGGATTTGAATTGTGGCGGTATGGCTGCACTGCCTGCAATGTGCTGCTTCCCAGGTCACTGTCCTGGGGACAAAGCAGCAGCTTTCTGCTTCTCCGTGTTGAGGACATGCCTTTGCTGGTCTGCCTCCCCACGTACTCCATTTTACACAGGTGCTGACTTCCTGGTAACAGAGGTGGAGAATGGTGGCTCTCTGGGCAGCAAGAAGGGTGTGAACCTCCCTGGGGCTGCTGTGGATCTGCCTGCTGTGTCAGAAAAGGACGTACAGGATCTGAAGTTCGGGGTAGAGCAGGATGTAGATATGGTGTTCGCATCTTTCATCCGCAAGGCATCTGATGTCCATGAAGTCAGGAAGGTCCTGGGAGAAAAAGGAAAGAACATCAAGATAATCAGCAAAATCGAGAATCATGAGGGGGTTCGGAGGTAAGTGCCCCTCTGTCTGTCCCCCTGCTCCTTTAGCCCAGACCAGCTCTCTAAGAGCCAGATGTGTACCCTGTGAGTACCTGGCTGCCTGTACCTCAGAATGCCTGAGTTTGTTCCAGACCCACTGAACCAGACTATCTAAAGGGGTATCTAAATAGCAATGCCTTCTACTTTGTAGGTGATTAGGATGCCAGCATCTTGACATTGTTCCAGAGACCCAGGCATTGGCCTTAGAGGGACAGGGTCAGGAGCCATTGTGCTGTGCTCCTGCTCAGGATCACTGTCCATGTCTGCTGGAATGTGGGGACCCAGAGGGAAGGCAGCAGGCTCTTAGGAAGAGGCCATGTGGAGCTCAGGGCCTGGTGTTGATGCTGAAGGTTACAGCCTCTGAGTCTTCACTGAAAGCAGCTGGCTCAATGACCAGGCTAGCTCTGGCCTGGTATTGCTTCCCAGAGAGTGCATGTGGTTCTCCTTTAGGCTTAGATTGTCCCAAATCAGCTCATCACCTCCCCAGTGCTCACCAACCAGAGCCAAATGACTATGGCCAGCTTGGTGACATCTGTTCTTTTTTGGCTTCCTACTAGAAACAAAAGTCAGTGCAGCTAAAACCCTAGACCTCCTGTGGATTAGATGTGTGCTTGTGGAGGGTGGAAGGAGCAGCCGGACCCACTGTTATGACCTTGCTGTTCTTGGTTTTGTGTAGATGTCCTTTGTAACAGGCAGCTGCCATTCTGATAAGCCAGCTGACCTTGGCCCCAGGCTAGGCAGAGCCATATGTCCTCTTCCCTTCACAAGTTGGAGGGTGCTGCCACACAGAGCAGCCTGCAGGTGTGTCCTTGGCGGGAGGAGGCCATTGGAACTTTGTGTTGGAAGCTGTATGTGGGCCTTAGGTTTCCTTTCTACGTTGAAAGTGTTGACTGGAGTGGATATGGCAGAGAGACCTCAGCCCTGGGGGCCTCATAAGATGCAGGTGGAGAAGAAGTGAGCTGATGGGACTTGAGAGGGAACCTTGCCTCCTCCCCTGTCCCCAGTGAAGTATCCATACTAGTGTGGAAGGAACCCAGCAGGCTGTTGGGACCCTTTGTCCCACCCCACCACCTCCATGCATCCATAGTGACATCACGAATGGCTGTTCTGCAAGGACAGCTAAGTCAGAGAAGCCCAGGAAAAGTTCCTTTAAATCACCATACTAGAGTAGCTTCTGTTCCACATAATCTGTCTCTTTCCACCTTTCCTGTCAGGTTTGATGAGATCCTAGAAGCTAGTGATGGGATCATGGTGGCTCGTGGTGACCTAGGCATTGAGATTCCTGCAGAGAAGGTCTTCCTTGCTCAAAAGATGATGATCGGGCGGTGCAACCGAGCTGGGAAGCCTGTTATCTGTGCCACGCAGGTGCGTGCCTCTCCTCACTACACACACTGCCCTGGTCTCTTCCATGGACCCTTTCCCACGTCACAAACACATATCCCCTTCCCCCTGTGCACCTACACAAAATCATATTCTGTACACACACACCATCCAGCAAGTCAGCTCGCAGTCTTTCATCTCTGAAGACAGCCCAGGCCACATCTCACTAATGGTCTCTCCTCTCCCAGATGTTGGAGAGTATGATCAAGAAGCCCCGTCCCACCCGGGCAGAGGGAAGCGATGTGGCCAATGCTGTCCTGGATGGAGCTGACTGCATCATGCTGTCTGGGGAGACAGCCAAAGGGGACTACCCCCTGGAGGCTGTGCGCATGCAGCACCTGGTGAGTTGGTAGGGCTTGCCCATCTCTCGAGCTGGGGCGGAGGCAGCACTGGTATACAGCCATACCTTTCAGGCTTCTGCACCCACATTTTTGTTATCTTTTAAATTCCAACGAGAGTGAGGAGGTGTATGCCTGGGTCATGCATGTTTTTTTTGTTTGTTTTTGGGTTTTTTTCTGTTCTACTTTCCCTGCCTACAGCTCCCTTCCTATTCCCTTTTGTTCTGGAGGCATTCTCCTTCATCAGACATAGTCCAGTCACTGGCTCCTTCCCGGGCTCAAGTACTGGGATAACTGTACCTCTTCCTCTAGACAGCCCAGAGGACCTGAGTTCCTCTGCGCTACTCTGGAAAAGCCCAAGGACTCCCGCTCCTAGCCATCCTCTTTGTTTGACTTCCATTTTGACTCCCCACCTGTGCTGCAGACCGGTCCCTCCACCACTGGGGCCTCTGGGTCTTCACTGTCCACACGGAGTTGACTGTGAGCTGGCTTTGCATGGTGCCTGCAGCTGCACCTGCTGTGCTGAGCTGTTACACTCACCCAGACTAAAAAGTGGGCTTTAAGTGACAGGTGACAGGTTCACAAATAGAGAGAGGTGGAAAGGATGGCTGATCCTGGCTGGCCCTAGAGTGAGAGCATGTGGAGGTGTCCTGGAGGTGACTACTTTTTCCCCCAGGAAACTAGGAAGGCTGTTCTGATCTGCCACATGCCACTGCCTGGCTGCTTCTCACGACTTGGCGCTGGGATCCTCCTCCCTGTCTGCCCCAATGCTAGAGCTTACTAAAGAGTTAATGTAGGGATCCCCTATCAGGGTTACTCATGCCTGGGAAAAGGAGTGCTACAAATGAACTTTCCCACAATAGTCCTAGGTCAGTCTTTATAATGTGTAGCTCAGTGACCTTGTGTCTTATCCTGAAACCGTTTTTTCTGTAACCTTCCTATTCCCCTCAGTCAACAAAGGACCCATGCCCTTAGTGTGACGCTTCCTTTCCTGCCTTCCCCCAAATTAAAAACAACCCCCAAGAAAGAACCCCTGAGCTAGATATCTCCCTTTTCTCTTTCATTTTCTGTGTGTCCAATGATTAGGCTTAACTAGCTTCTGGAGAACACTTGTCGTTTGTAATTGAACACCTTTTCAGTGGAGAACCAAGACACCTTGTCTGAAGTTGTCTTCTGGGCTATCCCATCCTCCTTGCACCTCCCCAGTTACCCTGAGCTTTATTTGCAGGACTGCCCTGGTGCTGGGAAAGGACTTTCTCTCCCGGGAGACAGTGGGCCTTGAACCAGTCACCTCTAGAATGGCTGCCAGTATATTTATGGGTTTCTCCACACATCCCCTCTCTAATTGCCTTGCTTAGATGGTGTGGCCTCAGGAGTAGAAGAGTGACCTAATTTACTGAACCATGGAACCATGTAGGGACTTTAATGTGTCTTTGGGCAAATCACAAGCCTCTCAAGGCGTTATCTGTAAAATGAATTAGATGGGATATGTTTAATCTTAGACTTAGCATTAAGTATTCACTGCAGTTATTAAATGTCTGATAAGTCCCTGTGTAGATTGATGTAATCTTTATAACCTCTGTGAGATACAGATGTCACCTCAATTTACAGATGAGGGTTACATGATAATAAAGCCTGAGTTTGGACCCAGATTTGGCTTTAAAGCCAGTGCTCTGTCCTGCAACATAGTGCTTTATCTCTCAGGAGGTAAGGCCGGATCTCCACACCAGGCTTGTTCTGGGGTCAGAGACTTTAGAATCAGGCTTGGCGCTCTCATATCCATGTCCATGTCTTCCAGACTCCAGTCTTTTCCTGTAGTAGATGGACAATGTAGAGCCGCAGGGCTTGGATTACATGGCACCGCTCAAAAGATAAGTTATGGCATCCAGGCCAGGTGGAGCCAGCCTTTCCTTTCCATGTTGCTAGTTAACACTGGCTGACAGCTTCTCTTAACCGTTCACTGCTTTCTCCTCTGTCATCCTGATGCAGTTAATGACCTGTAACTAAGGGCTGGGTGGTACCAGGTATGGTTCAGTTCCTGCTCCTGTTCTGTCCTGTCTTTGGGCTGCATGCATTCCATTCTTCCAGAGAGAAAACCTTTAACCTAATGAATCCTGCCACATGTGTCCTTACACTGTCAAATTAATGGGATGATATTACTGATTCTTCCCTCACCATTTTTCTCTAAAATGCAGGTGGTTGCATTGTAATCCTCTAAAACTTAAATATTCTTTCTAATTCTGGGTGTTATCTGAGCAGGTGGTCTGTAAATAACTCAGTGGCTTTCTCATGACTTCTGATCATTAGATTTTAATCAGAGGTCTTGTTACACTTCCCTGTATGCTTCCACAGGCGTCTGTCTCCACATGGCTGTTCTGTATACCCTCCCAAGATCGCCAGTTCTCACCCTGCTGCTTAGAAAGCAGTTGGGCTGCGTGGCTCTGGCTGTGCATGAGCCCAGCTTCCCAGCACTGCTTGGTGCATTTCCTTTGTTGGCAGTTGGAAAGCTCCATAGCACCCCTGTGCCTGACACCAAGCCAGGTGCTCCGTGTGTGCATGGGAGCTGGGCAAAAAGCCCCGGGGAACCAGACAGCCATGTGAGGAGAGAGGGCCTGTTCCTTCCTGTAAGCTGTGTCAGAAGGCAGTGTGGTCGAGTCCTGCCAGGGCGTGGCTTGGGCTCAGCCTGGGCATGTTTCCATGCTAAGGTGCAGAGTTTGCTGCCACACCCCCACCCCACCTCCTTCAAAAGTTCCTTCAGAATGGAAGGACCAGTGTCCCCTCTGATGGAGGGAAGCAGCAGCAGTTGAGCGAGAAATTTTCCACATACCCCTGAGCAGGCTTGTACCACCCTGCCTCTTTGCATCTTCCTGAAAGACAGATTTAGCCAGTTAACCTAAGGTTACTTTCTCTGATTAATTCCCCATTCTGTCTTTCCATGTTGTTGTCTTCTTTGTGTTTTTTTTCCCCTCCTTCTTCCCTCTTCCTTGCTCCCCTCCCCCTAAACCTTACAGATAGCTCGGGAGGCTGAGGCAGCCATGTTCCACCGCAAGCTGTTTGAAGAACTTGTGCGAGGCTCGAGTCACTCCACAGACCTCATGGAAGCCATGGCCATGGGCAGCGTAGAGGCTTCTTATAAGTGTTTAGCAGCAGCTTTGATAGTTCTGACGGAGTCTGGCAGGTAGGGCCCTAAAGGCAGGTAACTCTGTAGGATCACCAGCGTCTTGCTCCAGCTGCTCTAGAAGACAGCCAGGGTCCTGGGCTCAGAGCCTCTTTTCTCATCTGTAGGAAGCCAGCCAGGGAGCTCAGGGCAGGGCAGAGCCCGAGGGTCTTTCAGCTCGGTAGGTGCAAGTGGTGTCCCAGGCACCTGGTGAAGGAATGGTTCCTGTGAGTCCTGATCTTGCTCAGCTCAGAACCTACAGTGACTGGGCTCCTCTTAGCCTTTGCACTCAGGGACATGCTCCTCACCAGTTGTCTGTGCGACTCTTTCCCCTCCCTCTCCCATTGTGGCACAGCTCTGACAAAGCTCTGTCCCCTTCTCGTTCCTCTGGACGGATGTTGCTCCCCTAGATTGCCCGTGAGGCAGAGGCCGCCATCTACCACTTGCAATTATTTGAGGAACTCCGCCGCCTGGCGCCCATTACCAGCGACCCCACAGAAGCCGCCGCCGTGGGCGCCGTGGAGGCCTCCTTCAAGTGCTGCAGTGGGGCCATAATCGTCCTCACCAAGTCTGGCAGGTAGGAGGCGGCAGCAGCTCCCTGGGAATGCCCTGCTCAGTGGCACCTTTCCTTGGGGATCCTAGGAGCAGTGCATTGAACGATGCTCAGCTCTGAACCAAGGTAAGATCCTGCTGCCTGCCACCTGGACCCTGCAAGAAAGGAGCTCCTTCAGTCCCCCGTCAGGGTCCAGGAATGAGCAGAGCCCATTCCCTAGGCTCAGAGGACTCCAGGCAGCACTCCTAAGGTCTGGGGGCCCATTTGGATCCGAAGCAAGTTTATACCATCTAGATGAACTGGGGACTTTACTGCATAAGTGCAGATAGACAGTTGATTACTTGGTATTTAAAAGCTGGTCCTAAAATAGTAGATCACCAACTTTGATTATTTCAGTTGCTGTGTGCTCTTTAAAAGTTCATTTTGGAAAAACAGTGGTGTTCACTAACATTGCTGTTTGGTTAGTGCATGTCCCTCTCTGTCTTTGAACTCCGAAGACATGTGATTCCTGGCGCAGAAAAGGTCACCGTGTTGTCATACAGGCAAGCTGAGACCTATGTTTGGCCACTGACTTGGGATCCCTTCCTAGTCCTTCACTCCCCCAGTCTCGGGGTGCGCTCTTTGTCCCTGCCGAGGGTTTCTTGGAGGACGTGCCAGACAGCAGTCTCGATGCGCTGAGGGGCAGCAGGGGAGCTGCTTAAAGACTTCAGATCTGCAGATTCCCTTAGCAGAGGGCTGCAGATAAACCGCTCTAACAATTGGGGTTGACCTTTATGAAAAGTTCCAGCCTTGCTATTTGGCTATTTTTAACTCCACTCTTCTGGGATTTCACTCCTAGCCCATCCTGACTTCAGCAATTAGTTCCTTCTGAAAGCCTTGCATAGAGGCCAGGCTGTAAGCAGCGCATTCTCTGCTATAACATGGTTTGAGTTTCCTTTACACCTGTTGAGTGTCCTCATAGCTTGCGTTCTGGGCTCTGTCCCTCCTCCGTACCCCTCCCCGACTCCTGAGACACATCTGCAATTGCAAGTATACAGGCTTCAGAGGGACCCATACCCTCCAAAGGAACCTACACAGGCAGAGCCTCCTTTGCCAGCACTGCCAGCTCCTGGGCTTGCCCTCTGGGTAGCACACGGATTTCTCAGCCTCACTTAGGTATTTAGGTTCGACTCGATCTGTAGAACTCAGTTGCTGGGACTGTTTCAGGGACCTGGGGGACATGTGGGGTGGGAGGAGGGCCCAGCAGTAGGGAAGGTGGCTTGTGTTGTAGATTCCCAGGGGTGTGGTAGGCTCTGTTCCTGTTATTTGCAGATGTCAAGAGTCAGGTGCTAGTCACATGTTACTTGGCTTGTAGGAGTTACTGGCATCAAGAGAAGTGGGTGCTGGCGAGGTTAGGCCAGGCTGCCTCCCTGTGCCAGAATGGAAAAGTCCGGAGGGGGCGTTCTGCCAGCTATGGGCCATGTGGGGAAAGTAGGTGAGATTGACCATGCTAGGTCAGTAGGACCCTGGGGCTCTGGCCTGTGCAGAGGGCTTGAGGGCAAATGGATCACAAGGCTATGGAGATAAGTTATGTGCTGTGGAGGATGCCTGAAAAGAGACTGCCCCAGCCATGGGAGGCAGCTCCTGGCTTCCACAGGGGGGCCCAGGGAGCAGATGTTGAAATGGTCAGAGCCTCAGGCTGGCATATTGAGTTGGTTTAGAGAGTAAGCTGTTGAAGCCCCTGAGGGGTCTTCTGGGAGGCTTCTGGGACACTGTTTAAAGTTCTCTTCTGGCTGTCTTTATCTCGTCTCAGGTCTGCTCACCAGGTGGCCAGGTACCGCCCCCGTGCCCCAATTATTGCTGTTACCCGTAATCACCAGACAGCTCGCCAGGCCCACCTGTACCGTGGCATCTTCCCCGTGGTGTGTAAGGACCCAGTGCTGGAGGCCTGGGCTGAGGATGTGGACCTCCGAGTCAACTTGGCCATGAATGTTGGTACGTGACTGGGAGCAAGTGCTAGAGCCTGGGGTGGGGCTGCTTGCACACTGGGCTCTCTGGTACACTATGGAAAGGGGAACATGCAAAGCTTAGGGTGCAAGGGTCCTGGCTGCTCTTATTGGGAATGTTCTGTCTGTTTCCTCCATTCCCTTCCTTGAAGTCCTGGTCTGAACCCAGGAGAGAAGAGAGGACTTTGAGTTGTGGGGCTGAGGAGTAGTTGTCTCCTCACTCTTCCAGTCCAGGCCCAAAGCCAAAGGATCCTGGATAATCAGAATTGTTCCTTCTTTGGCATCTACTCATTAACTGAGGTTTTTAATAAAATTGGCCAGAGCTTCTGCACTATTGGGTGGTGCGCGCACACAGATTGTGTACTGATGTGGACTTTGTCCCTATATGTAAGTATGGGATGCCATGGCATGAGAGGAAGCAGCTAGTTCTGACCTTAGGCAAGGCTCTCCACCCTCTAGAGTGTAAAATAAATGACGTCCAAAGGTTCCTGCCAACTCTGCCATCTGAGTGATAAGGAAATCTCAGGACTGCTCTCATTCCCTTTGCCTGGGCTGAGAGGCTGGTGCCACCTTGTGGTACCTGCCTCGCTTAGCATTTACTCACCCCCTTCCCTTCTCTCCCTTCAGGCAAGGCCCGAGGCTTCTTCAAGAAGGGAGACGTGGTCATTGTGCTGACCGGCTGGCGTCCTGGCTCTGGCTTCACCAACACCATGCGTGTTGTACCTGTGCCGTGATGGGCCCCAGAGCCCCTTCAGCTCCTGTCCCATCCCTTTCCCCCAACCCATCCATTAGGCCAGCAATGCTTATAGTGCTCACTTAGGGCTGTAGTGTGGCATTGGTGGGCTGGGACACCAGGGAAGAAGATGAATGCCTCTGTAAAACATGGCTATTTTTAAGACCCTGCCCAGGTGAGGTAGCCCAGAGCCAGGTTGCCCATCTTATGACCCCACCAAAGCAACAGAGACAGGGCTACAGGACTGGAGGCTTCAGAGCTTAACATAAAGGGCAACAGCTCCTGCTGCTTCTCCTTCATGCAGTCCATCCAGTTCCTGTAGAAATGTACACTCAGAGAACCCCCAAGCCTGGCCTGGAGCCAGCAGTTAGCCAGCTAGAGAGGGCAGTGGTTCCAGATTCAGCAGACTCTGGCCCTGGCCTTCTTCACTTGCTTCTCCAACCCCATCAGCCTTCCCCACTCCCACCCTGTTGGGCACTTCGGTTCCTGGACTCTACTCAGCTGTCACTGCAGATGAACACTCCACCCTCCACCTTCATTTTCCCCACTCCTGCAGCCGCCTCCAGGCCTGTTGCTATAGAGCCTACCTGTGTGTCAATAAACAGCAGCTGAAGCACCTAGTGCCTCTCTTTTCTAATGGGGGGAGGTAATCCCTGCCCTCTGACTAGGGTGAAAATGGCATGAGCCTCGAGGCTCCTGTTGGGGGCTCCCAAACAGCTCAGGCCACCTATCGTCCTGTCCATCTCCAAGGTGCAGAAGTGCTGGCCAAGCAGCAGCTGACTGTCTTGCACAGGTTACCCTCTTAAGGACTCTGGGGAGGTGTGCCAGCTGTGCAAAAGCTGCAGCTGGGGAAATTTTAATGGCTTATTTAAATCAAAGATGTGAGGACAGTGACAAGGGCCCCTCATGTTCTGGTGGGTAAACTGGGAGTCAAGTGGCCCTTGGCTTGCTCTCCTCTTAGGCCTTCACGTTGTAGAGGCTCTTGCTGGGAGCTGTAGGATGAGACCAGCTTCGGCTTCCATTCCTAGAACAATTTCAGGCCTGGGCTCCATTTGTGCCCTGTTTGCCAATGCCCTCCCTCCATGGTGCAGCTGGGTCAAGGAGGTGGGAAAGTTTTGGAAACTGAACTGGATCTGGCCTGTACCTTTCCCCTCTCTTGACCACTCCCAAGGACTAAACCCTACCTGGTGGGGATAGGAGGGAAGGGACTTGCAGGCCAAAAGAGTTGGGGGATGTGAGTGTGATCCCATTCTCAAGACCCAGTTCGTTGTTCGTCCCACCAGCACCACCAATCTCAGCCCTTCTACTTCTGCAACCTTCCCTACTTGTGATCTGGCCAGCTTCAGTCCTTCCCAGGCTCCTTGAAAAGTTTTTTGCTTGGGTGACCCTGAAGTTTCCAACGCTGAGAGAAGTGCTTGATGGCATTCTGGCTCCCAGTTGGTTGACTGCCACGTTCAGCACGCCTGTGGTGCTCCCCACTCAGGCCCTCACTAATCTGGTGTGGAGAGAATATGAAAGCTACCTTGGAGTTCAGTGTTGGCAGGGTTTGGAGGAGGGCTGGGGTCGGTTGTTGCAGAGAGCACCGAACTCCGAGACTGGGAAGGCTGAAGAGGAAGAACGTGGAGGCGACCCAAGGCCCTCAGTGAGGGGCAGGAGATGCAGACCCAAGAAGGGGTTGGAGGATCTGGGGGGAGCTTGAGTCTGGAGAGGAGGAACGACCGGCCAATGGGCAGGGCCCGTCCCGCGCGGGCAGCCAATGGGCGGGAGGAGGCGGGCAGGGGCGGGCCGGCGAAGGCCAGCGCGCGGTCTGGCAGCTAGGTGCTCTGGTGCTCGCTGGAGGCGTCGCAATGACCGCTCTGAGCAGGGGCGAGGCTACCGAGGCGGGCAGGTAAGCGGCTGCAGCTCTCGTGCCGGGCTCAGGGCCCCAGAGGCTGCCGCGAGGGGCGGGGTGGGGCCCGCTGCGCCTGGTGCTTTCTGCCCTGAGAGCAGGCACTTCCCCGCCGCCGAAATGCAGGCTCAGCTCCAGAGCTGCGCTGCGCCAGCCCTGGTGCTTCGCCGGCTTCGGGGTATTCGGGTCCGGGCTCGTTGTGCGGTCTGTCTGCTCTCCACAAAAGGGGTCTAGACATGGGGATGAGGGAAATCTGGGCAGCATCAGGGTTGCGGAGGGCATCCTCTTTGGGACGCCTCCCGTAGTCCATCACCACCACCCTCTGCCATCATCGCTATTCATTCAAACATACATTCATTCATTCCCCAGCCATGTCAACCTCCAGCCCTGACTGCTCCCCACCCGAAAGCTGGCGCTTCCCTGCTGCCCCCTTGGTGAGGGTGTCAGCCTGTCAGCCCTCCCAACCAGGTCTGCAATTGTAGCGGCCCGCAGATGCCCAGGAGGCAGCGTGGTGCTGTCCTGGCATGACTGGGCCGCACCCCTGCGTCAGGCCCGCCCCAGTCAGGCGGGCTGGGGCCGGTCTCTCAGCCTCGAGATCTGATCCAAAGCCTTCCTGGGAGGAAGAAAAGTTCTTGCAGCTGAGGAAGGGGCAAAGAGGCAGGGGCAGGCGGGAGGTGGTGTTTCGGGTGAATTGTGGCCTCTGTCCTTTGAGGTCTTGGTACCTCGAGGGTTGGCATTATTTGGGGAAGACAGAGCCAGTGGATGAGGCTGTGAGTTTCTGCCCTTGTTCAGGTCCCAGGCACCACAATCTGAGCTCTGGAGGGCAGCCTGGCACCCCTAGCCCTCCAACACTGGGGGCAAAGGCATGAATGTGAGTCTGCCCACTCCACGCAGGTATTTGGAGCTGTGGGAATGCTTCAGGGCTCCCTCTGTCCTGTCCTCAAAGAGGCTGGTGGGGCCCTACCCAGATGCCCTACCCTTTGCTGTCCCCACCCCGTGATTGTTTAAAGGTGCCATCCTTGCAGGGACTGGGATCCTAGAGAAAGAGTACCCTGACCATCTGTGGTGTCCTCGCCCCACGTGCACCTCCAGCTGGCTCTGAAGTTCAGCTCCTTTCAGAGCAAAGACTTCCGGAGTTGCAGGGAGAGGTGCGTAGAGGGTGCCCCTCCCATTCTGCAGTGGGGGTGGGAGCAGTATGCCCCCTCCACAGTTCTCTGATCACACTAGCTGGAGTCCAGTCCATGCCGGCAGACATGCTCAGGTGTGAGGTGGCAGTTTGACAGGGCCAGTAAAGCAGTGAGCATCTGGAGCAAATGGGCAGTCTAGAGGGTGAAGCTGACAGAGGCTGGCACTGAGCTTCCAGGAGAGTTTCTGTTGGAGACAAATCAAAGTTCTCCTACCTGACTTGCCTTTGAGAGAATGTTCTGAATAGCCAAGAGTGGAAAGCCCAGGCCCTATCCATTCCTTGGTGATACTGCTTTAAATTTCAAAAACAAAAACCAAAAAAAAAAGCTTAAACAAGACCTCAAAGCCTTAATGCAGACCAGAAAGACCTGTGTGCCAATTCATCCACCTAGGAGGCCCTCTGAGGTTGAGGTGGATAGTACTCAATATGGCTTTTTGGCAGCCTGCCTCCCTGAAGCTTTTCTACACACCTTCTTGTGTGGCTCCACCCAGTCCTTAACCTGGTTGAGCTGTGGCTTCGGTCCTTGAATGCCACATACCGTATTTATCAGACCAATGTGAAGAGCCTTGTTTAGGGGTCAGAAGTGAGTTATCAGCCTAATGCTGTTCCTGTTCTGCAATGACTTGAAGACAAGTCAGGTCTTCTCCTTGGGCCTGCTTTGCCCCATGTTCCCCTCCAGCTGGCTCTGAAGTCCAGCTCCTTTCAGAGCTCAGCTTTTCAGAGTTTCAGGGAGAGGGGGTAAAGGGTGTCCTCTCTACCCACCAGGTAAGGCAATCGGACTATAGACCCCCTAAAACCCTTCTCCATGCAGTCATTCAGTGATTCTTCTACCTAGCATGTTTCTCCTCAATATCTGAAGGTATTTTATTTCTTTACATCATTTCTTCTTTGCTGTGACTACCTATGGAAAGCCCATTAATTCAAGAACAGTTCAGCATTCCACTTTGGTGTCCAATGTCTGCATCCAGACACCAGAAAGTCATTTGTTTTTTCTCCTTTTCTGAGAAGTGAAAATCATTCTTTGGCATGAAGTCCATCTTGGCCACTATGCTGCTATTCACCTGGGCTGCTATTCACCTGAGCTGCAGGGCATTGATCTGTCACCATCTGTTATCACCAGCCTTTGAAGCTTTGATTAATTTCCCAGCTGTTTACTAAGGTAGGCAAAAAAGGAGAAGGGGAAGGGCAGAAGCCCCTGGGCATGGAGCTTTCTGTGTAATTCAGAAGGAATTGCCTCCCCATGGAGGAACTGCCTGTTACCACACAGATGCCAGCAGGAAGGCATTGTTTCCCAGAAAATAAGCCTCTACAGGGCAAACTGGTTCCTCCTTTCTCCCCACCACAACTGCACATTTTTATTAGTCTAGAAATCCTTGGTCATAATTTAGGACTAGAGTATTTTAATAACTTGTGAAATTTGATCCAAGTCTTTGTCTTAAATTAGTGTTTCCTCAGGTTTAAAATCTACTACAAAATCACATTAGTGTTTCCTCAGGTTTAAAATCTACTACAAAATCACATTGTTAATTTTTTAAATGGACATTTGCTTTTGGCTGGCACTATTTTTAAAAATCTATAAAATAAAAAGCACATAAAGAATTAGTTCAAATCAAACATGAATTGCTTTTCCTCCTAATGTGTTGACAGGCACATCAATGGTATATTAAATAATTGTCAGAGTCCTGCTGGTATTTCATTTTGTTGGTATCCCTTTTTAAAATCTGACTTAGGGTCAGAGCAGCACTGTGGATGGGAAGCCTGAGCAGACAACTGTGACTAGTTGTAAGAATGGTTTTCTCTCTCTTCTATAGAAAAAGATTAAATATTTCTGATATGTGTTAACATAAATCAGATTACTTGAAATAGGCCCATAATCACCAGGGCTACACAAAATGCTATTTTAAAATAAGTTTTGAATTTTGAACTTTGAAGCACTACTCAAAATTTTATTTTAAAATAACCCAGCAGCAACACCTCAGAATTGATATTCATACTGGGCTTCCTTGATTACCAAACAAGTTGAAAAATGTTTATATTTTTAAAAATATAGCTACAAAACCATTTTAACATTTAAAAAATAACAGTAACCTCCTTAAAATCGTCACATATCTAGTCATCATTTAAAGTTCCCCCATCACCTTATAAATGTTTTTGTACCATTTATTTTATTTTACTTTATTTTTAAAGGTTTTATTTCTTTTTAGAGAGAAGGTAAGGGAGGGAGAAAGAAAGGGAGAGAAACATCAATGTGTGGTTGCCTCTTGCATGCCCTTAATTGGGGACCTGGACTGCAAACCCAGGCATGTGCCTTGACTGAGAAACAAACCAGAGACCCTTTAATTCGCAGGCCAGAGCTCAATCCACTGAACCACAAGCCAGGGCCACTTATTTATTTTAATAAGGATACAAATGAGGTTTTACAATTGGTTGACACATCAAACCTATATATCTATTTCTCTATAATCTTTTGTAAGCTATAAGTTCTCCTTCCATTTCTTCCATTGTTGTTGCAATTTATTTGTTGTAGAAACAGGATTAATTGTCCTATGCCATTTCTCCATTGGTTGGTAGTTTAAAATATTCCTCTGATTCCAGTATTTCCTATAAATAGAGAGTTGGATCTAGAAGTTGCTCAGGTTCAAGAGGTATTAAGCACTTGAGGAAGCACATCTGGTTATTTCTCTTTGGAGGATGTTAGCAGACTTTGATGATTATTTCATTTAGACTCATTATTTTATTAGGAATTGTAAAATGATATTGCTCTAATTCTATCAGTTTTTCATCATTTATTACCTTGAATCTATTCATACAAAGAAATGTTTCCTCTTCATATATTTGGTTACCCTGATGTATAGCTAGTACTAGGAAGGCAGAACTTAAAACTTAATCTTTCTTTCTATTTACAATTTTTCAAAATAATGAAATGAGTCCATAGTACTTACCAGAGGTTAGCAATGGGTCATTTTTGTATTATTATAATATCATGGATTTTAACAGATTTGATGTGCTTCAGTCCGTTGTAGACATCATTCTTTTTTTAAAGTATATTTTATTGATTATGCTGTTACTGTTGTTCCAATTTCTTTTCCCTTGTTCCCCTCTGCCCGGTACCCTCTTTCCTTCAAGCAATCCCACCCCCTCTTAGTTCATGTCCATGGGTCATGCATATAAATTCTTTGGCTTCACCCTTTCCTGTATTTTTCTTAATTTCCCCCAATCTATTTTCTACCAACCAATTATGCTTCTTAATACCTGCACCATTTCCCCATTTCTCCCTGTTCCCCCTCCCAGCTGATAACCCTCTAAATGATTCTGCTCCTATTCCGGTTTGCTTAATTGGATTTTGTTTTTATTTTTTAGATTCAGTTGTTGATAGTTGTGAATTTGTTGTCATTTTAATGTTCATAATTTTTATCTTCTTTTTCTTAAGTAAGTCCCTTTAACAGTTCATATAATAATGGCTTGGTGATGATGAGCTCCTTTAGCTTCACCTTGTCTGGGAAGCATTTGATCTGCCCTTCCATTCCAAATGATAGCTTTGCTGAATAGAGTAATCTTGGTTGTAAGTCCTTGCTTTTCATCACATTGAATACTTGTTGCCAGTCCCTTCTTGCCTGCAAAGTTTTTTTTTGAGAAATCAACTGATAGTCTTATAGGCACCCCTTTGTAGGGAACTCTCTGCTTTTCTCTTGCTACTTTTAAAATTCTCTCTTTATCTTTAATCTTTAACATTTTAATTATGATGTGTCTTGGTGTGGTCCTCTTTGGGTCTAGCTTGTTTGGGACTCTCTGTGCTTCTTGGACTTGTATGTCTATTTCCTTCGCCAAATTTGGGAAATTTTCCTTCATTATTTTTTCACATAAGATTTCAACTTCTTGCTCTTCCTCTTCTCCTTCTGGCACCCCTATGATTCAGATGTTGGCACGTTTAAAGTTGTCCCAGAGGTTCCTAAGCCTCTCCTCATTTTTTTCAATTCTTGTTTCTTCATTTTGTACTAGTTGACTGTTTATTTCTTCCTTGTGTTCAAAACCATTAATTTTAACCCTGGTTTCCTTTCCTTCACCATTTGGTTTCATGTGGATTTCCCTTTGTTTCAGTTAGCATACCTTCACTTCTTTCCCCATGCGTTTGCCATACTAAAGCATATCTGTCAAGTCTGTGAGCATCTTTATCACCAGTGTTTGGAATTCTGCGTCTGTTAGGTTGGCTATTTCCTCATCGCTTAGTTCTCCCACTGGAACCTTGATTCGTTCTTTCTTTTGGGCAGTAGTTCTCTGTCTCCTCATCTTGACAGGCTCCTGTGTTTGTTTTCCTGTGTCTTAGGAAGAGTTGTCGCTCCTGTTACATTGTAAGAGGCGGAGTCTTAGGTATTCGTCAGTACAGGGCAACCTGTTTCACCATGTTGTAGCACCTTATGTAGGGGAGGGGTCTGAGAGGGAACAATGTTGCTTGCTCAGCACGTGCCCCTTTTCCAGACACTTCTCCCACTTCCGCATGGGACTGGTGTCTCTCTAGCTGTTGCCCTGGCTGTTGTTCCCAGAGTGGTTGGGTCTGTGGAAGTTCTAGGACCATGGGGGCCCTTTAAACAAGGGGACTCTGCTGAGAGACTGGAAGTTTCTGCCTCCACCCCAACCCCCACTGGTTTGCACAGTCAGAAGCAATGAGGCTTGATTTTTCTTGGTGCTGGGACTGTGAGCTGAGTGGTCTGGTGAGGAGCTGGGAATGCAACACCAGGTGTTTCTCCTGACTTTTTAAAACATTAAACTGTCCTTTCTGATGGCCTGCTGCTGCTCTGCTGCCACCACCACACTGCGTCCTCTCCACCCCAGCTCCGCCCCTCCTACCTGTCTGGATGAGTATTTCTTCTTTATATCTTTGTCTGTTGGACTTCTATGCAGCTTGATTTTCTGGAACTTCTGGTTGTCTCTAGTTTTGAGGTAGTTGTATTCCTTCTTAGTTGTGGAGGGAGACTCAGCGTGTCTGTCTACGCCTCCATCTTGGTTGGAAGTCAGTTTTTAATTTTTAATGTGACTAAAGTTTTCCTTTTATGTGTCCTGGGTTTAATGTTTTGCTTAGACCTTTCCTGGTATTTTAATAATCTCCTCAATTTATTTTAGTTTTTTATTGATTTAGAAAATATTTGGATATTTAATGTACCTGGAGTTTATTTTTGTTACTAGTGTGAGGTAGCCAATATCATTTATTGGTCCATTCATTCTTAGTTATTTGAAATACCTTCTTAATTATATTACTAAATACTCAGATACCCATAGATCATATTCTGGACTTATGTTCTATCCCTCTTTTTTTTTTTTTTTTTAATCCTCACACCAGTGCTGATACCGGGGATTGCTGGCACCCAAAAAGGGACAGAACTGGCAACCTAGGTATGTAGGCTCACTGGAATCCAATCGCAACCCTTCCTTATGACCACGATCCAACCAAACGAGTCACACCAGCCAGGTGTGACTATATATGTCTTCCCTAAACCAGTGAATACTGCGTTATTTTAATTGATCTAGCTTGCCGTTTGTTCTGACATCTGTTAGGGGAAAGCTCTTGCATTTAATTTGGGATAAATCTGCCCTGGCTGGTGTGGCTCAGTTGGCAGGGCGTCATCCTGCAAACCGAAGGTTATGATTGGATTCCCAATTGGGAGCACATGCGTGGGTTGCAGTTTGGCTCCATGCCGGGGTGCCTATGAAAGGCAGCCAGTCTATGCTTCTCGTTCACATGGATCTTTCTGTCCGTCTCCTTCTCCCTCCTTTTCCCTCTCTAAAATCAGGAAGCGTGTCCTCAGGTGAGGATTAAAAAAAGGGATAAATTTGCTTCTTTAAAATTTTGAATCTTCCCACTCAAGAACAGAGTTTATCTCTCCACTTATTCAAGTCTCCTTTTATGTCATTTTAAAAAGTGTGTGGTTTTCTTGTCTTTTTTTTTTTTTTAACGTTTATTCTTGGGTATCATATATGTGTCATTCCCCCAAATATATTTTACAACTGTTTACTGCAAGTCTACAAACTACTGATTTTTATGTTGATCTTGTAACCAAGTAATAATTAACTCTGTAAAAGTTTATTATGTTTCTATTCCAATTACAGCTTTGCCTAGACTATTGCCCAAATATAAGAATATCCTGGACACTTTTTAATGTTTTTTCAATTGATTATATGTCCTCCAGGTAGTTTATCTTACAATCTTTCAAATAGTGAGGCGTCGTTTTAGTATATAAACTGTTCGTTTCTTTTTCTTGTCTTTGTGCAATGGCTAGAACCTCCAGAACAATGTTGAATAATGGTGGCTAGAGCAGACATTCCTCGGGGGTGTTTATTATTTAGACAAGCTGGGGTTCTCCCTAGAGGAAAAGGTCTCAGCAAGCTCCTTAAAACTATTATAGGTCATTGCTCAGGAAGCTGAACCCTTAGCCAGAGCACTGCTTGGGGCAGCAGAGCTGTCCAGAGCCTGCGTCCAGGCACAGAGCAGGGCATGCTTGGGGCCCCTCAAATCCGGGCCCGCTGCCGGGTTTGGTGCTGGGCACCCACCCAAGAGGGCTTCCCGGATGAGGCGTGGGCTCCCTTTGTAGGGAGGCCGAGAGGTACGGGTCCGAGGATGCACCCCCTACAGCGCCTCCAGGCTGCCTCAGTTTTTACTCCCCCATGCCTGAGGACCCCCAGCTTCCGCCTCCAAGTGGGCGGGATCTCTGTCTCCCGTCTCCTTGCTGTGCTGGAATTCTGGGCGTGGCTTCCCTTTCACCGCAGAAAATGGACTTGAGGTTTGAGGGTTAGGACAGCTCAGTCGGCCCCGGGGGTGTATTAGTGTAAAAGGGGGATGCCTGGGGAAGGGTGGACCCGGCAACCAGGCTGAGGGCAAGAACAGTGCCTTCTCCCTCTCGACCCAAAGCACGCCCGTCAGGGAATCAGGAGGGCACAGGCAATTGCTTCTCCTTCTGCTCCAGCGTCTCTGTGGTTTCACTGGGAGGAAAGCTGAATGCAGGGCTGGTGTGTTGCTGAGCTGGTGACTCGAGTTTTCAACTGTGCTCAGCAGCATCCTCACCTGTGGTCACAGACCTGGCCTCATTGTGCATCCCCGGGGTGCAGTCCGGCGCGGAAGGAGGAAGGGGGAGCAAGCCTTTAGCATCTAGTCTGGATTCTGACTGCCTTTCAGTCTCCTCCTCCTGGGCCTCTCAGCAAACTGCACTGCCTTCCCATCCCTCCTTTTTGAAACATTCCTTGGGATTTCACAACAGCTTATACACCTGATTTTCTTTCTACGCCTTGGGCCCCTCTCTCCCAAGCTCCGTGTGGGACTCCTCTTCTTCCTTCACAGAGTCGGTAATTGTTGCGCTTCTTGAGGTCCCAGGCTTCTTTCCCCAGCTCCCCCTCCTCCTGGAGACACTGTTAGCCCTTGGAATACCGCCCCCCTCCCCACTTCACATCCCTGGATTCGATCAACCAGGGATCAAAAATTTTCGGGGGGGGGGCGATCCCAGAAAATTCCACACTGAATCCCCATGAAAGAAGCAATGATATGTATGCATACCCTGCTGTAGCAATACAACACCATTTTATATAAGGGACTTAAACATCCTGGCATTTTGGTATCCACAGGGATGTGTATGGGGGGAGTCTGGAACTAACCCCCTTGTGTAATCTGAAGGACAACTGTACAATTCACCCTTTTAAAATGTGCAATGCAGTGGCTTTTAGTATATTCACAAAGTTATGCAACCATTATCACTAACTCCTAAACAGTTTCATCACCCCAAAAGAAACCCTAAGTCCATCCATCACTTCCCATCTTCCCCTCCCGTCAACCCCTGGCAACTACTAATCTACCTTCTGTCTCTACCGGTTTGCCAATTCTGGATATTTCCTGTACCTGGCATCATAAAATATGTAGTCTTTTGTGACTGGCTTCTTCCACATAGCAGAATGTTTTTAACGTTCATTCATGTTGTACCAGTTATCAGTACTTCGTGTTTTTTTAATGGCTGAATAATATTGCCCTGTATGGATATACCACATTTTGTTTATCCATTCATTAGTTGAGGGATATTGGGGTTTACATTTTTGGGCTATTATAATAATATTTATGATGCTGAGAGCATTCTTGTACAGAATTTTATGTGGACATGTATTCAGTTCTCTTGGGTACAAACCTAGGAATGGAATCTCAGGGTCATACAGTAACTCTGTTTAACCATTTGAGGAACCACCAAACTGTTCTTCTCCTAAGCACTTGCACCAGCAATGTACAAGGGTTCCAATTTCTCTACATACTCACCAACACCTGGTATTGATCATAGTCTCCTAGTGGGTATGGAACAGTATCTTATTGTGGTTTTGATTTGCAGTTCCCCAATGACTAATGATGTTGAGCATCTTTTCATGCGCTTATCGTACTTTGATATCTTCTTTAGAAAAGTGTTTATTCAAACATTTGTCCATTTTAGTTGGATTATTTGTCTTTTTATTGTTCAGCTTCAATAGTCCCTTAAAAAGTTTTAATATGTGGTTAAGAAAAATGCATAACATAAAAACTACCATTTTAACCATTTCTCTGTTCATTGGTACAGTTCATTTGTGTCAAGTATATTTATATTGTTGTGTAATCCACTTCCAGACTTCTTTCTTCTTGCAAATCTGCAACTCTATACCCTTTAAATAACTCTTCATGTTCCCCTCCCAGCCCCTGGCAACCATCATTCTACTTTCTGTTTCTATGAATTTGATACTTCGTATAAATGGTGTCATAGAGTGTTTTTTGGTTTTTTTTTTGTTTTTTTCTGACTGGCTTATTTCACTTAGTATAATATCTTCAAGGTTGGAAGAGTTCTATGTAAATTCTTGATACTAGTCTCTTATTAGATATTTGATTTGCAGTTGCTTCCTCCCTCTGTGGGTTTTCTTTTCACTTTCTTTTTTTTAAACTATATTTTATTGATTATGCTGTTACATTTGTTGCAATTTCTCTTCCCTTTGCTCCTCTCCACCTAGCACATCCCTTCTCTCCAGCAATCCTACCCCCTTAGTTCATGTCCATGGGTCGTGCAATAAGTTCCTCAGCTTTACCCTTTCCTGTACTAGTCTTAACTTCCACCCGTCTATCTTGTACCTACCAATTATGCTTCTTAATCCCTCTACCACTTCTCCCCTTTTTTCCCCTTCCCTCTCCCAGCTGATAACCATCCAAATGCTTCCCATACTAATGATTCTGTTCCTATTCTGGTTGTTTGCTTAGTTTGCTTTAGTTTTTTTTTTTTTTTAAGTTCTGTTGTTGATAGTTGTAAGTTTGTTGTCACTTTCATGTTCATAGCTTTCATCTTCTTTTTCCTAAGTAAGTCCTTTTACCATTTCATATAATAAGGACTTGGTCATGATGTACTCCTTTAGCTTTACCTTGTCTGGGAAGCACTTTATCTGCCCTTTTATTCTAAATGATAGCTTTGCTGGATAGAGTAGTCTTGGTTGTAGGTCCTTGCTTTTCATCACTTTGAATACTTCTTGCCTGCAAAGTTTCTTTTGAGAATACAGCTGATAGTCTTATAGTTACCTCTTTGTAGGTAACTCTCGTCTTTTCTCTTGCTGCTTTTAAGATTCTGTCTTTAACCATTGGCATTTTAATTATGATGTGTCTTGTTGTGGTCCCCTTTGGGTCTAGCTTGTTTGGGACTCTCTGTGCTTCCTGGACTTGTATTTCTATTTCCTTTGCCAAATTAGGGAAGTTTTTCTTCATTATTTTTTCACATAAGTTTTCAGTTTCTCGCTCTTCCTTTTCTCCTTCTGATACTCCTCTGATTCATTTAAAGTTGTCCCAGAGGTTTCTAAGCCTCTCCTTTTTTTTTTTTTTCTCTCCCAATTTTTGTTTCCTCCTTCTGTACTGGTTGACTGTCTATTTCTTCCTTACGTTCCAATTCGTTGATTTGAACCCTGGTTTCCTTTCCTTCACCAATGGTTTCATGTGGGTTTTCCTTTATTTCATATGGCACAGCCTTCACTTCTTCCCTTCTGTGTTTTTTGTACTTAATCTTGTCTGTCAAGTCTGAGCATTATTATCACCAGTGTTCTGAACTCTGAATCTGTTAGTTCTCCCACTGGAACCTCAATATGCTCTCTCTTTTGAGCCATACTTCTCTGTCTCAACTTGACAGCTTTCTGTGTTTGCCTCTGTGTCTTAGGTAGAGCTGTCATACCTGTCTGGATGAGTATTTCTTTATTTGTTCATTTGTTGATCTTCCATGCAGTTTGATTTTCTGGAATTTCTGATTGTATTTTTTAGTTTTGAGGTAGTTGTAATGCCTTCTTTGTTGTGAGGGAGACGCAGTGTGTCTACCTATGTCTCCATCTTGGCTGGAAGTTCTATATCTTTTTTCACTTTCTTGATGATACCAGCAGCATAAAAGTTTCTAAATTTGATGAAGTTCAATTTATCTACTCTTTCTTTTGTTTGTTGTGCTTTTGGTGTCATATTTTCACAGACCATTGTCTAATTGAAGGTCACAAAGATTTGCATCTATGTTTTCTTTTAAGAGTTTAATAGTTTTAGCTCTGACATTTTTAAATTAATTTTTGTATATGGTGTGAGATAGGAGTCCAAATTAATTATTTTGCCTGTGCATAGCCAGTTGTCCCAGCACATATTTTGAAAAGATTTTTTTTTCCCTCATTGAATTGATCTTGCACCCTTGTTGATAGCTTCTCTTTATGTTTCCATTTCCCCATTGGGTAACTTTCTAGCTTCTGTACCACCATGCACCAAATAACTCAGAAACTTATCCCTCCAGTCTGGACCTTCCTTCTGAGCTTTATACCCATACATAGCCTGACACCTGCACTTAAATATTCCTCACACATGTTCAAGACTGAACTCATGATTGTTGCCTTCAAAGACATCCTTTTTCCAATACGTTTTCCCCTGTTTTGGCTCAGGAAAACAGAGCAGTATCCTACTGGATTAAACCAGAAATCAACAGTCATATTTGATATTTTTTTTCCTTGTGCCTCATATCTAACTGATCACCAACTCAGATTGGTTCTATTTAGAAATACATATCCTGAATCCATCTCTAGCACATCATCACCTCCACCAAGTCTGAGACATTTTTTTCTCAGCTGGAATACAGTCTCCTAACTGATATGTCTCCATGGAAAATTTTAAACAAATATAAAAGGATACAGTAGTAGGGTGGACCCCCATGTGTCCATCACCCAGGTACAATAACCACAAACATAAGGTTGTTCCTATTTCATCAATATTCTACTCCCCCTGCTCCACCTCCTTTGGTTGACTTTGCAGCACATATATGTATCAGAGTCATCTCTTTAACATACACAGTTGATAGTGTATTTCTCTGTTTAAATCCCTTCATTGGGTCCCCATTGCTTTTAAGAGAATGATGAAAACCCTTACTGGTGCCCACAGGGCCCTACATGATTTAGCCCTGCCAACCTACCTCTCCAGCCTCATTGCTCATCACTTCACTATTCATTTCTACCCTCCAGACACAAAGGCTCAGTTTGTGTTTCTCATAAATGCCACATACCTCTGGCCAGAGGACCTTTTCATATCATAGTCTCTCTATAATGGCCCCTCTCCAACTCCCTCCAACCACCCCAGACCCCGCCTGATTACCATCCATTGGCTATCAGCACAATTGCTGCTGCTGCTTCACAGAAGTCATCCCAGCTCTCCATGGCTGAGTTAGGACTCCCTGATGGAGGTCCTCCTAGGACACTGTGCTCTTCCTTAATAGAATATATTTAACAGCTATAATTATGTATTGAATTATGTAAATATTTATGTCATGTCTGCCTCTCCTACCAGGCGTTTTGGAGATAGTAGCTTGCCTCATACCTCTGAGTGTACATAACACTTACACAGAGCTAAGCGAATAGCAGGCCTTTAGTAGGAAGAAGGCAGAGAGGCTGGAAGCCCTGGAGGACTGTGTTCCTGCCAGTTTCTTGCAGGACAGGGGTTCTTCTGAACACAAAGGGCCAGTAGCCATCGGCAGGACACCCAATGCCAGGCTCTTGTTTGCTTTTCTCCCAGACGTTTGCTTTCCCTCCTGGGCTGAGAGGTTCTTGCCTTGTTGCAGAGGAGTAACTGTGGCCCAGAAAGAGAGTGGCTTCCCCAAGCCTCCTCAGCAGTGTGAGGTCCTTCCAGGCCCCCCGCCTGTCTTCTTGTCCCCACACTCAGGCTCTTCAGGACCCTGAGGACCCTCCCAACTGCCTGAGCCCTGCAAAGAGCTTGGTGGGTCCACAAGGTCAGGCTGATTCTAAGGGCCTATGGTAGGTCGAGTGGGGTGCATTGGATGGTATCCATGAATGGACAGAGCTGACTTGTCCCCAGAGTAGCCCCACCTCCTGGCAGCCTCGAGTGGGGGTGTCTGAGTGGTTGAGACTGTCTGTGAGCCCTCCCCTCAGCAGGCCCGGCAAAGGGTGGCCACCGGAGCACAGGGGTGCTCTGTTTCTTAATGAATGCAAGTCTGTTTTTAGACCTGAATGACCAGCTTCTTGTCTCAAAACAGCCAGGCCCCAAGTGGCCTGCCAAGAAAAAGGGGTCGGTGACCAGGTCCAGGGGTGCCAGCTCAAACAGATGCTGCTCCCGAAACAGGCAGATCTCTCTCTGCAGAACCAGCTGCCTCTCCATGGTGTGGCCTGGGCTTCCTAGGAAATCCTGGATATTCCCATAAGCAAAGCTCCTGAGTTTCAGCGTTTCAGCTATTTATCCTACCTGTCTCCCTCCTAACTGTTTTCACTCTGCAGGCCAGGAAGCAGGCAGCAATCACTGGCCTCAAGCTTCTGGTGGAGGGAGGAGAAGAGAGGGCGGCATCCTGAGTATGGCTGGGCCTGAGCTGTGGGAGCGCCTCTGGGCTCAAGAGGGGTGGGAGGCAGTCACTGGGTGCGGCCCAGGTGTAGAGAGGGCCCTGCTCCCAGCTGCTCCCTCTGGCTGTAGTCCTACCTAGAGGAAAGATTCAGTTGTGTAGGATATGTATGAAGATTTATAGGTGCAGTTTGGGGCCTAGCGGTGCCTCCGTCTCTACTTTCCATGGGGCACTGTACCTCGAGGCATCCTTCAGGGGACATGATGGACTCAGGGCCAACTCAGCTCTCAGTGGTGCTGGCAGTGGGCGTGAGGCTCAATGAGCAAGGCTGTGAGAACCGGCCCCCTCCCCATGCCTGTGCCATGGCCTCTCAGATCTGCAGCCCTGAAGATCTGCATGTCAAGGAGGAGCAAACAAAAGGAGGAGGCTGGGGGCCACCCAGAGGGTCAGGGGAAACCAGAAGTAAACTTGAGTGGGTTGCTCTTACTCCGGGGTCATATATTTGTGTCCTAAAGCCCTACTGCTGCTGAACAAACACAGAGGGACTTTTCATTGGGAAGCATTTATTTATTCAATAAACAGTTACTGAGCACTTACTGTATGCCTGAAGCTGTGTGAGGTCCTAGGCAAGAGATGAATACGCAGTCCAGTGGGGAGACAGACACATAAAACAGGCAATGCCGCAAAGGAAGACAGCTGAGTGGATTGGGTGTGAACACAGGCAGGAAGGGATCTGTTCTCCCAGCAGATACAAACCGACCAGGCTTCAGGGAGGAGAGCTACTGGTGGATGAAAACAAGATGGACTTCATCTTGGGCAGGATCAGGTTAGTGTAGCAGGGCCCAGGCAGAGTTGGAAGGGGCACCTCATTAGCACACTTCCCAAGTGCATGGTAGCTGTCAGCCTGAGCATTTGCTCCTGGGTTTCATCTTCATGAGGAGCTGCACCTTTCTGGTGTGCTGAGAGAGTCCAGGCCTTGGTGGGAGGTCAAGGAGCAGAGAAAAGGGGAACTGGAATCCTTTAACCAGGACTGGTCCAGTCAGCCAAGCATCTCTGGGCAGCCTGGGCAGCGGGCAGTGTCTTAGCTGCTGCGAGTGAGCGATGGAGCCAAGCTTGATCTCAGCCCTCCCGGCTCCCACTGGATAGAGAACCCAGGGTTTCTGAGATCCCTGTAGGTAGGAGTTCTTGTTAGCACTAGAGCTCAAAGGGGTCCTTGTTCTGGGTGGATCTAGCAACCCCCAGAGAGGGCTGGGCCAGCCCACATCTCCTCCTGAGCAACTAACCCAGTTTGTTTGGTTCTTTGTGTAGAGGAGATAAAAGCCTGGGGGAGAGGGTGTGATTTGAGGAATCCCACTCCCCAGAGGGCCCCTACATAGTCATCTTAGCCCACAAGACCCCCGCTTCTGTGTTCCCCAATCCTCCTGCACTGGGGCTCTTGGGGAGAGCTGCAGCCAGAAAAGCTACAGGAGATGGCAGAAGGCCAGGGCCCATGAGCTCCTCCAGCCCTGTGCCACGGTAGGAAGAGTGCATACTTTCAGCCAGACAGTAGTTTAAATTCAGGATCCACTACTCTCCAGTAATGTAGTCAGGAGCAAGGTGCTGAGCCTCTCTGGGCCTCGGTTTCCTCATTTATATAGTGGGGATGGTGCCACCTCCCTTGCAGAACTAGAGTTGAACTGAGGATGAGAGGAGATCAAGAGCCAGATCTGGTCACCTCCCTCCTCCCCAGGGGCTCCCTCAGCTAATAGGGTTTGACTTAGTTTGAGCATTCAGAGAATCCTCTCCCTTCCTGGCCCTGAAATCTTGTGGGACACATGATACAACCCAGGCTTGGGTGTCAGACACACCTGCCTGGAGTCCTGGCCCTGACAATGACTGTGTGGGCAGTCACTGAACCCAGCTAGGCCTCCATTCTCCACCTGTGAAATGTAAGCAGTATTCCCTGCCTAAATGACATCACATGCGGGCTCTGGTGTGTGGTCTCTGGGCAAACTAACTGTGGGGATTCCTTGTCTGGCTACAAGTGCTGGCACACTGGAAGCAGAGTTCAAAGTTAGTGGTACCCACAGGGGGTGGGCTGTCTTTGCTGTTCCCAGAATGGGGGCTGGGCCCATGGCCCCTGCTCCTCTCTGTGTCCACTACCTTCTCTCTGTCTCAGGGGCACCCAGAGATTCTGCTCCAGCATTGCCTGTTCGCTGCCTCTGGCTGCACTCCTCCACATCTCATATTTCCCAGTTAGGACTCATTAGAACGGGAATCTGATGGGCCTGCTCATCTCGTCACTCTAAAGAGGCTGCTGTTCAGCTTGCGAGGGCTGCGCTTGGGTCTGGAGCACACCTGTGGCTCTGTCGGCTGTGGCCGGGTTCCTTCAGGACAAACTGTGATGCTGGGAAGCAGGGCCTCTGGCACTCCCCATCTCTCTCATTTCACAGATGCCACAAGCAGTAATGGGAAAGCAAGCACCTTCCTGACCCAGGTGTTCTCAGACCAGCTCCTGAGAAGTATGCCCACGGCTATGCCGAGCGCCTCCCATCCCTGAGTCCTTTGCCAGGGTTGCTGAGCTGGACGGCTGGGTCCAGATCCAGCTTGTGGTCCCCAGCGCCCTGAGCCCCACCCCTTACACTCACTACGGAATTCAGTTATGGGATTTCCTCCCCTTTTCTGCTCATCAGAACTGGCAAAGCAGTTAGTTGTCCTAGATATGGAATATCAGCTTAGAAAATGAAAAGTAAGGTGCAGCTTCTGGGCAAGTGTGTAAGTGCAGCTCCTGTGTTAGATATATTAGAATTACTTTTTGCAGAAGGTGATTACCTTTTATCTTCAAGTTTCAGTGTACTAATGATGAGGCTGACTCTATCCACCATTCCAGCTTTCCCTTGGGAGAGGTCTGGCCTGTGTGTCAGGACTGTGGCCCCTCGGGAAGGAAACAGTGTGGCTCGGAGCTGGCCTTGGCCACACAGGGAAGCTGCTGGTCTTCTTACTTCTTTCTTGTCGCAGTTTAGTAAATGTGCTCTGTGACCTTAACAGATGGAGGAAATCTCTATTAACAATGCGATTCCCTGTTTTGCCAAGGATGTTCCTGGGACTCCAGAAGGGCAGGCAGGGTAAAGGCACAGGAAGGTCAGGGCCCTGGGTCCAGAACCCAGGTAGAAGGATTGGCCCTGGAGACCAGAAACCACAAAGAAAGTGGGGGTGAGGCAGGGTTCATCCAGTGGTTTCATAACACTCGCTGTGGGTTGAAAATCACCTGAGAGCCTTTTGAAGCTGAACATACGCCTACTTTATAAAACCCAGAGATTCCAATCCCAAGTGTTTACATATATAAATGAATATTTGTGTCCGTAGGACAGGTACTGGAATGTTCATAGCAGCACTTCTGGAACAGGCAAAAACTGGAAACTACCCAATGGCCTATCAATAGTAAAATGAATAAATCGATTGTAGTAGGTCCATAGAATAGAATTCTAAACACTAGCAAAAATGTACAGTTTAAAACTACATGGAACAATGGGTGAATGTCACAAATACATTGCTGAGTAAAAGCCACATAAAAGAACACATAAGATATGATTCCATTCAAAGAAAGTACCCAAGAAGCAAAGGAACCCCAGTGGTCAACATTCCTTCCAGGACAGATGTCCACTCAGCTCCCTGTCCCTAGATGGCTATTTCCGTGGTCTTTGGATTTGTATTCTCAGACACCTGCTGCTAAGGTGTGTGTTTTCATTTGGAAGAGAGGGTCTCTCCTTGTAGCTCCCTGGGGCACAGGGTCCTGCCTGGGGGCAGGAGAGGGTGGAGCTGGCTCTGGGCCTGGCTTTGAGAAGAGCTGGCAGGACCCACAGGATGCTCTAGTATCTCAGATGTCCACAAGAAGCGCTAGGGAGAGTGTGGGGGTCTCCCTAGAGCAGGAGACACCAAAGGGGACCCACTGTGACCACGAAGGCCCAGCTAGGTCAGGCGGCGAGGCCTGGCCATGCTTTATGCTTCAGCATTGGCCATGGTACTGCTTCTGCCAGAGGCGAGGAGGGGAGAAGGGGAGATATGAAGGAGCCCCCGCAGGGAGGTCTGCCCTGTGGTTAGGAGTGGGCAGGGTAAGCTGGAGGAGTGTTGCCTGGAAGTGTCCCAGCCCAGAGGAATGTAGCCAAGGGAACAGTACAGTGGGGGCAGGAGGGGCCCAGCTTGTGCTTCCCCCAGTAGCCCATCCCATCCTGTCTGGGCAACTTTATCCCTTTCCATTTGCTGCCTGCCTCCTTTGATCAGTCAACCACATGGATTCAGTGCCTGGTAGTGCTGAGCCAGGGCCGCCTGACTACCCCACAGGCCAGGGATCCTAGAGGAAAGGGCCCATTTGTGGGTGACCCATCAGCTCCTGTCCAGCCCCCTCCTCCTTCTACTGTTGGGGGCAGGCATTCCCTATGCCCCTCATTATTACTGTCTTGCTTTCTTTTATCCCCTGCTCCCTCTTGGTGCGTTGTCATCTCCCTTTCTCTGTCCCTCCTTCACTCATTCATTTAGCAAACACAGGGTGCCTGCTGTGTCCCAGGGATACGGAGATGTTTACCACACAACCCTGGGGGAGCTCACAAGTGACGGGGTGGGGAAACAGATGTATAAAAAGACAAGCACAGTCTGTTGTCATAAGTGTTTGGGCAGCAGAACAGAAGAAGGGACAAGGGACTACAGCTCTACTGTGGGAAAACCAGAGAAGGCTTCACAGAGGAGGTGACCTTTGAACTGGAGCTTACAAGATGATCAGGTAGATAAGCATGGGAAGGAATTCGAGGTACAGTGAACATGGAGGTGTGAAGAGCTGCTGTGGTGAGAAAGTAAAGGGGTCCGCAGAACTGCAGGGGAGTCTTGAAAGGGAAGCAGGAGAATCAGGAAAGCCAGCTGAGGAGGCAAGAGGGAACAAAAGGAGGTATGTCAGCAGGAGAGGGGCCAAATTATATCCGGGCCCCAGATGGCTATTTAGCAGTATGGATGCAGGAGAGGGCCAGGTATGTAAGGGCAAGGCTGGGCCAGGTTCAGTTGGGAAGCTGTTGCCAGTACTGTATCCAGAAAGAAGACAATGGTGGCCAGGGCTTGCATGATGCAGCAGGATGGAGAAAGTGGACGGCATTGTGGCTTAAGTAGTGGTAAGGCTCTCGGGGCCTTGGGGATTGATTAGTTGGGCAGTGGGGCGAAGAATGAGTGGGCTCTGCCTCCGGTCACTGTGGAGGACGGAGCTTTTCAGGGACACTGGTGCTCAGAAGTGGGCATGTTGGGGGCATGACACTGAGCTCACTTTGATGGATACGCCTAGATGGCAGGGCAGAGGTATCAGGGTTAGAGGTGTAAATGTGGGAGTGAGTCCCTGGAGGAGGCATTCAGAGCAGAGTGCACGGGTCAGGTGTCCTATGAGGCCAAGTCCATGAGGTCTGTGGGAGGCAGCGTGATTCTCCATCTCTGGGTTCCCTACTCATTGCCTCTTCATCCCTCTCCTACCCTCTCTGTGTCTCCCCTTTCTTGATGGACCTGGATCCCCTCCTGACATCTAGTACTAGCTACCCATCCCTGCCATCTTGGCAGGCGCCATACCAGGCTCATGATATGATAAGCTCAGTAAGTAGTTCCAGAAGGAATGAAGGAATGGGCAGGTGGCCTGAGTTCCCACACTAGCCAACCTTTTCTATCCCTTTAGTGTACAAAATACTGGGCCTCCCCTGCTCCATTACCCTCATGACAATAATATTTCTGTGGCTTTGGTTGAAAAAAAATAAATGCAGATTTGAGAAAACCTGATATTTTTTTCAATTACAGTTTACTTTCAATTATTATTTTGTATTGGTTTTAGGTGTACATACAACATAGAGGTTAAACAATCATATACATGCATTACAAAGTGTTCCCCTGATATTTTAAATACTCACCTGGCACAATACATAGTTATTACAATATTATCAACTGTATTTCCTATGTGGTACTTTACATCCCCATGACAGTTCTGTAACTGCCAGTTGGTACTTCTTAATCCCTTCACCTTTTTCAACCAAGTCCCCCAGTCCCCTTCTCCTCTGCTCTCTCCACCTATGAGTCTGTTTTAATTGTTTATTTTGTTCTTTAGATTCCACATATAAGTGAAATCATATGGTATTTGTCTTCCTCTCTCTGATTTATTTCACTGAGTACATACACTCTAGGCCCATCCATGCTGTCACAAATGGTAAGATTTCATTCTTTTTTAAAAAAATTATATTTTATTGATTATGCTATTAAAATTGTCCCAATTTTCCCCCCTTTGTCCCCTTCACCCAACATACCCCCCTCCCTCAGGCAATCCCCACACCAACGTTCATGTCCATGGGTCATGGGTAGAAGTTCTTTGGCTACCCTATTTTCTATACTGTACTTTATATCCCCATAGCTATTCTGTAACTACCTATTTATACTTCTTAGTCTCCTTACCTCTTCACCCTTTCCCCACATACTCCTCCCATTTGGCAACTATCAAAATCTTCTCTGTATCCATGATTCTGTCTCTGTTCTTCTTGTTTGCTTAGTTTGTTTTTTAGATTCAGCTGTTGATAGATATGTATTTATTGCCATTTTATTGTTCATAGTTTTGATCTTCTTTTCCTTAAATAAGTCCCTTTAATATTTCATATAATAATGGTTTGCTTTTCATGACTTTGATATTTCTTGCCAATTCCTTCTGCCCTGACAGTCTTCTGAGAACTCCCCTGTAGATAATTAACTTCTTTTGCTGCTTTTAAGATTTCCTCTTTATGTTTAACCTTCAGCATTTTAATTGTGATGAGTCTTGGAGTAGGCCTCTTTGCATCCATCTTGTTTGGGATTCTCTGTGCTTCCTGGACTTGCATGTCTACTTCGTTCACCAAATTAGGGAAGTTTTCTTTCATTATTAATTCAAATAGATTTCCAATTTCTTGCTCTTTCTCTTCTCCTTCTGGTACCCCATATGATGTGAATGTTGGAACGCTTGAAGTTGTCCTATAGACTGCTTTCACTAGCCTCATTTTTTTGGATTCTTTTTTCTACTTGTTCTGATTGGTTGCTTTATGCTTCCTTATTTACCAAATCATTGATTTGATTCTTGGCTTCATCCACTCTATTGTTGTTTCCCTGTAAATTGTTCTTTATTTCAATTAACAAATTCTTCGTTTCTGACTGGATCTTTTTTATGCTGTTGAGGTCCTCACTAAGTTCCTTGAGCATCCTGATAACCAGTGTTTTGAACTCTGCATCTGATAGATTGCTCGTCTCCATTTTGTTTAGTTATTTTTCTGGATTTTTTATCTTTTTTTTTTTTCCATTTGGGCCATATTTCTTCGTCTCCTTATATTGGCAACCTCCTTGTGTTTGTTTCTATGTATTAGGTTGAGCTACTATGATTCCTTGTCTTGGAGCATTGTCTAATGTAGTCGGTGTCCTGTAGGGTCCAGTGGCACAGCTGGATACTTGGGGTGCGCCCTGCATCTGGGCTGAGTACACCCTCCTCTTACAGTTGAGACTTGATTGTTGTTGGCAGGTCAACGGGAGGGATTTACCCAGGGCAGTCAACTGCAACAACTGGCTATGACCAGTGACCACCAATGTCTGCCTTCCGTGGAGGATCAGCTGTGCAGGGGCAGGGTGGTGGTACTGCTCCAGTGTGGTCTGTAGCTGTCCCCTGGGTGCACAGGCTCTGGGGTTTTCTGCATGTGGTGCAAGCCAGGGTCATCCCTGACCTGAGTTTTGCCTGGGGCCACCCTACCTGGGCTATAAAGCAATCTGACATGGTTGCTGCTTGTGCTGGGCTTGGAGATTCCCACCCAAAGCTGAATTGTGAATCTAGGCTAGCTGCTGCTAGTGACATTCCTGGGGCAACTTGGCAAGAGGTGCAGGGGCTGGGGGTTCACCAAGATTAGCTGTTGCTTGTTTGGGAGGATTTAGGAAATTGTGAAGTATGAGCCAAAGTTAGCCATTCATAGGGGAAAGTCTCTTAACAGCTTAGATGGGCCCATAAGTTGGATAGAATAGAGTCGAGTCTCAGATAATTTGCAGGGCAGGGCAAACAATGTTAACCAGGTCTTTGGAGTCTCAGATGTGGTACCCACCTGATGGCCCTGTTTCTTTAAATCCAAAGTTGTCAGACTTCCATTCAACTTGATGTGAGGGTTCTGAGCAATGATTGCTCCATAATTTAGTTGTAATTTTGATGTGGTTGTGCAAGGAGGTGAGCTGTGTTTACCTATGCTGCCATCTTGACCAGAAGGAAAATTATTCCATTCTTTTTCATGGTGTAGTAGTATTCCATTGTATGTATGTACCACCTTTTCTTTATTTTATTGTCTATTAATGGGTACTTGGGATAACACTGCAATGAACACAGATGTGCATACACTCTTCTGAATTAGTGTTTTAGGTTTCTTTGGATATATGCCCAGAAGTGGAATCGCTGGGTCATAAGGCAAGTCCATTTTTAATCTTTTGAGGAACCTCTATACTGTTTCCATAGTGACTGTATCAGTCTGCATTACCACCAACAGTACATGAGGGCTCCCTTTTCTCCACATCCTTGTCAACACTCGTTTGTTGATTTATTGAGGATAGCCACTCTTGACAGGTGTGAGGTGATATCTCATTGTATCATTTCTCTGATGATTAGTGACATTGGGTATCTTTTCATATGTCTATTGGCCATCTGCATGTCCTCTTTAAGAAGTGTCTATTCAGGCCCTCTACCCATATTTTAGTTGAATTGTTTGCTTTAAGTAGTATGAATTCTTTATAAATTTTGGATATTACCCCCTTATTGGATGTATCATTGACAAGTATCTTCTCTCATTCAGTAGGTTGTCTTTTGTTTTGTTGATGGTTTCCTTTGCTGTGCAAAACTTTAGTTTGATATGGTCCCATTTAGGTATTTTTTGTGTTACTTGCCCAAGCAGATATAGCAGAAAAAAACTGGTAAGAGAAATGTCAGAGATTTTTTATTTATTCAATGTTTTTATCCTCACCCAAGGACATTTTTTTTTTTTCATTGCTTAGAGAGAGAGAGCGAGAGAGAGCATTGATTGGTTGCTTCCCATACGTACCCCGACCACGGATCAAACCCGAAACCTGGGTATGTGCCCTGACTAGTAATCAAACATTCAAACATTTGGTCCAACCAACTGAGCCATACCAGCCAGGGTGAGATATGTTGGAGATTTTACTGCCTATGTTTTCTTCCAGGAGTTTTATGGTTTTGAGTCTTACATTTAAGACTTTAATTTATTTTGAGTTTATTCTTGGGTATGGTGTAAGAAAGTGGTATAGTTTCATATTTTTTGCTTGTATGTCTGATTTTCCCATTACCATGTATTGATAGATTGTCTTTACCCATTGTATGTTCTTGCCTCCTTTGTCAAATATGAATTGACCGTGTAAGTGTGGGTTTATTTCTGGGCTACCTATTCAATTCCATTGATCTATATGTCTGTTTTTATGCCAGTATTATTCTATTTTGATTACTATAGTCTTGTAGTATAGTTTGATATCAGGTAGCATAGCATCTCCAACTTTGTTCTTGTTTCTCAATATTCCTGAAGCTATTTGGTCTTTTGTGGTTCCATATAAATTTCTGGATCACTTGTTCTAGTTCTGTGAAATATGCTATTGGGCCATGGCCAAGTAGCCCAGTTGGTTAGAGTATCATCCAAGGTTGTGGGTTCAGTCCCCAGTGAGGACACATACAAGGGGCAACCAATGAATAGATGGACGGTAGAGCAATTGGTCAATGTTTCTCTCTTTCTCTCTCCCCAAGACAATGAAGAGAAATATGTTGTTGGTATTTTGATAGGAATTGAGTTGAATTTATAGATGGCTTTGGATAGTATGGACATTTTAATGATGTTAATTCTTCCTATCCATGAACACAGTATATGCTTCCATTTATTTGTATATTTTTCAGTTTCTTCAGTATCTTATAATTTTCTGAGTATAGGTCTTTTACCTTCTTGGAGAACCTCTAATATTATTAACTCCACAGTTTGCATATGGAGGTGGGATGGAGATCGATGGACAGGGGGTGTAATTTACAGCCCACAGAGTAAGAGCAACTTGCTTGAGGAAGTCTCTGCAGGAATGGACAGAGGCTGTCAGCAGTGTTGGGGGGCCAAGGTAGTTCCCCACTCCCAGCTCCCTGCTCTTGAAGCCTCCTTCCTGGTCCTCTGGGTGGAACTCACTTAGTCTCTGGGTGCCCACCCACCTGCCTTGCTCTGCTGGTGAATGCTCAGTGATCACTCAGCCCCAGACCTTCTCATCTGACATTGCTCTCCCTTTGTTTTTACTCATCTAAACAAACACTGTAAGGGTGAAGACTAATTAGTAGAATGTCTGACCTGAAGATAATTTTGAAAGCAGTGCATTTTGACGACAGTGGGGTCTCCATATTAGGACAGCCAGGAGAGCTGGCTCATGAATGGACATGAAGGAATGACTTGTAACCATCCTAATGATCACAAGTAAAGGGGTTGCTTTTAAGTTTAAAGGTATTTGGAAGTTATGTGTTCCCAAATGACACCATTTATTACTGTGATTTCCTTCATGGAGGTGCAGTGGGAATGTTATTCTCATGGTCCGCAGCTCCTCCAGCTTCTGCTCTCTACCTTGCTTACACCGTCTTCTCCCAGTCATTCCTCAAACATGTCACAAGTGCCTGCAGCATTCTGGGGTTCAGGCCCAGGGGTCGCAGTGTGGAGGAGGCAGAGTCCCTGATGTCTAGGGCCTTGGAGATGAACAGCGAGAGCACCCAATTGCAGGATAGCTGTGATCAGGGTGCTGGGAGGGCCCCAGCAGGGCTTCCGCCATGGGCTGTGAAGGGCCGAGGGTAGCCTCTGCTCCCCAAGAAAGTCACAATAAACCTAAAGGTGAGTAGTTTGGAACCCATGCGAAGGCATGATTATCCACAAACAGGTAGATTATGGAATCCATTCAAGATCATAGTTCTCCCCCATGGATAAAGCTCAGCTTCCTTTTCTGTCAGAGCCCTCTGTAACTCTTTCACTCAACAGTGACCTATGTGTCCTCTGAGTTCCTGCAGCCTTGGCAGCTCACATCACACTCTCCAGTGCCTGAGGGACAGTATTCCTGCCTCTGAAACCTGAGCCAAGCTGCATCCCCTACTTGGGGGTCCTGTTTTATCCCCTGGTCTCCAGGCTCAAGTTAGTGCTTGTTCCGTAGAGTGGAGTCCACGCCCTTCTCATCCCTGGCAGCCCAGTGGGCTCAGGGGCTGCCCAGCTCCCGCCCTCTAAGGGCTCAGTGGTTTGACTTGGACATGTGCCATTTTATGGGCCGCTCCTATCAAAGCACTCAAACCAAGTAAGGAACAGGGATATTAAAGAGATGGATGAAATCTATTACACAAAAAGTAAGCATTGGTATAGCAACAATACCAGACAAAACTAAAAGGCAAACAACTAACTATGGGAAATATTTGCAAAAATGATAAGCAAAGGATTAATATTCTTAATAAAGAATTTATCCAAGTCAATAAGAAAAATATGGAGACCCTTATAGACAATTCACCTTTCAGTGGTTAATAAATATTTGGGAAAAAATGTTCAACATATCAATAAGTAGAAATGGAAATAAGAACACTATATTCTCACCTATCAAATTTGCAAAAGGTGAGAAAAAGATAATACCCAGTGTAGGGCTTGGCTGTAAGGCTCTGGGCACCCTGATACAAGTGCTAAGGCCGTGTCAATTGGTAAAGCATGTGGAAAGCATTTTGGAAGTGGGTCTCTAGAGCCTGAGAAATGTTCACTCTCAATCCACTAATTTCACTTCTGAGGCTCTATCTTAGGAATGGACAGTGACATGGAGAATTTCCCATGAAATTAAGAAAGAAAAATAAGACATACATATTATATGCTCTATAATCCCATTCACATAAATTATAAATTTATGCATAAATGTACCTTTGGGTGATTTGGGGGAATATTTTTCTTATGGGAAATTTTGGTCATTATATTTATATAGTTTATGTTTATATATTTTCTATGAACATTAAAAAAATCAAAAGGGCCTTGGCCGGTATGGCACAGTTGGTTGGGCAGCATCCTGCAAACCAAAATGTCGCTGGTTTGATTCTGGGCACGTGCCTGAGTTGCAGGTTCAGTCCCCAGTTGGAGTGCATGCACAAGGCAACTCATCAGTGTCCTCTCTCACACTGATGCTTCTCTCCCTCTCTTTCTCCCTCCCTTCCCCTCTCTCTAGAATCAATAAAAGAAAAAAAAAGGTTTTTTTAATCAAGGGGGCATAAAATCTCTGTGGAATGTGAAATGATGGAACAAAATAAATTCTGAAATTAACTTTAGGAGTCTAAGTGTTACAGAGCAAAAGGGGGTTCTTTCACATGGCACCTTGATGTAAAACCCAGCAAGTAGTATTGAGGAAAACAGGTCTTTATTTATTATATTCCAATCTGGGGAGGGCAGTGAACACTTCAGCTCAGAGCCCTGTTCTCCCACATGACCCAGCACTTCTCTTGCTCCCCAAAAGACTAGAAACCAAAAACATGCCCAGAAGTTCCCCATCCCTTATCTGTCAGCTCTCTCCTTCAGGATCTGGTGTACAATGTCATCAACCTCCATATAACTCTCCAGGAAAATATGTGCCATGTTGCACTGGATCATGGATCTCTTTCCTTCTAAAACTTTATGTTGCTCTCTTTCTACCTCTTTGCAAATCACGTGGATTTTTCCCTCTCGCTACCTCCTTGTAAACTTCATGGATCTCTACTTCTCTGCAAACTTCGTGGATCTCTCTACTCTACTTGCCCAAAATAGCTGCCACCTTCTTTTTATATCCCTGATGTGGCCTGTGATGCAGTGGGTGTGGTAACCGGTTCTGACCATTCACAGAACCTTGTGCAGGCCCTGTGTGCTCTTTCCTCACCATTCCATAGTCAAACTCCCTCCCATCTCCTTGAGGCCTTGGAAGAACCAAAACCGTTCGCATAACTAAGACACTAGCCACCAGCCATAGATATGCAAAGGTATCTTGAAAGCTGTCCCCTTCCCCCATTCCCAAACCACGGGCTCTGGGGATTTTAGGGCCCTGCTCTGTAACAAAAGGGTCCAATCATTAGTACAATCTGTCACTTTGCAAGATTTAGAAAATATATGCTGGTGTGTATATTAAAACCCTCCATAAGGCTGAGGCAGAGCTCACAAGGTCACATGGCTATGACATTGGATATAGCTTGTCTCTTGCTAGGTCTCAGTTTCCTAATCTGTACAAGGGTTTGGTTGGAGGTGCGTCAGACTAAATAATCTCTGAGTGTCCTGGCAGATCTCTGCTGAGCCTGTAAATCTGCTCTTGAAGGAGAGAACTTTGACTTGCCTGAGTCACAGAGCTCAGAGCAACTGCGCGCTGGGATCTGCAGGCTCTTTATCTGGGAGAAACCACTGCACAGGGCCTTGTTACCCATTCTCACCCCTGCACTGTCCTGCCCTGGCTCTGCTTTTTGGTCACCATCTCTTTCTGTCAGTCCTGGGCCCACTCAGTTGAGGGCTAGTCTGACTGCTCAGGCTTTATTATTATTTCAAGCTGGTCTTCCCCGGAAGGGCAGAAAGCAGGGAACCCTGTTATTTGGAGCCATTCAGTGGAGGCATGAACTCAAAGGCCATTGAGGAGCCCCCTCTGCCCAGGAAGAGGGTGTCTCCTCCTTCCGGACCCTTCTGTCTGAAACATTTTTTAGGTGGTTTGGCTCTCAAGCTGAGCTACCCTGATTGTCCAAAGGCAGCCAATGGTGACTTCCTGGTTTGGGCAGCCCCTGCCTTCCTGGCCCACACTTACCTGAAGGCTGTCTGGAATCCACTCCCACACCTCAGCTTTGATAAGGCCTCTTGTGCTCAGTGTCCTTTCCCAGAACCCGAAGGTTTGTGGTAATGCTCCCCGGGCCTTCAGAAACTGGCATTCAGCCTTGAGTGAGTCTCCCTCCCAGTGTGCCTTCTTAAGGGTAGGGCCAGAGGCCTAATTCTGTCTGGCATTCGCATGAGGTAGATTTTCTTCTGGCCCAGTAATAAACTGAACTCAGGCTTCTAGGAAAGACAACTAGTGAGACTCCTTCCTCTGCTGGCTGCCCAGAATACCTGTCTGAGCTGCTGCCTCAGGGCCGTGGTGTCTTCACAGCCTCACCCTGGATAGCAGGCTAGTCTGGGGTGGCGAGCAGAGGCAACTGCCCTGGATACGATGGACCTGCTAGGGAAAGCTGTCCCCATGAAGCCCGCCTTCCCAATGTGGACCTATTTCTTCTTAGCAACCAACAGATGCATGGGAAGGCCGCTTCTCTGAAGAGCCCTGTGTTCTGCACAGAGAAATTCGACAGGGTTCAGACACCCCCGAACTCCAGGTGAGGCCCTGCTAAGTCAGGTATGCATATGGATTGGTGGTGGAAAGCTCTCGGAAGGCGACCTGTTAGAAATGGGACTGTGAGGCTGAGTGAAGATGGTAGGTGGAGCCAAGGTTGCCCAGGGCCTCTTCCTCCCACTCCCAGGCCTGACCCAGAGCACTGGCACCTAGCAGAGTCCAGGCTTCTCAGGTTACCAGCCTCCTCCCCTGCCCACCTGTCCTCAGGCCAACTTGGCTAGGACTAAGGTTTGCGTTTCAGCACCACCCCATTCCCCGCCCTACCCCCCAATCCTTGGTAGCCTCTGCGAGGTCAGGTGAGTCTGCCGCACTCCTCACTGCAGAGCTCCAGGCCACCAGAAGGAGGCCGCGGGGAGGGCAGCCCTGCCGGGATCATGGCCCTTGGTCAGGCCCCGGAGCTGTGAGTCTGGCACCTCCATCTCACCGGCTCCCCAAACTGGTCCTCCTCGTCCCTGTGCCTCCTGCTCATTTGTTCTAGTCTGCTCCTCTGCTTACCCTTGGCCAGAGAAATGGGAAAGGGTTTTTGACACCCAGGGGTAGGTGGCTCCTCAGCATCTCTGGGAGAGCTAAGCTCAGGCTGAGCAAACCTCCTCGGGGGCCACTGCTCACAGCTGTCTGGGAGGAGGGGTCACTGAGACTCCTCTGCCTGGCTCCTCTGAGCATCCAGGAGCATCCTTCCCAGGGTCGAGTTAATTGGCTGCTGGGTTTGTCACTATGCTGTGGCCCCTAGGAAAGAGCCCATCTCCAATCCCTGCCCCAAGCTTCTGGCTTAAAGCCAAGGCAGACTTGGCACTGAGGATGCATGGGTAGGACTCGAGGGTTCCTTGTCCCTGGAACGGAATGTCTCCTTTGCAGTCTGCACTGGCCAGAAGGCTTGAAGGGTGAAGAGATAAAGAAGTACAGTCGAGAAGAGGTAAGTATGTGGAGGCTGACTCCTTGTTGCCCAGCAAGGGAGGGGCCCTGGGCTGCCTGAACTCAGTGACTGCTGGCTCCTTGGCCACTGGTCTCCTGGGTGGGAGTGGTGCATCCCCCTTCCAATTATAGGCTGCCTGTCAGGACCCAGAGTGAGCAGGAGACAAGCTGTGCTTGGAACTCAGCCCTCTGCACCCCCCACTGGCCTCTTACGGGCCTCTTCATGCTCAGTCCCTGGGGGTTCGTGGCATTATTTCCTGGTGGCTAGAGCAGGGCCCCTTTGGTGTGTGATCTCCCAGGACTTCTCAGCCCCAGCCCGTGTGTTTGCAGACACTGCTGAGTAAATACAACCAGCAATACCATAAGCTGTTCAAGGATATCCCCTTGGAGGAGGTGGTCCTCAAAGGTGAGCTGTCTCCCTGGCGTGCCTGGGCAGGTGCCGTAGTGCCCGAGATCCAGCACGGACCTCACAATTTAAAAATGGGAAATGGCTGCCCTTGGGATGTGGTTGGTCCTTTTTCCTTCAAAAGTGTGAGAAGACTAAGCTGCTGTGGGATATGAAGTTGAATTTATAAATGTTTTCTTGAAGAAATGCCAGGGCTTCCAAATCTTATTTCTGTTCTGCTCTTATCAGTGACTATTCTTTCTCTGCTCAGGCCTCTCCCTGCACCTGTGGGACCATTTGCACAATCAGGGTCCTCTCTGCAGGCAGGGTAGGCAGGGCAAGGGCTTCTGCTTGAGGGAGTGAGAATCTAGGCTTGGGGAAGCAGGGCAGGAGCTGCCCCGACCCTTTGGGGCATGGATGGAGAAAGGAAGGCTCTGGCAGACTGCTGGGGTGAGGTGGGGGCAGTCAGGACTCTTGGGGCACTGGGGGATGGGTTGTTTGGGAAGTGGGGGTCTGAGGAAGACAGTTCCTGAGGCTGGATTCTGGACTCTTCGGCTCCTGGGGCTTCCTGGCTGACCTCGCCCATGGTAGTCTTCTCTCCTGTGACTTCCCAGTGTGCTCCTGTGCTCTCCAGAGGGATCTCCTTCTCCAGGGCCGGCTCTACATCTCCCCCAACTGGCTCTGCTTCCATGCCAGCCTCTTCGGCAAGGATATCAAGGTAGTAAAGAGCAGCAAGGTCTGCCGTAGTCCAGTGAGGGCCCAGCCCCAGCCCAGGGAAAAGGTGGCCCCTGCCCTGCGGGCATGCCTTCCGCTTCGCCTGTCCCACTGCCTGCTGGCTGGGTGAGCAGCTGTGGGGCATCCTGCCTGCTGTCAGTGCTGCCCCTTCCCAAACAGGGGCCCCAAATCCACACTCCATGTCTGGCCTGTGTTGGCCTGAACAGTTCTCAGCCAAATTATTCCACCTTTGAAATGCCTTCAGAATCAGAGTGGGATGTCACCTTTAGGGGGAACCATAAATGTGATCAGGAATTAGCTCAGGGAAGTCCATTAGTAGCGTTTAGGTTCAACAGAGCTGCCATACTTGGCCTCCTGGATAAGAGGGTGAAAGCCTGGAGTGGTACGTGCTGCCAAGGCTGGGCACGGTGGGTGATAACTGAGAGGGGAGCCTGCATGAGAAGCGGAAGGTTCAGATACTCTCCCGCATGGAGCCAGGCTTCTCCACGGTGCTGTGCTTGGCTCACTGCGAGCTGGGGCTGGGGCCCTGTGCCGGAAGCAAAGGGACCCTGCTCTTGGGACTGAGTCCTGAGAGAAGCATGCCTCTCCCCTCTCAGGTGGTCATTCCCGTGGTGTCTGTGCAAATGATAAAAAAACACAAGATGGCCCGGCTCCTCCCCAATGGCCTGGCCATCACCACCAACACTAGCCAGAAGGTCGGTGAGTCTCTGAGCCACACTCTCTTGTCCGCCTCCTGTCCCACCTCAGGAGCCCACAGCCTGACTGCAGCATGCTCCCAAGTCTTTACTCACCCCATCCCTTTGTTTTCTTTCCATGTCCCAGTATGTTTTTGTGTCACTGCTCTCCCGGGACAGTGTGTTTGACATGCTGAGGAGGGTCTGCACTCACCTACAGGTATGGAGCTCAGGGGCAGGAGTTAGGCAGAGAGGCTGCTCAGGCCTGGACTGAGGCCTTGGGACAAGGCTGTTGGGGAGGCCGGCCCATTCTTCAGCACAGGGAACAGGGGCAGTGAGAGGGCAGTAACAGGCTCAGGCTCTGTACCAGAGGCAGTCTTTGGACTGTGTGTATTTGTGAGCATGTCTCTTTGAGTTCAGTGGGACCTCATGTGTCCCCATGTATATGCTCTCCCTTGTCCTTCTTCAGTGTACAGACATACAGCAGCAAGAGCTGCTTCCCCGGGTGCCTGTAGCTCCCTCCGGCCTAAGGCGAGGAAGGGGGAGGGGTGGTGGCAGCCTGGGAGAGTAGTTGCTGTGGACTTGCTCCTCTGCTCCAGCAAACTCTGGGAGCTAGGCTCCATCTGATCCAAAATGGAGGTAAAGCTCTCTTAGGGCATGCTAATGCCTCCCTGTGGCTCTTCCGGATGGACAAGTAACACCTATTCCCTTTCCTCCTCAGCCTTCCAGCAAGAAGAGTCTAAGTGTAAGAGAATTTCCAGAGGAACCTGAGTGCGAGTCTCTGGTGAGAGCTGAGGCTGGGAGCAAAGCTGCTGGCTTGAGATTGGCTGTGGCTCGAGGCATCAGGCCTTCCAGGCAGGGGCCCACAATGCAGGACTAAGGCACCAGGCTCAAGAGCCAGCAACCATGCTGTGTCAGGGGTCCCCTAGACCCACTGCACCATGCAGAGCCACCAGGTCCTGGGCAGATCTACTGACTTTGTAAGCAGAACAGATACTTAGGCCCCCAGAACAGTCCAGGTTGAATCCCACACCTTTACAGTCACAGAACCAGGGACCCATCCTTTTTCTTTTAGCAAAGCCAGGAGAGCCTTTAAGGGGACAGAGATGTTTCTGGGGAAGAACTTCAGAGGCTATTAATGTAGAACTCATACAGACTCATTTTAGACTTGCTGAGGTCCCTGCAGTTTCCTTTGGCAGCTGGGGTTCTGGGTAGGCAGAGCTGAGTTTTTAAGAGTAGGGGTGGAGGTAGAAATGGCCCCATGGTGTTTGAAGTCTCCTTCAGTCACTATTAAGCAGTCAGCCAAGCATGCAGTATGCACAATGCCATGCAGGGAGATAGAAGGTGATGTTCCCATTTTTGTTGACGGGGACCTTAAGTGTCCACTGCCAAGATCAGTGACATGCTCAGGCTTAGAGGCCAGATTATGAGTCATGACCTCTCCCACCTGAGACAGGTTGTGCTGGGCCTTCTCGGGCTCAGCTGACCTGAGCACGCATTTGGGTGGGCCCACGTCTTGGTTCCCACTGCAGCTCTCCACCAGCGGTCTTCAAAGACATTGTTCCCTGGAAGAGCAGCTGGTCACAGTGAGGGAGCAGACAGGAGAGACTTCAATGGCTCTGGCAGTGGTGCCCCTCCCCGTACCTGCTCCCACGCTGTGCTCGGCATCTGTGTTGTTAATATCTTGAGAGGGCTTTGCTAAAGCTACTGTGGGCCCCTTAGAGCACGTAAGATCCCGAAGGCCGTGATGGGATAGCTTCTCCTGCTTTCTCTGCAGGAAGTTCTCATCCCTGAGATGAAGTGGAGAAAAGTGTGCCCTGCCTCTAGGTCCCTGTGCCTCCCAGACAGCACCCCTTGCATCCCTCCGGCATCCACAGACTCCCCGGACAGCTTCTTCCCCTCCAGGAAACCTCCAGGGCCTGGTGAGTTCAGGGGGCTTGATCATGGCAGCGGTGTGCAAAGATCAGGCTTCTCCTCCTCCCACTTCTGTGAACAGGGATCATCACAGCCAGTAGGGCTTTTGAGAGCTGTTTCTTTCTTTCTCCAAGTCCGTAGAGAAAACCAGGAGTGTAGCAGCTTCAGAGACTGGCAGGCAGTGGGCATGCCCACACTGAGCTGGGGTCCCGCTTGCCCCAGGAAGATGACTAACTGCTCTCTTACTGCAGGGAATGCTGTCTGTGCACAGGAAGTGCTGGAGGAGGAGCCCAGGAGCAGCGAGGAACTGAGGCTCTGGAATTACCGGCTCCTCAAGGTCTTCTTCGTGCTGTAAGTGACTTTATTGGCGGAGGGGGTAAACCCACCAGCTGTCTGGGTGTTTGGAGCAGGGGTCCTGTGTGTGGGGAGGTCGCTGTCCAGAGTGAGGGAAGATTCTCTGAGTCAACTGGAAGCTCCTGGGTGGGGTCTGGAGGACACCTGGCAGGCCCTTCTGCGGTGAGATGAACTATCTCTAGTTTTTATTTTTACAACCCTGTAATTTAGGGTTAAAGCTGTGCAATGGGAAGGGGCAGGGTATGAAACTGTTGGGAAGAGGACAAGTTGCACAGAATTGGGGAGGGCTGGCAAAATTGGAGAGGGCCATCAGATAGATTAGGGAAAGCAGTTCTGGTGCCCCAAGCTTGTCTGTAGCTGTGCCTCGGGACCAGCAGATAGTGGGCGAGGTGGGCTGTGGCGTGAACAGCCAGCCTCTGGCTGCCTCTCACCTTGCCTCATGGCCTTCCTCTGGCTCAGCTCGCCGGGGCCTACTGCCTTTGAGGGAGAGGGTGCTCTTCCTCTCTCAGAGGAGGTGCAGGACCTAGGTGGCTGGTTAGAGGGGAGATGGGATCTGCTGAAGAACCCGAACCTCCATGGAGATGAGTCTCAGGACCCCACTGTGGCCTTCGGGATGAAAGATGCCCAGGCTGGAATGTGGCTGCAGGGTAAAGGGCTCTGTAATTCTCTCAATGGCCAGAGCAGCTCAGTCCCGTGCCTACTTTTGGTGAGCCTCAACAAATGCCTCTTTTCTAGAAGAGAGATTCAACTCCCCGTGCCCCTTTTCCTCCAGGATCTGCTTCTTGGTCATGTCCTCATCCTACCTGGCATTTCGCATCTCCCGGCTGGAACAGCAGCTATGCTCCCTGAACTGGGACGGCCCGGTCCCTGGGCACAGGTGATGCCCCCTTCTCCTCCCAATGCCTCCGCGACTCAGGGCTACAGCCAGGCTGCTTGTTACCCTCGCGGGGCTGGCTCAGCCCCTGACAAGCTGGCTTGATGGCAGGCAAGGTGGGCAGAGTGTGCAGGGCACACAGATCCCAGCCCCACCCGTGTTATGGGATTAGGAGCGGGAGGCTGCATTGACCTGTCTTCCTACCTTCTAGGCCCTTTCTCTGATCTGGGCACGTCTCCTGTGTGCAGGTAGCAGAGTCTCGGCCTTAGTCCTCACCCCTCCGAGAAGAGCGCCTGGGGTGCTAAGGTTCCATCGGTGGTCCCCTTGGGTTTCTGCTGCTGCTTCTGCTGCTGTGCTGCCTCTGACTCTGAAGGAGAAGATTCCAGATCCCTCCTCTTCCCCCAACTCTTCTCCTTCCTCTAAGGAGTGAACAGAAATACCTGTTTAAAACACTCCTACAATTTTGAACTCAGACAAAAAGCCAGATTTTTAGAACCAGCGGAGGAATTCTGTCCACTGAGCTTCAGCAACTACTTAAGTGAGAAACAATTCACCTTATTCCTCGGAAGCAGTTCTGGCTCACAGGCAGGACACTGGGGCCCACCCCCAAGGGACAGAAGCCGTGCTCCGATACCTGGGATGCAGCTCTGACTGTCACATGGCTCACCAGGGATGGGACAGAGGCCAAGACCCGAACCATGAGTGTGGGCTCTGTTCTCTCCCCACATACTGAGAGTCTCTGCTCTGGGGCCCAAAGGACTTCTCTGTAGGGGTCCAGGCACCAACCCATCAGGCCTAGGGCAGACTGGAAGAAGGCGGAGGCAAATTGTGAAAGGGGAGAGGGGAGGGCTTGTGACCAGGGTACCTTCAAGAAAGGAGTATTTGCCCTGGCCTGTGTGGTTCAGTTAGTTGGAGCATCGTCTCATAAACCAAAATGTTGTGAGTTTGATTTCCGGTCAGGGCACATGCCTATGTTGCAGGTTCAATCCCCAGTTAGGGTACATGTGGGAGGTAACCGACTGATGTTTCTCCCTCACATCAATATTTCTCTCCCTCTCTCTTCCTCCCCTCTGCTCTCACAAAAATCAATAAGCATGTCCTCGGTTGATGATAAAACAAACAAAAAAAATTTATGCTGGGCTGAGGCTCCCTGTTCTGGCCCCTTGTGAGAAGGCTGGCTGAATCTGGGAGGACGCTGCCGGAGCAGACGGAAGTGACAGGGGATGTGAGGGAGAACAGAGGTCTAGCATTCCATATCCTCAGTTGCCACTTCCTGTTGAGACAGGTAGAGCAGGGCCTTTGATCACAGACGGGTACTGGATCTCCCCCTGCTGTGCACAAACATTTCCAAAGTGCCATAGGTGGAAAGCAGGTATGACAAGGGTGGTAGCTTTGATCTGAGGTATTGCTTTGTACTCCCTGCCTGGCTGCCTGGGTATTAGACATGGCCAAGGGCAGCCTGTCGGGGAGGCTTGGCTGGGGACTGGGCGTGATGCTCCTATCACCCGTGGCAGCCCCATGGGCTCTGCTCTCCATGCATAAGGTGGAGGTGTCTGAGTGGGTCTGGTACAGTGCAGGGACCAAGGTGGTCAATCTGATACGTTTGGGGACAAGAGAGGTAGGGGTTGGAAAGCGTAAATACAGTTGCAGCTCTTCTTTAAATATTCCTCCTTCTCTACTCTGAAAAGCTTCTCTGCACCTCAGAACTCCGGCCTGTCTCCCCAGGAGTGCCATCCGTTGAGGTGGTGCCTTGGGAAGTCCTGTACCCCTGCAGAAGCGGGGAAAGTCCCTGGTGATGGGTGAGTGCTGTCAGAAGCAGCCACTGTTTCCCCTTTTCAGACGCCTGAGAGGTTAACTGGGGAGAAGTCCAAATGGAAATTATTTATTACAGAGCCGTGATCGTCTGTCCTGTTTATGACAAACTGAAATGAGGACTGGAGGGACTGACAGTTGGTGACAACTCCCTAAGCTTGGACTGGAGGTCTGTTCCTCCTCTCCCCTTGCCAGGGATCTAGGATTAAGTTTTGAGCCTGGCCTTGTGAGTTGCTTGCACCAAATCTGTACGTCTCAGGTGAAACTCACTGTTCCATTTTCCCTACAGTGCCACACTGGATGAATGAAATACTCATCCTTTTTTAGAAACCAGCCGCCTTCATCAGTCCTTTTCATCATATTTATTTGCCTTGGAGCCTCCCCTCCCTGGTCCTTGCTGAAGGGTGGGGAGAGCAGATCCATTCTCTGAGCCTTGCTAAGTTGTACCAGAGGCCATGAGAGGTGCCAAGTTGTAGGTGGCTATGCCAAGATGCTGATGAACACAGTCTGCAGCCGTGTCCCAGGCTCAGAAGGGGCAAGAGGCATGCTGTAGGGTAGGTGGCTTTGGGGGCCCTCTGAGGGACTAGGGCTTTGAGTGGGATGGGTGTGCCTGCCCCTCTAGAGGGTCCTCCCCCTGTTTCTCCCATTTGTCCCCCAGCCTGGTTCTCTGGGGCCAGTGTATGTTCTGATGTGCTCATTTATAAACTGCGTGTATTTATACAGGTCTGCTTTGTATTGGCCGATGCTCCTCTAATTCCCTGAGAGTTTGGTTCAACTATTTTTGGGTTGTTCCACTATGGCATTAGCCTTTGAAAATATTTTTAAATAAAACAGTTCTGATTTTTCTAGTGTCCTGTAATACAGAAAGTTCATTTTTATCTTTTGACTGCTCACTAAAGGTACTCTCACTGACATATCTGGCACCAGGGAGACTGATAAAGCCCAAGTCATTCCTAGAATCCCAAGTATTCTGCAAGTCTCATAGGACTTTAGCTGAGCTAACTCATACTTCAGGCATATGGCAAAGGGTAAGGCTGGTCACAGCAAACCACCGCAGTCTGTCTCTGTTGGGGGGACATGGAGACACCTTCCCCATTTCTCCTGGGGAGCACTGTTCACGATTTTAATAGTACTGTGCTCTGACTAGGGAATTAAAGTCTAGAACTCTGCACCAGAAAATTCCTGTGATCTTTTCTATGACATCAAGCCTAGATTTGGCAGGTTAAGCTTCAGTTGGGGCCACATCACCTTGTTTTCTCCCTAGATGCCCCCTCTAGTAGGAATTCACTTATTCAGTAAATATTGAGCCCGGACTATGTGCAGGTACCATGCTGGGCCCCACACTGTAGCGATGACCCTGTTAGGCAGTATCTCTGCATCTCCTTGGCACTTGTGTTCCATGTAAATGTAAGTCCCAAGTAAATATGTAAACAAATGAGGTAACTGCAGATGTGGATTAAGCTCCAAGAAGGAAAGAAACAGTGATATGAGGTCAAATAGGAAGATGGCTTTAGATGGGTGGTCAAGAAAGATTCTCTGAAGTGACATTTAAGCTGGTTCCAGCCATGGGTGGAGCTGGAAAAAGAGCATTCCTAGCAAATGGATCAGCACCTGCAAAAGGTAGGAAAGAGTGCTTATGTGTCAGAGAAAGAGACTGTCTACATGTCTCTAGGATACTAATTAAGTGGGACAGTGACATGAAAAGAGGTTGAAGAGGCCAACTCAACAACTGCAACAAACCACCCTACTTAAGAATAGGTAAAGGGCCCTGACTGGTGTGGCTCAGGTGGTTTGGTGTCATTCTACGAAGTGGAAGGTCACTGGTTCCATTCCTAGTCAGGGCACATGCCTGGGTTGTGGGTTCAGCTCCTGTTCGGGGCACATATCAGAGGCAACCAATCAATGTTTCTCTCTCACACCGATGTTTCTCTCCCTCTTTCTCCCTCCCTTCCCCTCTCTCTAAAAATAAATTAATTAAATCTTTGAAATAAAAATAAAAATGGGTAAAGGACTTGAATAGACTTTTTCCCCCTCAAAGAAGACACACAGACGGCAAACAAGCACATGAAAAAGATGTTCAACATCACTAACCATTAGTGAAATGCAAACCAGAGCCACTCTCAGTCAGGCCCCACCTCACACCCATTAGGATGGCTATTGTCAAAGAAACAGAAAACAATCAATGTTGGTAAGGGTGTGGGGAGATTGGAATACATAGTCTGTTGGTAGGAATGTAAAATGGTGTGGCCACTGTGGAAAAGATATGGCAGTTCTTCAGAAAGTTAAAATTAGAATTGTTATATGATCCAGTAATACTTCTGGGCATACACCCAACAGAATTGAAAACAGGATCTCAAAGAGCTATCTGTACATACATGTTCTTAGAAGCATTATCCACAATAGTCAAAAGATAGAAGCAACCCAAGAGTCCATCAACATGTGAGTGGTGAAACAAAATGTGGTGTATGCACACAGAATTATTCAGCCTTAAAATGAAAGGACATTTAGACACATGCCACAACATGGATGAACATTGAGGACATTATACTGAGGGAAATAAGCCAGACACAAAAACAAAAGCTGTGTGATTCTACTTATATGAAGTACTTAGGGTGGTCAAATCCGTGGAGATAGAAAGTAGAATGGTGGTTGCCAAGGGCTGCAGGGAGGGGCATGGAGAGTTATTGTTTAAGGGATATAGAGTTTCAGTTCTGAAAGATGAAAAGAATTCTAGAGGACAAAGGTAGTGATTCTTGCACAGTAATGTGAATATACTTTAAACTATGAAACGATACATTTAAAATGGTTAAGACAGTAAATTTTAAGTGTATTTTACAATTTAAAATTTTATTTTAAAAAGAGGTTGGAGAGGTAGGCAGAAGAAGGGAGTTTGGGTTTTATATAATCCTTGGGTACTGCAGCTCAGATCTGAGTTTGGAGCTGGCAGCATCGGTGGTTGCAGAAACCAAGTGCTCCCCTTTGCTAAAGGAGATAAACCTGTGAATGTAATGTGCAGGAAAATACGGCTGATAATCTACGCATGATAGTATGTACATATACCCCCTTTTCACGATTCCCAGGGACTGGTTCACAGTAGCAGCATCACAGAGAGGACATTTAATTCTATATTTATATTTTTAAGTTGAAATGAGCTAACTTTATTAGGGAGAAACAACTTTGTTAAATTTGGAGCAAAGGAGAGAAGAAAATCCATATACATATATAATGCAGGAGCTTCAGTTCTGCAACACAGGCTGTAGCCAGATGTGAGGAGGGCCAAGAGTTCTAGTGAGAAGGGCGGTCAGGAATGAGGGGAGTTGGGGAAAACTGCATCCTAGGAGCAAGACTCTGCTCCCACCCAGGCAGGCGCCCAGCCATGCCAGCCCTGGCCCTCCTACTTGCCGGTCATGGCTTTAGGACATTTATGGAGCTGGATGAGGTCGTGAATCTGTGCTGCTCCTCTGTCCTAGCTGCTGGGCCGCAGAATCAGGGCGTGCTAGGGCAGAAAATCTTCTCAGAAAAGGCTCTTTGGTTTGCCTTAGGTCAGGACTGAGCCCTAGTCCCTAGGCTGGTCTCCAAGAGGAAGAAATGCCAACTAGGCCACTAGGTGGCAGCAAAGTCCAGCAGGAACTGAGCCCAGGTAGTGAGGGACAGACTTCGTTCTTTTTCAAAGAAGCGCCCTTCTGGCCCCTTTTGGGGTGAAAATTGGCCCAGGCCTGGTCCAGGGCCACCACACTGCCATTTCTTCCCTGTCCCCTGTGGTCCTTTCTCTTCTCTGCTTCTCTCTTCTTTCACAAAGCCTGGAGAAAGGCCCCAGGTGAGTCTGAAAGGAGCACATTCCCAAGACTCTCCGGATCTTCTAAAGGTCTGGCCTGTGGGAAGGAAGAACTGGCAGGGGTGAAGAACAAATGTGTGGCCCTTGGCTGGTGTGGCTCAGTGGACTGAGTGCCAGCCTGCAAACCTAAAGGTCTCTGGTTCAGTTCCTGGTCAGGGCACAGGCCTGGTTGCGGGCCAGGTCCCCACTTGGGGACATGGGAGAGGCAACCAATCAATGTTTCTCAATAAATAAATAAATAAAAACTTTTTTTTTTAAGCGTGTATTTACGTCTGAGGAGATGAAGTTTGCAGGGGGCGGCTGAAAGCTCAGCTTCTCTTCCAACAAGGGCATTGACATCTTGGGCTTTCATCCTCCTTGTCAGTACCATGTCCTTTTACTCAGGGCACAGACTTAGAGAACGCTGGCCCCTGCAGTGTCATTTCAGGAGGCAACAACACAGTTTCTCCTCCTCCTTCATTTAGAGATAAGGGGCTGGACCCCAGAGCAGAGAAGATCCACATCTTACAGTAACACATGCTTTGTCCTCTGATCGCAGAGAGGGAGGGAGGTGGTTAAGCCTCTGAGAGGATAATCCAGAGACACCCGAATCCATTCGTGCGTGCCTGACCTCCACAGAGCCAAGGAGCAGCTGGCGCCCGGCAGGCCCTGCCTGCTGGGCCGCCTGCTCATTGGCAGGGCTCCTTGACTTTCTGGAATGTGTCCCTTCTTGTTTGCCACTCAGTGCCTGGCCCAAAGCCAAACCTGGGCTGCTCGGAATACCAGGCGCCACTCACTTCTCTCCCAGGAACTGAAACAAGGCACTCTCTTCCGCTTGGGAAAGGCCGGGCACTCACAGCCGCCTCATCCCACCAACAGACCCTCCAGGGGTGGAGAGCAAACGCTCTTAGGGAGGGCACAGCTGGAACCCCAGCACAGCCAAGTGTGGCATATTCACGTCTTATCGTCTTATCGTATTGGCACCCTTCTAAATTGGGTCAGAGTGGGCAAAGTGTCATTCACAAGCTGTTCATTAACTTGTTAAATGCAGAAATGTTGGCTTCAGCACCACTTTGGGAAAATGTGACACCCACTGCTCCTAGATTCACTCTAGCGTGAAGGTGTGCTCATTGGTATTGGGTTTCTGATGGAGCTTTTCTTGGCTCTCAGTTCCAAATACCAAATACCAGACTACTCTGAATACACACTCTCTCCAGTATGTAACATTTAAGAGCTTTATTAAGCACTTTTTATGGGCTCTGGAATGTATGCTTCTATACATACTGTGACACTATAATTTTCTGAGCACTTAAGTGAGCACCAGGCCCTATGTGAGGTGCTTTTCATACTCGTCTCATTTGACTCTCAATACAAGAAATTCTCAATACAGCAATATAGTCTGCACACCTATGGAAACCGAGACCCAAAGGCCAGAAATACAATACAGACTCCTCTGAGGAGTTTATTGAGGAGACAAGATAAAGGGAATAGCTATATAACAGTGTAAGACGTATGAGCTCGTGCTAAGTACAAAAGGGAGTGGTAGACACTGACTTAGTGGCAGAAAGGCATGCAGCACATGTGGGTTTCAAAGAATGAGTAAGATTCGGGTAGGAAGAGAGATGTGGGGAGGATCCTCACATGGTATGTGTTTTGGGGGGAAGTTTGGTAAAAGGATGGTGGCGCAGAGGATGGTGCAGAGGCAAACTTGGGAGAAGCAGAGTTCCTGCTGGGGAACAGATATGTAGTGGGCTAAATCCCTCGGGATCTAAATGCCAGGATGAGAAGAAGAGACTTGATTTTTCAGGAATTAGGAGTGTTGGAACTTAGGAGTGAAGGATAAATTTGATGGTTTAGGAATATTGGTTTGCCAGTGGAGTACAAGGGAGATTCAAAGTCCAGCAGAAAACATTTTTCAACCTCAGCACTACCTGACATTTTGGTCTGCAATCTTTGTTATGGGGGGGTTACCCTCTGCCTTTTAGGATACTTAGCCACACACTTGGCCTCTGCTCACCTGATGCCAACAGCACCTCCCACCATTGCCAAATGTCCCCTGAGAGGGGAAGGAGGGGCAGGGATACCCCTGACAGAGAATCACTTGTTTAGATGGCAGGAGATTAGGGCTTGAGCCTCAGAATATTGGCAGGTATTTTCCATAACCAACTGCACCAATCTGTTCACTTTTAGAATAGCTGGCAAAAATAAAAATGGTTTTCTTGTCACAGAAAATCCATCATCAATGCCAAAGAACTTAATGGCATGGACAAGAGGCTTCAGAAGTAGATCATTCTGTGTATTAGAAACCTCTAGAGGATACTCCAAAGCTACAGATAATGTGCTCTAGACAGCTCATTCGCAAGAAAGTGGCTGGTAACAGGATTCTCTCTCTTCCAACCCCACCCCCAAGTCACATATTCCTCAGTGGCCACTGTGAATAAGGAATGCCCAATCTGTCTCAGGCAGAGAAACCACTGATCTGTAATTTTCCTAGGTTTGCATTCACCTATCTACTAAAATTTTGTTCTACCCAGATGTATGTTTGTCTAAATCACTGAAGTACTGCCTGCTGGCAGCCTGCTTATTTTTGTAAATAGTTTTGTTGGAACACAGCCACACCCATTTGTTTACATTTGCTCTCAGGCTGCTCTGGAGTCCAAAGGCAGCGCCGTAGTTAAAACAGAGACCACATAACCCGTAAACCTGTACTATATACTATCTGGTCTTTTAAGCAGTTTGTTGATCCATGGTCTAAAGGGAAAATGCCTGTGTTGTACAAAACTGTGGACTCAGATTTTCATTCTGTTGCTAGGAATGACATATTTCCATTTTTTCCCCCATCTTAATAATTACTAAGTGCCTACTGTGGGCTAGGCACTGAGCTAAGTGCTTGGGATATGTTAATGAACAAAGCAGATAAAGGACTTTGTCTTCATGGGGGTTATCTGTTCTAGTGGGAAGGGGAGGAGATGAGAGGAGCAGTAAACCTAAATCATATGTATGTTAGAAAGTGATAAGTGCTAAGAGAAAAAGAAAAATGTAGAGCAAAAAAAGGAGGAATTGGAAATGCTGATGAGGTATCACAGTTAAAAGAGGATGGTCAGGGAAGGTCTGACTGAGAAGTTAATATTTTACAAAGTGAGAGAATAACTTTGTGGGGCATTCCAGGCAGAATGAATAGCCAACACCAAAGGTCTAAGGTACGAGGATGCCTGGCTTGTTCAGGAACAGAAAAGACACACATGAGGCTGAAGAGAGAAAACAAGGGGCAGAACTAGGGAATGAGATCAAAGAGGTAACAGTGGGCAGCACAGGGTCGTGGGGCATGGGGAGATCAGGTAAGACCACTGTAAGAACTTTGGTTTTTACTCTGAATGAAATAGGAAGCAGGGGACTGAATAATGAACTTGTACTAAACTGATGTAAAAGGATCATCCTTGACTGCTAGGGAGGGAAAGGAGGAGGCAGGAAGGTCAGTGTTAGAATTTTGTGGCAAGGGGGACAATGGTGGCTCTGACTAGGGTGGTAGAAGCAGAGACGGTGGATATGGAAGAATTCTGGATATATTCTAAATGTAAAAACAATAGAATCCCCTGTCAAATTAGAGATGCAGTATAACAGAAAAAGAGTTATAAATGATAACTCCATGTTTTTTTGGCTTGAAAGAATGGATAGAGTTGTGATCTACAGAAATGAAGAAAGCCATGAGTGATGCAGTTTTGGGAAGGAGGATCAGAAAAGTAATATTGGATATGTTAAATTTGAGATGAGTTTTTGACCTCTAAGTAAGGACATCAAGTGAACAATAGACTATAAGGGTTTGACATTTAGGTGAGGTCTGAGACATATAAATTTGGGAACCTGTCGATATACGAATGGTATTTATTTTTTTAATGTTTTAAGTATATTGTATTGATTATGCTGTTACAGTTGTCCCAGTTTCCCACCCCCCTTTGCTGCCCTTCCTTGCTGTACCCCTTTCCCTCCAACAACACCCTCCTTAGTTCATGTCCATGGGTCCCGCATGTAGTTCTTTGGTTTCTCCATTTCCTATACTATTCTTAGCATCCCCTTGTCTATTTTGTTCTTGCCAATTATGCTTCTTAACCCTGCCCCATTTCCCCATTTCTCCCCCTCCCCCCTCCCAGCTGATAAACCTCCAAATGGTCCCCATACCTATGATTCTGTCCCTGTTCTGGTTGTCTGCTTAGTTTGTATTTATTTTTATTTTTACATTCAGTAGTTGATAGTTGTGAGTTTATTGTCATTTTAATGTCCATAGTTTTGACCTTCTTCTTTTTCTTAAATAAGTCCCTTTAATAATGGCTTGGTGATGATGAATTCCTTTAGCTTTTCTTTACTGGGAAGCACTTTATCTGCTCTTCCATTCTAAATAATAGCTTTGCTGGATAGAGTAATCTTGGTTGTAGGTCCTTGCTTTTCATCATCTTCTCATCATCTTTATCTTTAGCCTTTGGCATTTTAATTATCATGTGTCTTTGTGTGATCCTCTTTGGTTCCAACTTGTTTGGGACTCTCTGTGATTCCTGGACTTCTATGTCTATTTCCTTCACCAAATTAAGGAAGTTTTCTTTCATTATATTTTCAAATAAGTTTTCAGCTTCTTGCTTTTCCTCTTCTCCTTCGGCACCCCTATGATTTTGGTACATTTAAAGTTGTCACAACTTCTGGCCAAGACAGAGGCATAGGTAGACATGCTTCACCTCCTCTCACAACCATAAGAAGAATGGCAACTAGCTCAAAGAAAACAACAACAACAACAACAACAACCAGAATAGCTAGAATATCAAACTGGCAGGAAGTCTGACAACCAAAAATTTTAAAAAGAAATATTTAATATTTATCCAGATGGGTAGAAGGGGCAAAGCCAGGGAGCCAGAATGGAGAGGACATAGTGTCGCATGTGGTGGAGGTGAGGCCACAGTGGCTGCGGCTGGTGGAATGAGTAGTCCCACATTCACATGTGGTGGATAAAAGCTGGGAGGGACACCTGGGGAACAATCTCAACCCTTGGCTAGACTGTGCAGTTCATGATTCCAACACCTGGAAAAAAAAGCTTCACAGCTTCTGGTTGTGAAAACTAGTGGTGTTGGGGGCGGTGGAAGAAACTGCCCATCACTCAGGAGAGTTTGTTTAGAGGGCCCCCACAGTCCTAGAATGTATGCAAACCCACCCACTCTGGGAACCATCACCAGGGCAATAGCTATAGAAGTACCAGTTACAAATGGGAAGCGGGTGAAGTAACTGGAAAAGGGGTGGGTGCTGAGAAAATGTCATTGTTCGCTCTCTGACCCCTCCTCCACATACAGCACCACAAAATAGTGAAACAGCTTGCTGTGCACTGATGAATACCTGAGGCTCCACCCCTTACAATGTAACAGGTGTGGCAGTTCTACCTAATACATAGAAGCAAACACAGGGAGGCTCTCAAATTGAGACAAAGAAGTATGGCCCAAATGAAAGAACAGATCAAAACTCCAGAAAAAGAACTAAGTAAAAAGGAGATAGCTAATCGCTCCAAGGCAGAGTTCAAAACCCTGGTGATAACGATGCTCAGAGAAATGACTGAGTATGGTAAATGCATAGGAATAAAGTGAAGGCTACACTAAGTGAAATAAAGAAAAATACACATGAAGCCAATAGTGAAGGGAAGAAAGCTTGGGTTCAAATCAATGAATTGGAACATAAGGAAGAAATAAACAGTCAGCCAGTACAGAATGAAGAAACAAGAATTCATAAAAATGAGGAGAGAATAAGAAGATTCTGGGACATCTCCAAAAATGCCAGAAGGAGAAGAGGAAGAGCAAGAAATTGAAAACTTATTTGAAACAAAACTTCCTTAATTTGGTGAAGGAAATAGACATACAAATCCAGGAAGCAGAGTCCCACACAAATTGGACCCAAAGAGGACCACACCAAGACATATCATAAAATGCTAAAGGCTAAAGATAAAGAGAAAATCTTAAAAGCAGTAACAGAAAAGCAGAGAGTTTTACAAAAAAGTTCCCATAAGGCTGTCAGCTGAGTTTTTAAAAGAAACTGCCAGCAAGAAGGGACTGGCAAGAAGTATTCAAAGTGATGAAAAGCAAGGACATACAATCTATATTACTCTATCCAGCAAAGATATCATTTAGAACGGAAGAGCAGATAAAGTGCTTCCCAGTAAAGAAAAGCTAAAGGAATTCATCATCACCAAGCCATTATTACATGAAATGTTAAAGGAACTTATTTAAGAAAAAGAAGATCAAAACCATGAACATTAAAATGATAACAAACTCACAACTATCAATGACTGAATCTAAAAAGCAAAATCAAAAACAAGCTAAAGAAACAACTAGAACAGGAACAGGATCATAGACATAGAAACCTATGGCGGTTTATCAGCAGGGAGGGGGAAAGGGGAGAGTGGGGGAAAAGGTATAGGGATTAAGAAGCATAATTGGTAGGAACAAAATAGACATGAGGATGTTAAGAATAGTAAAGGAAATGGAGAAGCCAAAGAACTTATATGCACAACCCACAGACATGAACTAAGGGAGGACTGCTGGAGGGAAGTGGGTACTGGGTGGAGTGGGGCAAAGCAGAAAAAATTTGGACAACTGTAACAGCATAAACAATAAAATATACTTTAAAAACATGTACATGAATAAATAACTTCCAATGTGGAAAAAAATAAAGTTGTTCCAGAGGGTTCTAAGTCTCTCTTCATTTTTTTTTTTTTTTTTTTTGCAATCTTGTTTCTTCTTTATATTCTAGTTAAATGTTTCTTTCTTTCTTTTGTTTCAAAGCAGTGATTTGAATCCTGGTTTCCTTCCCTTTACTGTTGTTTTCCTGTATATTTTTCTCTATTTCACTTTATGTACCTTTATTTCTTCCTTTATTTTTTTTGCTATACTTTATGAGTTCTCTGAGCAGCCTTATTGCCTGTGTTTAAACTCTGAATCTGGTAGGTTGGCTATCTCTGTTTAGTTTAGTCCTCTTTCTGGGGTTTTGTTCTATTCTTTCATTTAGGCTACATTTCTTTGCCTCCTCAATTTGGCAGCCTCCCTGTGTTTGTTTCTGTGTATTAGGTAGAGCTGCTTTTACTCCTTGACTTAATAGCATGGCCTGTGTAGCAAAGGCACCTGTAAATTGTGTGGGGTAGGGCCTTAGGTAATTGCCAGGGTAGTGCCACCCACTTCACTGGTTTGTGGTTCTGTTTGTGGTAGGAGGCTCAGAGAGGGGTCAGTGCTGCTGCCTGGCTTCTTGTGATTTTCCCAGCACTTGTCCTGTTTCCAGTCACTTCACCCACTTCCCATATGTGATTGGCACCCTTCCAGCTGCTGTCCTGGGGTTTGAGTATGTTCTAAGACCATGCAGGCCCTTCAAGTGGCAAAAATCCAGCAGTTTCTTCAACTACCCCAACCCCCACTGGTTTTTAGAGTCAGAGGTAATCTTCCCAGTGTTGAAACCCTTGGCTGTGATGTCTGGCCTGGGGCTGGGATTGCTCACCCCCCAGGGTATCCCTCCTGATTTTTATCCACCACATGTGAATGTGGGACTGTCCGTTCTGCTGCCGCTGCCGCCTCTGATTGTCCAAGCCACACCAGTCTCCATGCCATCTCCATGACTCCGCACCTCCTGCCTGTCTGCATAAGTGCAGCTTCTTTAAATCCTTGGTTGTTGGACTTCCATATAGCTTGGTTTTCTGACAGTTCTGGTTGTTATTTGTTTTTGAGACCTGGTTGTAATTCTTTCTATGGTTGCATGAGGAGGTGAAGCATGTCTACCTATGCATCCATCTTGACTGGAAGTCCTGGATGATATTTAAAACATGAGACTGGATAGGTTATCAGGGGACTGAGCATCTGTTGACAGAAGGGAGGATGAAGGCCTGAGCCCTATGGCAGCTGTCAACAAGACATCTGCAAGGAAAGGAGGCCCTCACCAAGGAAACTGGGGAGAGCTTGATGAGGTAGGAGGAAAAACAGAAGAGTTCTGGAAGCTAATTATCAGATATCATGGAGGAGACCGACAAACGCTGCTAATAAATCACATTTCTTTTATCATGACTCAACCAAAGTTCTTTCTCACTTGACTGTAACCTAGAAGTTTCCACCCAGGACAACTCCAAACAATTTAAGTTTAGGGGTCATTCTTTCTTTATTTTTTAGAATATGGCTGGATTTTTTTTTTTTTTTAATTTACTGATTTGAAAGAGAGAGAAGGTAGGGAGAGAGAGAGAGAGAGAAACATTGATTTGTTTTCCCACTTATTTATTCATTCATGGGTTGATTCTTGTATGTGCCCTGACCCAGGATTGAACACACAACCTTGGTGTATCAGGATGACGCTCTAACCAACTGAACTACCTGTCCAGGGCCAGAGGTCATTCTTTCAACACAAAATTACCCAAGCCCCATTTCAAACCCTTGTGGGAAGTCCTGGAACCTTAATTTCTACAAGGGTTTCCAAGGTTGTTTCTGTGTATCCTGGGTCTGACTCTGATGGAACCTGCTTGTCTTCCATCTCCTGGTCCTTTGAGAACTCTCTGACTATCTATATGAAGGAATAAATTGGTCATATGCTTTGATGTCTCAATTCCACTTTTATGCTCCTCTAGGAGATCATTTGAAATGAAGAGGTTTTCTTGCACTGACCAGGTAGCTCAGTTGGTCGGCACGTTGTCCTGATATGCCAAGATTGTGGGTTTGATCCCGAGCCAGGACACACAATAAATGCATAAATAAGTGGAAAAATAAATCAATGTTTCTCTCTCTCTCTCTCCCTTTCTTGCTAAAATCAATATTTTAAAAAAGAGTTTTTGCAGCATGGCTATTCATAACAACATCAGAACTACCCCAAAAGTGCAACAATTGGGAAATGGCTAAAAAAATCATGATCTGTTAACTTGATGTAACCCCATATTATCTTTAAATACAACAAGAAATGGTTAAGTGTGGAAGTTCATAAAAAGCAGAATTAAAATAGTGCTTACACATGGATTACAACTATGTAAAATGTAAAAAAAAGATCTCTAAGAAATCAGCAG